>NW_020291328.1:0-380524 GCF_003184745.1 Aspergillus uvarum CBS 121591
AACCCTAATGTAAACCCTAATGTAAACCCTAATGTAAACCCTAATGTAAACCCTAATGTAAACCCTAACCCATTATTTAAATAATTAGGCTTACCAGCCCTAGTATTAGAACAAGAAGGTATAATATTAATAAGTAGAGGGAATAATAGGAATTATACAGATAAAAGAAGAACAGACCAGTAATAAAAAAATAAGAAAAAGATATATAAAAAAAAAGAAGCTAAGGAGGGGGGGGGGTAGTCTTTTTATATAATACTTTATATACTCTATACAATACTAGTAGCTAAGCCTAACCACACCCCCGGAACTGGTTGTATAAATGGTACAAAAAGATTTTATTTACTAAAAGATTACTATGTTTAATAAATAAAAGGGGAATATATAGGAAGAAGAGATTCTATTTATTAGGGGTTTACTATATTTACTGAATAAAAAGGGTTTGTATAGAAAAAAAAGCTATAATAAATAATACAGATCCTATTTATATATATACTACCTACTAACCAGCTATAATATTATCTGAAAGAGGCTGAAGCACAGAACTGTTACTTTAGATTCTAAACAGCTGTTTAAATAAATAGAAGCTGCAGACGACACTAAAAAAAAAGAAAGGGGCTTTTATTATAAAACTAAGGCCTTATTATAGAGCTTAGCTTTAAATACTAGTTAGTACCTAAGACCTTATATACTAAGTATTAAACTAGCACTAGCTTAGCGTATATATAAAAGAATTTTGTACAAACAGATAAAATAGCTCCTCAGCTATTTCTTTTTGTTTAAAGGCACATTTCGATTAGCATAATCCATCCATCCCGTAACAAAACCCGACCTGTGGCAAGGCCTATTGGGGGTAGGCCAGATCACGTGACTACACGGGACGACCAACAGCATATGAGTGTTATGTACATACTGACTAAGGTAAATAGTGAACATTATGTTGTAAACCCTGACTAAGTTACTAGGGTGGACCCCGCTGTGGCTTGGAACTATTGATTGCTAGGGCAGCCGCCATACCAACTGCGGAGGTAGTTAACTCTTTGTGTCGAATAAATACCAAAGATACCCGAACTACAAACATACCCAATAATACAGTACGTCGCGCGGAGCAATCGGTATTTGACAAGAAAAGTCTCAACCTCTGCCCACCGCAAGATCAAATCTTCTGAAGTAAACAACGACGGACCTCCTGTTGTATCGGTTGCAGGTAAGTTACATTGTTCTTGTCGGAAATTCTAGTTCATGTTCCCAAGAGCTGTGGAGGTGGTCAAGTTCTAGCCAACGGCTTCGGCCGGAAAGACAGTTAGGCACCTGCCAGCTGGCCAAGCACCGCATACTTCAACGGTTCGAATTTTCCCCGAAACGTATGTGATAAACACACGCTACTGGAACCAATCGGTTGGGCCGAGCTGAATACGGCGAGTGGATCGGTGAAGTTTACGGTGAGGAAATCAGCCAGCCACAATCGCCAGCACAGCACAACAGAGCAGTTCGTGCTGTCTGGTTTAAGGTTAGCACGACCCCACTGCTGTCAGCCATGCCTCGCTTATGCCGCCAGCGAGATCTAGACTGGGCCGTCAACTCCGATGCATTGATATCGGAGCAGCCAGCGGGCTGCCACTCGCGTGTTTTTAACTCTCACACTCCCCCCAACTTGGGTTTCTTCCTCTTGTTGTTTCTGTTTCTGTTCGTTCCCAGCTAGGATCAAGTGATTGCTATTTGCACTTCTAAACCGAGGCACATTTTCGTTCACCTAAACAACCACATCCAGTATGGAGGGGGCTCCTGCCAAGATGACCGGGTATACTCCCCTTGAGGTCGATCTTCCCCCGGTACCTACGACGCAGGTTCTTACCGATCTCCATTGGGAGACCATGCTGGCCCTCGCCGACACGGTGATCCCGTCGATCCGGGGTCGTGGCGATGATGCGGATGTCTCGTCGACGGAGTACCACGCCGTCACCGAGTCCCAGTTAGAATCGGCTACCTCCAGACTCACAGCCACGATCAGTCGAACAACCTCCCAAGCAGCCGAGCTAGCGCAGATTTATCTGCACGAGAGTCCCTCGTCTCTGCCGGCATTCCGGGAGGGCCTCCAGCGCCTGATTGCCGACTACGTCCATCAGGAAGGCCAGACCGGGCTGCGATTCATCCTCGATGTTCTGAAGTAGGTGGATGGAGAATCGATGCATGCATGCACATGGGCTAACGATCAGTCGGGGCTGGCCAGCACCCGAGCCGGATCCCTTCTTCTGACCGGGTCGACAACTCCCATCCAGCACCAACCCCTAGCAGTGCGCGAGCGGGTTTTCGCCGGATGGGCCTCGTCGCGATTAAGCCCCATCCGCCTCATCTACCGGTCGCTATCCGCCATGTTCAAGACCACCTGGATGGTGGCGAGTCCGACCCTATCTACCGCCGTGGGGTTCCCCCGAATCCCCGTACATGGAAAGTCTGCGCCGGGTTGCTGGGAGTACGAATTCGTGCAATTTCCTCCGAGCGACCATGACGAGGAGAACGAGGAGGAGCAACCGGAAGTCCTCGAGACGGACGTGGTAATTATTGGCAGTGGCTGCGGCGGTGCGGTGGCGGCGAAGAACCTGGCCGAAGCCGGGCACCGCGTGCTGGTGGTGGAGAAGTCGTATTACTACCCCTCGCAGTACTTCCCCATGGATGGTCGGACCGCCCCGGTGAGTCTGTTTGAGGGCGGGGCGTCGATTCTCACGGATGATGCCTCAGTGGCCATCTTTGCTGGATCAACCTGGGGTGGCGGGGGCACCGTCAACTGGTCGGCGGCACTGCAGACGCAGGCCTTCGTCCGCCAGGAGTGGGCCGACGACGGGGCCTTGCCCTTATTCACCTCCGCTGCCTTTCAAAATTCGCTGGATCGCGTCGCGGCTCGCATGGGCGTCAGCGCGGCGCACATTCAGCACAATCGTCAGAACCGCGATCTCCTGGAGGGGGCACGCAAACTCGGCTATGCGGCCGAGGTGGTGCCGCAGAACACTGGCGGCGAGGACCACTACTGTGGGTATTGTACCATGGGATGCTCCGCCGCAGCCAAGAAGGGTCCCACAGAGACCTGGCTGGCGGATGCGGCAAAGGCTGGGGCGGTCTTTGTCGAAGGCTTTAAGGCAGACAAAGTCACTTTCACAACGCGGGGCCGAGAGCAAATTGCCACCGGAGTGGAGGGGACCTGGACCTCCCGCGAGGCGTATCTGTCCCGGGGCCAGAAGGGGAAGGGGATCACACGAAAGGTGGTCATCAAGGCGAAGAAAGTGATCATCTCTTGCGGTACACTGAACAGCCCTCTGCTGCTTCTCCGCAGTGGGTTACAAAATTGGCATATCGGCCGGAATCTTCATATCCATCCAGGTAAGCCACTTCGTCCGTCCCGTCAGGCCACCACGACCTAACAACTCATGCTCCTGATCGGTAGTCCTCTTCGGTGCGGCCGTGTTTGACGAGGAGATCCGACCCTGGGAGGGCTCGGCCCTGACGGCAGTCGTCAAAGAGTTTGAGAATCTCGATGGCCGGGGCCACGGGGCAAAGATTGAAACCACGGTTACCATGCCGCCTCTCTTCCTGCCCATCTTCCCCTGGCGGAGTGGCCTCGAGTACAAACTCTTCTGTGCCAAGCTGAGCGCCATGACTAGCTACATTGCCGTCACTCGGGACCGTGATTCCGGCCGCGTCTATCCCGACCCCGTCGATGGACGAATCCGCGTGGCCTACACCCCCTCCGCCTTTGATCGGAAGAGTGCTGTAGAAGCAATGATTGCCAGTGCCAAGATTGCCTATGTCTCGGGCGCCAAGGAGTTCCACGTCTCGTACGCGGATATGCCTCCCTTCCGTCGATCGGAACAGGAGACGAATGAGTCCGAGGACGCGGGGATCAACAATCCGGAGCTTCAGAAATGGATCAGGCAGTTCCGCCAACAATCCCCTCTAGACATTGAGAAGGCCGGTTATGCCAGTGCTCATCAGATGGGAACCTGTCGCATGGCCAGCACGGCGAGTAAGGGAGTGGTGGGTCCAGAATGCCAGGTCTGGGGCACGCAGGGGCTTTATGTCATGGATGCATCGATCTTCCCCAGTGCGAGCGGCGTGAATCCCATGGTCACAAACATGGCTATCGCAGACTGGGCCAGTCGAAATCTGTCGGAGAAGATAAGAACAGAGGAGCAGCTGTAAGCTGCAGGCGGCGCGGACGCACTATGACCAAGTAGGCGTGGGGCCCAGCCTTGGGTTCGGTTGGTCCGAAGAGCCTGTCTCATCCACTTATGGAAGATCCCTAGATGCTCGCAACTCCCTGGCCAACATGCCCCTATAGTCGAGGTCTACTTCCGCATTCGGTCTGTTTCCGCATGCATCTCCCGCGGCTTTCTGTCACCCAAGCTTTAAAACAACTGATAATGTTTTGCAGTCTATCGACGTATTCTGACAATGCTTGAAGTTGGGTCTTCCCATATACTCGTACTGATTTCATTCTCTAAAAGAGCTTAAGGCAATCCGTATGTTCCAGCTGTGGAAAACCACCAAGGTAGGATTCAATCATATATTCTGGTTATCTGGCCTGCGGGTGAGAATTACTCCTATAACGAGAGCAATGACGCCTGGAAAACATCACGCTCACCAGATTGACCGAGTTACCGACGCGCATGCGCCCACCAAAGATATGCGTCTTGCTTGCCAGCGTATCCTGTTGCCCAAGAGCTTAATCTGACCCATTGGATGTTAATACCCGAGCAGCCGGCGGACTCGTCGCGTGTGCAATGTGTCGTTGCAGCATGAGGAGATATTGCGTATCGGACCGGGACAAATGGGTCATGTCCTGGATATACCAGAGAGGAGCGTATGGCTCTAGTCCGTACCAAAGACGGTACCGTAGATTACTGTCTGTACTGTTGATGCCTTTTAGTTTCTGGACGGAACTTGTATTGCGCGTCATGTAGGATGGAGTGACGATCCAGTACTCCGGGGACAGCTGACTGTAGTCGGGGATAGACGACCGCATCTGCATAGAAGGGCTTGCTCTGGAGCAGACAAATAGCCTCGCCATACCTTTATAGTCACGCAGGGACCCAATTAACCTGCTCCATTTGCGGTCCCGGCAGGGGTTGTCAAACAATGATTCAACGCACGCGTCCCCGTCTCCAGGAACACATGAAAATGACGTGGTTGACTATTACGCTTCATTCAAACCTGCCTTGGCATTTCCCGCAGCAGCCGACCCGGAGAGTGTGGAAGTTTAAAACCCTCAAACTGGCTGCAAAGCCAACCAAGTGCTATCCGAAACCATCGGCACAGACTTGAAGTCTAGAACAGATTGGTACGATCGCTGCCAAGAAACGATTAGGTCTCTCCCCAGAGAGCCGAAGACTTGACATCATATTGACTATAGTAGAATAGACGACACGAACGGCAATGAAGAACATGGGCAATACGTGGCGCGGTTGCGAATCTCCCGAGCCTCTTACAGAGCCAGCACAAGACCGAGGAACCCGCCCGCACCGCCAATGCCCATCGCCAAATTTCTCGTCGCAACAGCTGCACCCCCGGTGGAGATAGAAGTCTCCGATAAGTCTCCGATAGAGTGCGCCGCACGGTCGAAGTCTCGGATGAGGCCGAGGACGAGGCTAAGGTGGAGCTCGGGAACCACCCCGTGGCCATGGCGCTTTCGGAGGAAAGTAGGGAGGTGTACATCGCTTCCTCGTTGGACAGGATGGCTTTGGCGGCAGTGGGCAGGTTCGAATACCAGGCGGGCATATTCCCCGATCTCTCCGCAATGACCTCCGATCAGAAGAATGCTGGGTCGGTCTTCATTCTCTCCCACCAACTAGTTGGGACGGCAGTGTCGAGAACCGAAAGCAGTCCCGTAGGGTGGATATCGACAGTGCTCGTCTTTGGCCCAGGAGGGGGAATGCTGTATGTTTCGGCCGGAACAGTTTTCGTTTCCCCAGTGACAATGCCGGTCCCCGTTGCGACTTCGACGGCGGTCTCTGTCACAGTTACAGGGGTAGCCAGGTGAGTTGGATCGGCGAGCGCAGTCGGGACGTTGAGGGCGGCCACGAGGGGCCAGGAAGCAGACGTACATGGTTGACCTCGCAAGAAAATGAACCACAGAACGTTTATGTATGGACAGCTTTTTGTTTTGACAGATAACCTAGTGCATGGCTAAGCAACATGGGGATGGCCAAGCGAAGTGCAAAGTCTCGAAGGGAGGGGTCCGGGAGCCGGCTCGTGGCTGCACAGCCCCCGTCCAGTTGTCATCCCACCACCCTCCCGAGACCTGAGTGGTGATGCAGGTTGCTCGGACTACTATTTAAAGAAGGCTTAGCATACATAACGGAAAATCGTGCACACGGAGAGTGCTCATCTTAGCTCTATTTGATCCGCAACGAATGCATTGGCCACTGCATCCTTGATGTTTACGCGGTCTGCGACACGTACTGTAAGGTACGCTAGAAAAGAAAACTGCAAGGTATCAACGCTTGTCTTCATACCATCTATGCTAGGTCTGACTACAGGAGTGTCAATTCTAACATAATGAAGAAACTGAATATATTATCTACAATAATCCTCTCGACACCTGCCCCAGTGCCTGTGCAGACCTGACGCATAATCTTACTTCAGACTCTCGTTGGTCATCGTTTTACTCTTCAACTTGCCCAGGCGGAAAACCGGCCATGCTATAAGGTCCTGCTAGTGGTCAAATCTTCTCCCCAGCATATGGGGGCAGATCCCACCGACCAGAGTCGGGAACTATAGAGACACTTACCCAGACCGTGCGAAAGGCAAAACAATCGACAAACGTCGAAGTGTTTCCAACCCAGTACCATGCGGGTGGGCATTTTCGCAATGATTGCTGTAGCACCGACTGGGAATACACCACCCGATCCGTAGTATCTGTTAAATTGGGCACGTGGCACGTGGTCAGTATGGTAGAAAAGGCCCGGTGGAATAGATGATGTATACTCGGTACACGCTGTACGTGGGCGCGGAATTCTTTCTGGAGGGGGGTGTGGAAGGACTCTATGGATGACGAGGCCGGAGTCCCACCGACCGACCCTATGTTCACCACACATCCTTTGGCTCGAATCAGCCAGGAATGAAAGGTATGGACCATGCGATTGGGTCCAAAGACATTGACGTCGAACATCTGTTGCACCTGGCTCACATCGGTGTCGATGGCAGTCATGGTATAGCCTGCGTCCATGAGTACGGCCTCCACAAAGCGTAGATTTAAATCTCGCTCACATATCCCGCTATGTGATGTCAGAGCTCAGAGTTGAGAGATCAACCAACAACCCGGGATTATATCGCGTACGCATTGTTAACTAGAATGTCTAGTCGGTCGTCCGATCCTGGTCTCGACCGCTTTGCACAAGCCACGCACCGAGTCATCCTTGATCACGTTAACTGAAAGCACTCGATGCCAACGAAGGTAAGATGGTCGTCAGATTCTGACGGTAGAACGGTGGCAAGTACGGTGCAACCGCGGGCCTGCTAATGGAGCGCCAATGCCTCGCCAATGCCTCCCTTCCCGCAACTAGCGATGATGGAGGGTTAGCACAGGAAGAACAGAAACGAAAACAATATGATTTACCCGGTAATGAGGACGGTCGCCATAATGACTGACCGACTGCAGTGTGGCCGATGACTGATGGGGAGACGGGGTGAGGTAAAGCATCGATCTGATTGACGCCAGCGCCGATGGCTATGGCCGTGCTGAGCGTGTTAGCGCTTTGTACATCAAACGCTTGTCGGCTGCCCTGCGAGACGGCAATCCCATCCGTGTATCCATCTCACCGCCTGTCGTTCCTGCCGATTTCCCCAAATGGACCTGGGTGTTACCCCAGTCACATGACGTGACAATGCGGAGGGTGGCGTCAGAGAAAGAACTCCTTTGATGCCGAGAGATCCTTGGGATTTGGCTGGGCTTGGGATTCAGTCCATGAGTCGGATGGTCGGATAGTCAGAGACTACGTCCACTAAACTAATAAGTAGAACAGAACGGCACCTTCGGTTCCATCGGGGAACTGCTTCAAAAATTCGAGCCAGCCAATCATCGGCTGGAACGGCACCGTCGATTCTGGACTCCACCGATGCAGGAGATCTTCGGGTACGTCCACTTACTCCTGATTCATGACCCATCCATGCGCAAACAACCGCTTTGCCCACACCCTGACATGTACCCCGAGGATCCTCAACTGATGTTTGGCTTGGTTTGGAGTGGGCTGGGGTGGCCTGAGTGGCAGCTATATAATGGGTGAACAGCACACACCTGCCGGCTGCTCTTTTCGCACGGTACCATTCACATCTTGGACATCCCTACCTACTTTCCCTTCCATCCTTCGGCTGATCACAATGGTGTTCTACAATACTTATCCTGGTTTCCTGTATCGCCAGTTCCTAGTCTGCCCCGCCAAAGCTCCGTCTTCCACTTCCCTTCGCGGCAAAGCGGGCATTGTCACGGGCTCCAATACTGGACTGGGCTACCATGCTTCAGCTCAGTTGCTGGGCCTTGGGTTATCGCATCTGATCCTGGCAGTCCGCAGCAGCTCCAAGGGCGAAGCCGCCCGCAAATCCCTCCTGGCATCGCTGCCCGCCTCTGCCAAAGCCCCCGTGGTCGAGGTGTGGGAGCTGGATCTCGGCAGCTATGCCAGTGTGCTCTCCTTTGTCGAACGCCTGAAACAGTCGGGGCTGCACATCGACTTTGCCCTTTTGAATGCAGGAGTGGCCAATTTCAACTTTACGGTGAACCAGGCGACCTCACACGAGACCAGTATTCAGGTCAATTGGCTCAGTACAGCACTGTTGACCTTGCAGCTGCTCCCGATCCTCGACAACCAGGCCGCTCAGAATCTGAACCGCCCTCGCCCGGTGATCTCGATCGTGGGCAGCGAAACCGCCGCCTGGGCCAAATTCAAGGAGGCCCAGATCGCCCGGAGTCAGCGATGTTCTCTGATCCAGGTCTTGGATGACCCCAAGCACTTCAACATGGGCGATCGATACTATACTTCGAAGCTGCTCTACCAGCTGTTCTTCCTAGAGCTGTTCCAACATCGATCCACCGGCAAACGCTCCACGGGGGCCATTCTCAACTTGGTGAACCCCGGCTTCTGCTATGGCTCAGAACTGCATCGCACGGCTGAAGGCGCATTTGGCAAGATTTTGGGGGGAATGAAGAGGGTGATCGGTCGATCGGTGTCGATGGGGGCTCGAACTCTGGTTCATTCTGCGGTGTTGGCCGGGGAGCCCTCTAATGGCCGTTACCTGAGTGACAACAAGGCGGCTCCTTTTGCAGGCTACGGGGATAGTGACGCGGGGCGATTCACTCAGGACCAGGTCTGGGATGAGACGATCTTGGAGCTGAAGCAAATTGTGGACCTGAATGAGCTAGTGTCGCAGATTTGATCCTATTTGCTGTTGTTGTTGGTGGTGGTGTTGTTTTCCTCTTTCTTTCCTCTTCTCATTTCTTTGCCGGTTTATCTAGCAGTCACTCAGTGTTAGGGTTGCAGTAAATCAAGTGATGATGCACGGAGTACTCTGTAGTCAGCTAACTTACTGGGAGAACGAGTCAGGGGGCTGACTACGGCGGACGATTGCAGCCATCGGGCAAATAAGTTTTTGCTTAGTGTTTTGCCGGCAGAATTAATTCATCTTCTAAATAAACTATTTAAGTAACTATTTATATATATATAAAACTTTTTAATTTACTTAGCTTTATTTTACACCAATTAGTTTTAAGTACTATAGAAACTATAAGTCTTATCTAGGTTATTATATACAGATATTTTATACAGCTAAGATGTATAAAAAGATATTAAAAGATTGAATATACTGTAATTAATTTTAGTAATATTATTTAAAATAGTAATTACAAGCCTTAGTAATTCTTACTATGTTTAAAGGTAGTTTCTAAAGACTTTCTTACAAGGCTGTTTAAAACCTTTCTTATATGGCTGTTTAAGGCCTTTTTTAAACGGCTGTTCAAGGCCTTCCTCACGCAGCCGAGCAGTTTGCAGGGCAGTTTGCAGAGCTGTTTGCAGAGCAGTTTGCAGAGCAGTTCGCAGGGCACTTTGCAGGGCACTTTGCAGGCAGTTCAAGGCCTTCTTTGTATATATATATAAAAAGAAAAAAGCTTTGTATAGTTCTTATTTGGAAAGCGGTAAGGCCTGCGGTGAAGAGACTCAGCAGATGAAATCTATTTGCCCGATGGCCGCAATAGTCCGCCGTAGACTAACCCTCATCCCTGTCAGATTGGTTCGTTCACCTCTGCTCTCGCCTCTTTCCGATGAATCTCAATCAACTTCCTCCACCCTCCACCCTCCACCCCCATCCTTAGCTGCCATCCAACTGCGGTTCTATTCTCATCCATCCCATCCACCCCCATGATGGAGGAAGAACTCGCATCTCCGGAGGAGCTGACCACCCCTTCTCAACTATTGAGTTATTTGTCCACATACCGAGTGCTGATCTGTCTCAGATGCCGCTACGCCATTCAGCCCGGCGCAATTGCGCGTCATCTCAAAGAAATCCATTATCTCCATCGTGCAACGCGGCGGACCTTTGTCGCCTTTGCTTCGGAGTTGGAGTTAGCCCAGCCACATGATGTAGTCTTGCCAGAGGAAAGCCAGTTTCCGGTTCCCTTCCTACCCATACAAGAAGGACTTGCGTGCTGTTTTGAGCGCTGTGGCTATCTTTGCGCCACCAGCAAACGCATGAAGCAACACTGGCGATGCACCCATCAGATTACCACCTCGGATGAGAGTCCACTCTCGACTCCAGTCCCACTACAGACCTTTTTCCGAGGCAATGCCCTGCGATACTTCACCAATCCGTCCTTGCTAGGGGCGTCCCCAGCTTGCACGCCGGATAGCGCCGACAAATCCAGCAAGGTTGGTCGATCCAATACGGTCGGTTCTCAACCCTTTTACCGTTAATCTTCCCCCGGTATCCTGGTCTGCCGACGCTGACCATGACTTTCTTTGCCTGTAGCCCTGTACTACCCCAAAGACAAGTACAACATACCCGGAAAACCGGCTCCTACCGTTGGACCAGCATTCATCGTTGATCATAACTGACCAAGGTCTGCTCGACCATTATCGGGATTCAACCTACAAAACCCTCTCCGGTAACCCAGAGACCGACCAAGCATTTGGAGAGGTTGTTCTGGGACTGACCGCCCGGTTTGACTTCTTGAGGCAGGGGGTCATGGCGTGTGCGGCCTTGCACCTGGCCTCCATTCACCCGGCTAATCGCACCCATTATGTCTTTCAATCCATCCGACACCAGGACCAAGCCATTCCCGCTTTTCGTCAGGCTATCTTACACGTCGATCGCGACAACTGCGAGGCAGTCCTGGCCTTTGCGTTTTTTCTTGTCATTAGCTCCCTCAACTCCGACACCGAGGACCCGCGCCTGTTCCTGAGCGCTGACCCCGACCAACATCTGCACTGGATCAACATCCTGCGCAACGGCTGCTCCATGCTCTGCCCGTTCTGGAACGAGCTTACAGCGGGGCCCCTCGCGCCCTTGGCCGCCCTTTGGGAGGATGACCTCGGCGTCGGCGGTCCCTCCGTCGAAGCCGCCGAAGGCTCGCTGCTGGGGGCCCTGCTCGCCAGGGTGTTCGCTGAGACGCCGAACCATGGGTTTGCTGGCGAGCACGAGGCCTACCGGGCCGCCGCTGTCCAGCTTGCCGCCGCCGAGGCTTTTCTCCGCCGCCGAGGCCCCGCCGCCACCGTCTGGGATGCGCTCAACGCGTGGCCGATGCGCCTGGCTCCCGCCTACCTGGAGCTACTCAAGCAGGATCGCCCCGGCGCGCTCCTGCTTTTGGCATACTACGCGACCTTGCTGCGCCCCACTCGCGGTGAATGGTTTCTCGCGGGGCGGGTGGAGAGGCTCATCGACGAAATTGCCCGTCGCTTGGAAGACACGTACTGCTCAGCCCAATCATGGGACTTCTTTCTGGGGATCAGGGGGGAATACTTTCCGGAAGAAACGCTGGCAAACCAGCAGGATGACCTACGGCGGTGACGGCGTACCGAACTACACTGTAATATTCCACCATGCATCCCATCATGCAGAAGGTCGGGGCAGGGTTCAACGACCTCAAACACTTGAATATTTCAGCTACACCTGACGTTATGGCTAGAAAGCTGATACGCTCCTTGGGAGGACATTTGGCTTGGCCCGGTAACTTGACAGTAAGAGTAGGGGGAATAGGAGTATGACGTGGTGCACGCGGCACACGCGACACCTGCGGCATATTAATTACTGTGACTCTCTTCAGCCCTACCTTCGCCTCCCCCTCTTCCGCACATATGCAATACAGCAGCCCGATGGCTGATATTGATATACACTCAGTATCTGCTCCTTCAACCTCACGTTGTCGACGACTTTGCCCTTACAGCCCTGGAGACTTCAACGCGACCAGCGGGTTTGACGATCCTCATATTTACACCTACGTCGGCTATGCCCACAGAACAGAGGGACTGGACCTGATGTATGGATCCGAGAAGTTGTCGCGCTTGTTGGCACTGAAAAAAGAAATGGGATTCCCAGGGCTTCCTCAGCTGCAACAACGGATTGCTGCACCAAATGATTCGCACGGCCATGACCAACCTCCCACATGTGCCGATGGGATATCGTGATCAAGAATGGAGCGGAGGGATGCGAGGTGCAAAAGTCTCATTAATAGTCCTTGATCCCCTACTTTCAATCACTGCAGCTTTCGACTGTGGCCATAGCTCAATGTAATTTCTTCAAAAGTCCATTATAGCTGTAGCAAGCGGCAAACAGTAACTAGTATTACTTACCAAGCCGTGTCAGCTAGGTCCGGGTGCTTGAAAATTCCACCAGCTCTCGTGCCAGTTGCGCCAGGTCAACTCATTCTCAACCTCCCGCACGATGTCCAATGGTTGTGCCATGGGCCGTGCTATCTCCATCTCCGTGACCAGACCAGACTGCGTGCTGGGTGCAACCTGATGTTGAAGTTGAAAGGGAATCCCGAACGCATCATCCAGTGCCTCCTTTGTCTGAAGCGGCATCATGAAGGCGAGGTTCTGGAGAGCCTCGGGCGGCGGCAAGTCTGCAACAGTCGACGAACAGGCTTCTTGTTCGTTGGGCCACACAAGTAATTGATTGTCCGGTGGCCTGTCTGCGGAGTTGATGGTAAAAGCGGACTTCTTTTGTCTCGAGTGAAATGCCCGGCAGACATCGTTCAGGGCACTCACGGCGTCGGCGATTGGGGCGAAGTCGGGGCGGATGGCGGCTGCCGCGGCCATCATGTTTACCACCCTGTCGAGCGTGCGGAGGTCATTTTCGTACTCACTAGGTTAAGTGGAAGACAGGATGTGGTAATACAGGGTGAAGAAGGCCCCGAAGGGATAGAATGTCAGAAAGCTTCGTTGGGTCAGCGGTGAATGTCCAGCCAGAAGAAAGGCCAGGGATGCAAACTGACTGTGTCTGAAAGTCATCCTGTTTCCCCCAGGGCGGGATTGGAGATTCCGACTTCTCGAGGATAATGCTGATGATAAGTCTAGCGGAACGAACTGCTTGTGGATGCACAATCTGCTCCGCGCTTGACATCTTCCGCCTCACGAAGATGATGAAAAGATGCAAGGCGATGGCCGTCTCGAGAAAGAGCCAAGATTTCACCCAGCCCAGGCTGGGCGATCTGGCTAGTGATAAGAGGTCCCAGTCACTGACCAGCATTTCTAGCTCCATGCAGCATGTATCCGCCGTGCTATTGAGATGGTTACTGGCCGTACTGGACTCGAATTGATCGATGAAGTTGGCCATGATGAACAGGGTTCGAGACCAGACCAGGAACAGGATGCATTTGTGGGGCTTGGGCTGCTTGGTTTGCGGTGATATCTCCGCTGGCAGTCGGACCTGGCCGATGGGACACCCCAGAGCCGTGGGCTTGTCGTACCAGATTCTGAAGAGAAGGTCCATTTCCACCAGATACCAGTGCATTCGGAGTTTGACATCCTTTTCGATTTCGTCTTGCGCAGTGCCCGTCGGGAGTGAATCTACATCGTGGATGCCTAGTAGGTCCCCGAAGCGACAAGCCTCGTGGTGGAACTGCCATGACAAATGGTAGTCAAAGTTGTTGATTCCCATCCATGCCTGAACCACGTGTCAATTATGACTTGGGTACATTTGCACGAATTTCACTCACCGTTAGGGAAGCAGCAATAAGGTCCAGGTGCGAGCCTTGGGACGAGGCTAGCCACTTCGGAACGACTTGGAGGCATCGATAGTATGTTTTCGCTGCTGCTCTTTGTTCTGCACCTGTGCCAGCAGTTTGCCCAAAATATATCGCGTTGAAGTAGATAACCTGCATGGCTGGCTCAATCATGGCATACGGTGAACCAATAACATGGGGAATGGCTCCCAAGAATTCGGAATCCACCAGGGTTGCAAAGGAGTCGAATATGCTTAGGTTGGGAAGAATGACTTCGAGGAATACTATCGCTTTGGTCAGTCTGGGAAACGATAGGAGCCGTGTTGGAAATTAACTTCACCATCTATGAATCGCTTGATGTCGCTGACTGGCAAGCGATTTATCGGTTCATCGCGGACATTGTGATCGGGTCTAGGGCTTGGGGCAGCCAAATTGACCAGAGCTGTGTCCAGCCGGGTGATCGCATTGTCGACAGTGGACCGCGTCCAGGACGCTAAAGCGTTGCTAGTGAGGTGTTCGACGTTGTCCTTGGCTCCGCTGACCATGCGATAGATCCATGGTGCCTCCGTTAGCATGCATGTCTTAGAAGGGAAAGCTGAGTTGTTTCATACTGCTACTGCGGGTCTCGGATGATTCGGTAGGAATATCCCTCGACTCTGCTTCTGTATGCAGATTCGTCTGGGTTGAGGGAGGTGATGGTGGTGTAGTCCTTGGATGTGGTGTCTCTGTGCCTCCCATACGCTCCTCGAGTGCCTCCAGCCGATGGCCCAGGTGGTGGAGCTCGGAGCTTCGAGTAGTTCGAGGCTTTCTTGTCTGCGGATATGAGCATACAAGGCCGCTATCTAAGCACCTTTTACATTCGGGTTCTCTTCTGTCGCATCGCAGCTAGACCCCATCAGCAAGCCTTATGGAGGGTCTGCAAAGGGGAAGGAAGAAGCGCAAACCTTCCTAGTTCTGCATCTCGCGCACTACAGTATAGTACATCCAGGATATTAGCAGGTCGTTGGATTATGAATTAGGGACTCGACAAGGGGATTCGGGGCTTACCGACAGCTTCATTCGAGTTGAGGGCCTGTAGTGGTACATTCCGGGAAGACTATGAGGGCAAGTGAATGGATGCATTTCCCAGGCAAGCTCGGATACGTTCGGACATTTATAAATCCATCAGGCCGAGCCAAGCCAAGCAGGACAAAGCCCCGGCTTATCACAAGATTCCGCACCTGATGCATGAATTCATCATGAATTCATCATCCCCGAGTTCTCAGTCATGGGGAACTCGGTCAAAGACTGCCCAAAGTTGATCCCTGAACATCATCTATGCAGGCAACAGAGTGTATCCAGATGGTTTATGTGTGCCAAGGAGAAGTACATGTTAGGTTAGACCCCCCTACAAAGTATCTAGTATATAGCCTCGAATCAGAACCTCACGTGTTGTTCTGGTTAGGCATCGAAGTTGGAGGACTCATCACTGCGAAGCCAGCACATGGCCACTCCCTTGTAACACTTAATTGGCAGCTCGGTGTTTCGGATTCAGATAAGTCCCAAAGGCCGAGCGGATGAACCTTGGCTAGTGTGAGCATACTTTTTGTATATCTTGGAATCTCCACTCCGTCCCAAGATGGTCCCCGCCGGTTCCCGCGGAGTCCGAACTTGTCTGATCAGCCACCATCCTGCCCGGTGGGAACTTCTTCATTCCCTCACAACAGACTTTCACTGGGTCAAAAGTGTGTCAAAGACCGAGTCCGACCGCAGGATGCCTACCTGCTGTGACTCGTGTGGAATTATAAAACTACTTCGTGCCCCTCAGGGGCCTTAGATAGATAGATTTGGTGAGTATGCAATAGAATTCGGTTCTGCAGCAGGAATGGATTCCAAACCGGCCGATGATCGGCTCGCAGCCCTAAGCGGCATCCGCCAACCAACTCGCCCGCGTGCCAGCAGTTGCGACTCGGACTCGGACGAGAAAGCGACTCTGGCCGAAAACCAGGGAGAGGATCGTGATCTCACTCATTTGGCTCGCACATTGAGTGAGCGATCCAAGCTGTCACACCACCCACTGCCCTTTAACAGAAATGATCTCGTTCTGGATCCACACAGTCCGCGATTCAACGCCAGAGCGTGGGCGAAAGCCTTTTACGATCTTCGCTACAAGTCCGACAACAGCGCCCCGGCACGCGTGGCCGGTGTCGCCATGAAGAACCTGAACGTGGTGGGATATGGAAGTCCGGTTGACTATCAGATGAGCGTGGGGAATGCGATGCTGAAGGTGCCAACCCTCATCCGCCAATTCCTGGGTGGGAAGAAGAAGAGAATCGAGATTCTTCGTGATGTCGACGGCTTGCTTCTCCCTGGGGAACAACTCTGTGTTCTAGGGCCTCCTGGTTCCGGCTGCTCGACCTTCCTCAAAACCATTGCTCAGGAAACATATGGATTCCAGGTCGACCCGGCCTCGTACATCAACTACCAAGGGATTACCCCCAACCAGATGTCAGCCGACTTTCGCGGGGAAGCCGTCTATACAGCCGAGGTGGATGCTCACTACCCGCAACTGGTGGTTGGAGACACTCTGTACTTCGCGGCCCTCGCCCGTGTCCCTCGTCAAGTGCCTGGTGGAATGTCTCGCCAGGAGTACGCCACGCATTTGCGAGATGTGATCATGTCAATCTTTGGGATCAGCCATACGATTAACACCAAGGTGGGGAATGACTTTGTGCGTGGCGTCAGTGGCGGTGAGAGAAAGCGAGTTACCATCGCAGAGGCCGCATTGAGCTACGCTCTATTGCAGTGCTGGGATAACAGTACGCGAGGTTTGGATAGTGCCAACGCAGTGGTCGGTACACCCCAATGGCTACTCTAGGGTATAATACTGAGCAATCCTTGGTGGTATAGGAATTCTGCCGGACATTACGCACGCAGGGCGATGTTTTCGGGGTGACCTCGTGTGTTGCCATCTACCAGGCACCCCAGGCGGCCTACGACGTAAGCTAGCTGAACACTCATATGCATCAATTCTGACTAACGGGCTAATAGCTTTTCGACAAAGTCACCGTTCTGTACGAAGGACGACAGATCTACTTCGGCCCTGCCCAGGCAGCCAGGGATTATTTCATTCGCATGGGATTCATATGCCCCGAGGCACAGACAACTCCTGACTTCCTGACCTCCATGTCGAGTCCTGTTGAACGCGTCATACGTCCAGGATATGAGAACCTTGTGCCTAGAACGTCCGACGAATTCGCCAGACGATGGCATGAAAGCCCTGAGCGCCAGGCTCTTTTGCATGACATTGACCAATATGTGGACGCACACCCATTCCACGCTTCGGACCTTGATCAATTCGCATCCGCTCGACAAGCGGAGAAGTCCACGAAACAACGGCGAAAGTCTCCATACACATTGTCCTACTGGGGCCAGATTCGGATTTGCCTCTGGAGAGACTTTCAGCGACTAAAAAACGATCCGAGTGTGACTCTCGCCATGCTGATTGGTAACTTCTTTGAAGCTTTGATCATTTCCAGCGTCTTTTACAACCTTGCAAATGACACATCGTCCTTCTTCTCTCGGGGTGCCCTCCTCTTCATGCTGGTCCTCCTGAGCGCTTTTTCCAGCATGTTGGAAATCATCGTTCTGTACGAGAAGAGGACCATCGTCGAGAAACACAACCGATACGCCCTCTATCACCCAAGTGCCGAGGCCATCTCATCAATGATCATAGACATGCCTTACAAAATCGTGAACTCGTTGCTTGTCAATCTGGTGTTGTACTTCATGGGAAATCTCCGACGGACACCGGGGGCATTTTTCTTTCTGTACCTGATCGCATTCTCGATGATGATGGGCATGTCCATGTTTTTCCGGTTCTTTGCCTCCATTACGAAGTCGCTCGAACAGGCTCTCGCGCCCTCATCCATCATTCTTCTCGCCCTCGTGCTGTATACGGGATTTGCTATCCCTGTCAACTACATGCGAGGCTGGGCCTCGTGGATCCGGTGGCTGAATCCGGTCTCGTATGGCTTCGAGGCTGTGATGGTGAATGAGTTTCATGGCCGGGAGTTCCCCTGTGCCTCCTTCATTCCCTCCGGACCAGGGTACGAACATGTTTCCAGCCAAGAGCGGGTGTGTTCGACTGTGGGAGCGGTTCCGGGGTCCGAGGTCGTCCAAGGTACCGCATTCGTGCGTTCCTCGTATGGATACGAGAACAGTCACCGCTGGCGCAACTTCGGGATCATCCTTGCCCTGACCATTTTTCTGGCTGTCTGTCACCTCGTCACCTCTGAACTAGTTTCTAGTCAACGCTCTCGAGGCGAGGTGCTCGTCTTCCGGCGCAACAAAGTGCAGAAGGCTCTGTCGGTGCAGAATCAAGAGGATGAGGAGCAGGGGCCTGGTCCCGTGGTGCAAAGTGACAAAGCCCCCAGCCAGGGGTCGAGAACTATCTCTGGAGTCGAGAAGCAAGCGTCAATCTTCCACTGGGAGGACGTGACCTACGACATCAAGATCAAAGGCGAGCCACGGCGCATTTTAGATCATGTTGACGGTTGGATTCGGCCGGGTACTCTGACAGCGCTCATGGTAAGCAGTCATACCCCACCCCCCATCGTACCCTGTCGCCAAACTAACTATGTTGAACAGGGTGTCTCTGGTGCCGGGAAAACGACTTTATTGGACGTATTGGCGAGTCGCACGACGGTGGGTGTCATTGGTGGCAATATGTTGGTGGATGGTCGCGTTCGAGACGAATCCTTCCAACGTAAGACTGGCTATGTGCAGCAACAAGATCTTCACCTCCACACCTCGACGGTCCGTGAAGCCTTGGAGTTCAGCGCCCTGCTCCGACAGCCACCCCAGTACAGTCGAACTGACAAGCTCGCGTATGTTGAAACTGTCATTGACCTTTTGAACATGCGGGAGTATGCGGATGCCATCGTGGGGATACCAGGAGAGGGGCTCAACGTGGAGCAGCGCAAGCGATTGACAATTGGAGTGGAACTGGCTGCGCGGCCCAAGCTGCTGCTTTTTCTAGATGAGCCAACCTCGGGGCTGGACAGTCAGACCAGCTGGTCTATCTGCAACCTGATGGAGACCCTGACCAAGAATGGACAAGCCATTCTCTGTACAATCCACCAACCGTCTGCCATGCTGTTCCAGCGCTTCGATCGACTGCTTCTACTGGCCAAGGGGGGCAAGACGGTGTACTTTGGGGAGGTGGGAGAAGGATCGCAGGTCCTTATGGACTACTTTGTTCGCAATGGAGGATCAACCTGCCCCCCGGGGGCGAATCCAGCAGAGCACATGCTGGAGGTCATTGGGGCTGCGCCAGGAGCGCAGACGGAGATCGATTGGCCTGCGGTCTGGAGAAACAGTCCCGAATATCAAGATGTGCAGAAGGAACTGGCCAAGCTGAGGGAATTGGCCAACAAGCCTTCGCCGCTCTCCGATCCAAATAACAAGTCCAGCTACGCCGAGTTTGCGGCGCCTTTCTTCCAACAGCTAATTCAGGTCGCCCGTCGGGTCTTTCAGCAGTACTGGCGCTCGCCTTCTTACATCTACTCCAAGATGGTGTTGACTGTTGGCTGTGTAAGTCTGAACCCTTGGACAACCTTGGATGGTGGCAATTGACGACTAATCGCATCTTTGCATTGCACAGGCGCTCTTCATCGGGTTCTCCTTTTTCAAGGCAGACAACACTCGACAAGGGCTACAGAACCAGATGTTTGGCGTCTTCGTTTTTCTGTTCGTCGTTGTTCAGCTGGTGATGCAAATCATCCCATCCTTCGTCACGCAGCGCACGCTCTACGAATCGCGCGAGCGGCAGTCCAAGACCTACGCATGGCAAGCCTTCATTCTCTCCAACATCGCGGTGGAGTTCTTCTGGAATACGGTCCGTCCATTGTGTATCAGGTCCTGCCTAGTATAGTCACTAACCACCTCGTTCAGATCATGGCAATCTTATCCTTCCTGGTCTGGTACTACCCCGTCGGCCTGTACCGTAACGCGGAATATACCGGCGAGGTTCACACCCGGGGGACGTTGACTGTGCTCATCATCTGGGCCGTCTTTCTCTTCTCGAGCTCGTTCGCGCACATGTTGATCTCCGGGATGGATAGTGATCAGCTGGCATCAGCACTGTCCAACATTTTGTTCATTATGATGTATGCGTTCTGCGGCATCCTGGCGGGTCCGGATGCTCTTCCCGGCTTTTGGATCTTCATGTACCGCGTCAACCCCTTTACCTACCTCGTCTCCTCCCTGCTATCGGCAACCTTGGGCGATGCCCCCATGCATTGTGCCGATAACGAAGTCCTCTCCTTCTTCGCTCCCTCCGGAATGAGCTGTGGCGAATACATGCAAGATTATCGCTCCGCCCATGGGGGCTATCTTCTCAATCCTGACGCCCGAGGCAGTGACGAATGCAATTTTTGCAGTTTAGAGTACACCAATCAGTACCTGGCCAGCCTGAATATCAACTTCGCCAACCGGTGGCGCGATTTTGGTCTGCTGTGGGTGTATATTGTGGTCAATACCGTTGGAGCCATTGCGTTCTACTGGATCTTTCGTGTCCCTAAGGGAAAGAAGGCGGAGAAGGAATGATTTTGAGGCCCTTGTTCCACTCCATCTAGTTCATACTCTTCGCACCAGTGTCTATGGACTGATTCTTAGGACTCATTCTGCTGAATTGAGTTTTGTTCTTCTCTGCGGGTCATATCGCTAGTACACATTAACACCTTATATATCATCCAGTGCTTTGCGTGGTTTGTTATCTGGAGGGGATCAGAATAACTTAATAGCTAGACTACATCCAAGCTCCTCATAGGCTTCCACCCTATGCATATTCCTTTTCTGATAGAGCCTTACTTCACCCAAAGCTTAATCCACGAGCCTTGATACCCTGATGACGTGTCCCGCCACTTCCTTTCGGCGCCGGAGTCCAATGGGGTGGAGATACAGGGGTCATGCCCATCTGGCTCGGCCTGTGACTTCGATTTGTGCGTTCAGCCTTTCTTCTCGCCATCCTCCAGCGGTATCACAACAAACCAGGCAGATCAAAGACAATCAGCCACTTGTACCGCAGCACGACATTCATCATGGTCAAAGAGACCACTTTTATCGACACGCAAGACGGACTAAAGGATCTCGCCGACTTTATAGGACGGCACCATGGAAGCGGCTACAGGCATTACTCTGACGTTCTTGGACCGTCATTGCGTATACACTAGCAGTTGTCTTCCAATACCTCGCCCTAAAGCTCTGTGAACATGAAAAGAAACCAAACAGCCCGTGTCAGCAAGTTGCTGACTGAAAGCTGCCCCGCATTCCATGGCGTGATTTAGTGGGATTTAGCGTCTAGTAGTTTCTCATCCTTGCAAAAGACATCACATGTCATCTCCTCAGTTCTGCCGGCTTTTCTGCAGAACCAGTCAGCCACAGCCATGCAAGCAAAGTCTGGGCGTCAACGAGCGCGGACCACTCGCTCGAGAACCGGCTGTCGAACTTGTCGGTAAGTAGTTCGATCCTCTGACGCGGGCCACTGACCGCGGACCATATCGTCTTTGTTCTCAACATCACTCCTCAGAGCCCGCCGGATCAAATGCGACGAGACGCCAGGGAAATGCCAAAATTGTACGATAGCGGGCTGGCCCTGTGAGGGCTCGGATCTCAACCGCTTACCGGGCAAAGCGACGTATAGCGCCCAGGACGCGGCACTGTTGCCGTCGGTGGCGGCGCAGTTCCCTTGGACTATCACATCCGACGAGAAACGCTGCCTCTCCTTTCTCTGGCATCATCAGATCCCCGACTCGGTGGTTGTGTCGGGGGTGTCCGACCTATTCTCGCCGCAGAACCTTGTCGGCCAACTGAGCGCTGTCGAGCCGGCCGTCTACCATGCCCTTGTAGCCCTAAGTGCCATCAATCACCAGGTGCATGAAGCAGGGATTGCAATTCCCGGACAGTCGCTGCGTAGTAAATGGCATCACTTCGCCCTGGAGCAGTCGCTGCGCTCATTTTCTCTTCTGAAGCACCGGCCTGCCTCCCAAGATCCACGTCTTCGCCAAGTGATTCTGATCTGCTGCCTGCTTTTCGTGCTGACGGAGCTGGCGTCCGCCCGCTACGACGACGCCAACACGCACCTGCAAGCGGGGCTGAAGATTCTGAACGAGAGGACGCTGTCTTCTTCACCCATAGACCCAGCCCTCTCCGACGCCTTCCTCTACCTGGAATCGCACCCAGCGTTTCACGGAGTCCACCGGCCCTTCCGCGACCTGGACACCCAATTCGCCCGGCTCGAGACCTTCGAAGCCCAGCTGCAACCATTTCGGGATGTCGAGCACGCGCGTCGGGCCCTCAACCCTCTCGTGCCTACCATCTTCCGCCTCCTGGAACAGTGCTGGAGCCTGTCCGAGACCGACCTCGCACGCCAATACGGTGTCTTGCAGCCCAAACAACAGCGCCTGCTGTCCTGTCTCACCCAAGTCAGATCCTACTTCGACGACTTCCTGACAACGGATCCTTACTTCACCGACCGCGAGCGACGCTCGGCCGACGTGGTGCAACTGAGTCTGCAGACCTTCACTTTAACCCTGAAGACCTGTCTGCAGGGCCCGTGGGATCCTGCATTACACCCACTGTGCCCGGAGTTCGAGGATCTGATGACGAGGAGTGTAGCGCTGAACGTGCAAATGGGGACGCGCCCGCAGTTTACCCCGGATGGGATCCTCTGTGCTGCCCTTAGTTTCCTGGCGCTGCGATGTCCGGATTACCGCATCCGTCTGCAGGCTATCGCTGCACTCCGGGCGTCTCCCCGCGCAGAGGGGTACTATAACGGCCTAGTGGTGGCGGAATTCGCCATCAGTGGATTGAAGCTCGAGTTGACCCAATCCACGTCGGGATCGATCAAGCAAGATACCGGGCAGCAACGGCTACGGTTCGAGAAATCGCCATGTCCTCGAGGCAGAACCGTGGAGGAGCTTCTCGGTCTGCAGCAGGATGAGCACTTGCTGGGGTCAATTGCGACCCTGCGAGGCGCCTCGGATTGGCTGTCGAACCAGTCGGGCGGGCAGGTCCAGACGGAGTGCTCAGAAATCGGTGGGCATCGGGTCTGGTATCTCAACAGGTCGAAACCTGAGAGGGTGACGCGGGAAGAGGGAGCCAGATAGCGGCCGTGGATGTATAGGACTGACCACGGAACGGAGCCTCTCGTAGTGATACAGTGAATTCAGATAGCGCTAAGGATATGTACATGCTTCCAACGCAAACGTCTAATCAGTCTTTTCTTCATCGCGTCTAGATTGCTACTTTTACGCCGACTTGGCAACCTCACCCTTGACCCAGGCCTCCAGACCGCCAGCGGCGATGATCGCCTGCACGTTGGCGGGCAGCTCGCCCACCGGCTCCGTCCAGCTCTCTCCGCCCTCACCCTCCTGCACCTCGACCTGGCTGCGCTTGACGTCCCACGTCAGGGTCCAGCCAGTGCGGCGGGTGGGCTGGCGCTCAGCACCGGACGGCTGAGCGAAGGTGGCGCGGAGGCGCTCGACGAGGCGGGGCACCTCGAGACCCATCAGGGCGTTGTTGATACTGTTGCGGGAGAAGATGTTGCCGAAGCTACCAGCAACAACCAGCGGGATCTGCTTGGCCAGGATGGCGGTGGCGGCCTGCTCGCGGGAGGATCCGCAGCCGAAGTTGAAACCGGCGACGAGGATGTCGCTGGGCTTGGCGACGTCCTTGAACTCGGGGTCGTAGTTCATCATGCAGGCGCGGGCCATATCCTCCTTCGAGACGTTGTCCTGGTAGGTGAGCTTGCCGGGGTAGATACTGTCGGTATCGAGGTTGTCGGCGTCGCAGAAGACGATCTCGCCACTGATACGCTCGGGGAAGCCGGGCAGGATCTCGGTGGCGGCCTTCTCCGTCGAGCCTTGGGCGGTCTCCACCCGGTCGATGAAGGACTCCATCTGCTCCAGGAGGTTGGTGAGCTGCTGCTCGGTGGTGGGCTCCGCACCGGTGCCGAAGCCGTGGTCCACCCCCAGCCACTCCTCCGGGGGCACCTGGAAGGTGCCGGGGCCGGAGATCATGCCGCTAAGCGCACTGGCCGCGACGACCTCGGGGCTGGCCAGGTAGGCCTGCGCGTCACGCGAGCCCATGCGACCCTTGAAGTTGCGGTTACTGGCACTGATGCCCACCTCGCCGGGCTCCAGAAGACCGGTTCCGAGGCCGATGCACGGACCGCACCCGGCGGGAAGCGGCTGCGCGCCGGCATCCAGCAGGATCTGCCAGTCGCCAGTGGATTCGGCAGCCTCCTGCTCGGGAGCGGAGGCGGCCGCGATGTAGAACTTCACGCCGTCGGCGATCTTCGGGGTGACGTCGCCGTTCGCTTTGGCTGCGGTGCGGAAGACCTGCGCCGCGGCGGCAATATCTGAGGCGCGGGAGTTGGTGCAGGAGACGACGTAGGCGCGGTTGACCTTGATGTTCTTGGCGGCCAGCTCAGCCAAGGGGGTGGCAACCTTGACGGAGTTGGGGCCGGAAACATAGGGAGAGAGAGTGGAGAGGTTGAGGTACAGCTGCTTCGCATACTGGGCATCGGGGTCCGCGGTGAGGGGGTTGGCGAACAGCTCCTCGATTCTCTCGTGCGTGATGCGCTCGCGAGTGGAGCGGTCATCAGACAGGGCGGCGACGGTCGCCTTGTACCGGAGCCAGCGCTTGAGGGTGGTGTCGATGGGGAAGAGACCGGTGAGCGCTCCCCACTCGGTGGTCATGTTGGCAATCGTCAAGCGGCTGTCAACGAGCAGGCTGGCCATGGTCTCCTCGGAACCAGTGAACTCAATGGCGTGGTTCAGGACGTCGCTCTTGAAGAGACCACACAGCGCCACAATCACGTCCTTGCCGGTCACACCCACGGGGAGCGTGCCCGTGAAGGTGACCTTGGCCACGGGGGGGATCTGCCACCAGGTGCGCGAGGTCGCCCAGATACTGGCCGCGTCGGTGCGAACCACCGCGGTTCCCAAGCAACCGACACCACCGTAGTGGTTGCTGTGACTGTCGGAGGCGACGGCCATTGTGCCGGGCCACGCGTATCCTTCCTCCACCATCACTTGGTGTCCAATACCCCGTCCTGCAGGATAAAAGTCGATCCCGTGTTTGCCGGCAAACTCCTCGATTTGCTGATACTTCTTGAGATTCTGGGGGCTGGTGTTCTGAACGTCGTGGTCGAGGGTCATGACGATCTGCTTCGGGTTGTGTACCTTGGTGGCGCCCATGGACATGAACTTGAGAGCCACAGGCCACGAGTTGTCATGCGTCATGCAGTATCCGGGAGCCAGACTGATGTAGTCGCCACTGCGAACGAACTTTCCGGGGGGGAGACCGACGGCATAGCGTTGCACGATCTTCTCGGTCAGGGTCTGCGGTGTACGGGTCTCGGAGGGCGTCGTCGAGGGGGCCTGCTCTTGCTGCGAGTGGAAGCCCTCGGCTCTAAAAATGGGGGTCGTGCTCAAGGCGCGAATGGAGCGAGGGGGAAGTGAGGTGGCGACAGATCGTGGGGGGAGGGGGAGGGCGATTCTCCTGCTGGAGGCCCCGAGCGACGGAGTACACCGAAGCCGAAGCTGGAGGGAGGAGGGAGTCAGATGAGGTGAATCTGGGAGTCAAGGAAGGCTTAGCGACTCACCGGCCGACGCAGCAAATTGCAGAGCTGCCTCGCCATGTTCTGGTTCAATGTTATCGATTGAACACGGGGAAAGAGAGGATATGGAGGAGAAGAAGGAGGAAAGGAAGGATTGAGTCACTTCAAGAATTTTCCCGGTTGGCCCTGGCGCCGATCTCGCAGGGGCGGACAATGCGAGGGCGAGAAGCGCAGAGCCCCGTCACGTGGTCTGGGGTAATCCCAGCCAGTCGCGCCACGGCATTTCTAAGCACGGCTCAGTCACGTGTGGCTACGCAGTGTTGCCTGAGGCCGCTATCAGGGCGCATGACTCATTCCGATAACTAACGGGCTTATAGACTTTTATTATACAGTGTACATGAACTACGGTTACATCGAATCACTATATCAAGCATCTTCTCCATAACCCCAGGACCCTATGCAAGCGATATCGAGGAACTCGGAAATCGCTTCTGCAGTTCCTCGAAGATATCAGCCGCACTAATGGCATAGGTGGTAAAGTCCTGGTCATCTTGGGCCACGATCATGGCAAACAGGGAGCCATTGTCTCCCCCATCCACCACCCACGCTCCAACATCCTCCGCAAAGGAAACCATACTCAATTGATACGCAACGGGAGGATCTCTCGCGGCGACTGACAGACTACTCAATCTTCCAGACACGTCGGTTCGGACCGGGGGGCGAGCGCCGTGTCCCAGCAAGCACCACAGCTGGCCTCGGGGCGAGCTTCGGGTGACCTTGGATGGTGAGAGCACTTGCCATTCCCCGACCGTGACACGATTGGACTGGGGGGTTTGATCGCACAGTCGGAATAGAGCCCAATCCTGTCGAACCGACCAGAAGGCGGGGTTCAATTTCCTCGTACCTTTGTAGCGGGGCAGATAGGCCACCGCGTGCGGGCCCTCGCGGTCCAGGGCGTTGTACATCGCGCGGGACCGGAACGAGGCCCAACGCTTTTTGTGCTGGTTGGAGGAAGGTTTCAGAAATGGATGCAGAGCAGTCAGCGCATAGTACTCGCCATCAATCGTTACAGTGCCTCCAATGGTCGCTGTCTGGTCGGAACCGCGTCCAACCCTGACGCGAGTACCACACAGGCTCTCTCCCTTCCATGAGTCGACTCTGTAACCCATCTCGGAAAGTGGTGTAGTGCGTGGCATGCGCGGTATTTTGGTATCTCGGTATTCTGGTATTTTTGGTACTGTGTCATTGATTCCAAATCTAGATCGGGTCTATTTATGCATGTTCGGATCTCATTGCCCTTTGTTGCGGTCCGGTTGCGCAAGATGCGGAACCCAACAATAGCCAGCCGTCGCTTTGTCCCCGTCACCCTGGTTTCTTTATATCTACCCGGAGAATCCATCCTCCCACTTTCAACCGCGCATGGTCTTGACGGGCAATGAATCTTTGAAAAGACTTGATGATTCCAGCCCTACTATTAGAGCGACAACGTTGACTGTTCAATAACCTAACGGATGATGACGTCCAGCACCGCCGACGTGGCCTCCTCCACCACAACCCTAATCGCCTCAGTAATAGCTTCATCCAGCTGGCCTACGCACTCCACACGCTTCGCCCACAGGTTTCCGTTAGCTGCAGCCTTAGCAATGCCCCCATAATCGGGCCCATCCGCGACGAGAGAAATTCCCAACTCTTCTTTCGACAACCCAGCCGCAACACCGGTCGGGTGTACATCCTTCAAGCATTGACTGGTGGCATTCCACCCTCCATTGTTCAAGATAATGGTCACGAAGGGGCACTGGTAGCGGTGACTGGCCCAGAAGACGGCCGTCGGAACCGAGAATACAAAGCTTCCATCGCCCGTGATGCTGCACACGAAGGGACGGGGCTCTGACGACGGGTCCCCCGCAGCCTTCTGCTGCACCACCGGTCGGTTGGACAGGTCATATCGCGTCGCGGCCAGCTGTACCCCGATTGCAGCGCCGCCCGCCCAGCCCAACCCGCTGCCTCCCTTGGTAAGATGCGAGCCTGGTCGGTGCAGACGGAGCTGTTCTGTCATGGCTACCTGGTTGGTGACTGAGTCGGTCACAAAGACCGTCTCCCGGGGCAGCAGGGCGCGGACGCGACTACACAAATAGTCTACACTGCAGGGCACATCCGGCGTCGACAGCAGTGCGGCCCCACGGGCATCGACCTGTGCCTGGCCCTTATCGTATGCTGCCTTCCGGGCCTCGGCGCGCGCTTGCCAGCGTGGACTGGGTCCCAACTCGGACAACTGAGCAGAGGCAGATATGTAAGCAGTGAGCTGACTCAAAGCGGCTGCCGTGTCGGCGTGGAAGGTGAGAGACGCATGGATATCGAAAATATTCATGCGTTCTTTTCGCGGGTCGAGATCGATGTGGATGATCTGGGCGGTGGGAGCAGGGCGTACGCGCGTGGGAATCCACGGCACATCAGCGTCCAGCACTAGAATCACGTCGGCCGATTGCACTGCCGGAGCTGCCCCCGTACCTCGCGTCACACAGGCTGGATGGGTGGCGGGGAAGCTCATCTCACGAAGCTCCGAGTCGAACACCCGCAGGCCGGAGATCATATCGGCTAAGTTGACCAGCTCTTGGACGGCACGGTGATTGCGACCCAAGTACCCGGTGATCACCAGCGGGGCTTGCGCATTGAGCAGCGCTGTGCTGATTATCTCCACTTGCTCGGTAGGTAGGGAGCCCAGGTGACACGATGGTACAGCCTTACACCGCAGAGCATGGTCGCCAGAAGGCAGCGCAGTGGCGAGAATCTCCCGTGTCGCCGTCAGGTAGACAGGCCCCGGGGAGCCTGTCGTGGCCATCAGCACTGTGCGACGCACCACAGTGGACACATTGTGCGGAGACTTGATCTCAGCACTGTATCGGCTGTACGGCGCCACGAGCGCAGCCTGATCGCGAATATCTTGGTACCACTGCACATGCTCCGATCGCGAGCCCGGAGCCTCCCCGAGAAAGGTGGAGGGGGCAATCCCTGCCAGAATCACCACGGGGGCTCGCCCGCTGGATGCATTGTGCAGCCCCTGGCCCAGAGCGGCCGTCCCCACGTCAACGTGGACAATCACACACGCTGGCCGGTGACTGATTCGTGCGTACCCATCGGCCGCTGACATGGCTACAAACTGATAGTTTGCCCGTCAGTACATGCATGGAATATCTCGTCAGTGGGGAGCAGTAGCTGACCTCATGCTGAAACAGAATCATCTTGGGATACTGCCGTGTGGGATCATTCTGTCGGCGCACATATGCCTCGATAATACTGGGGTGATCCGATCCCAGTACGGTGAAGAGGTAATCTACGCCTGCCTGGTCGATGTCAGTGTGGATTCAATTTCACCCTTGGTGGCATGCAGTACCTGGGCCAGAGCTTCTAACAGCTCATCTGCCACGGTCGGGTCAGCTCGACTTTCTGCTTGGTTATTCTGAGACATGTTGGTACTCAAGATCTCTGAAAGAAGAAACAATGATCTTTTTTTTCCTGTTCTTCTGCCTTTCTCTCAATGCCTCTTATCCCTGCTAACAGCGTTCGGCAGATATGTAATACTCTCACCCGGGGGCATATCACACACCCCCACCGATAGCAGGCCTGGATTTCCCATTGTGAATAATCATTGAGGGAATGAAATTGGCCCGCGAGATGAGTGGAGCCCCGATGGATCAGGCCATGGCAGCGCTAGGGAAGAGATGGTGGTTTGAACCCCCTGTCAAAGCAAGCACTTAGGGCTCGATAGGCCGGGCTAACCCGGCCGCTCTCCACTCCGATCCACCCACCCCGTGGCGCTATCGAAAGCCTTCTGAGACACTCAATATGCACCACAATCTGCTGTGCGGTGAATCTGCCATCTAGGCGTTAGCCTAGGCGACTAAAGCACCCCGTGGCAATACCAGCAAGAGTGTCTCGTTACAGCTGGAAGGTGGGGGAAAACAAAACACCAAAAAAAAGGATTAAAAAACAAAAAGAAAGATAAAAAAAAAAGATCTAGAATTAGGAACTGCTACAAGCAATTTCAACATATCCTTGCTGGTCTCTTTAATACCGGTCCTCATTTTGGTGCCGGTTCACTGTGCATGTCAATTGCGGTAGTGAGAATGATCTGGCCTTTGGCAATGGCTCCCTGGCTTCCGACGCTCTCGGAATCTGCATCGGGATCGTGTCTCTCCACCCGCCATTCTTGGCCGAGCTGCGTGCCCTCCTGGGACTCCAGTCGGCTCATGCGATAGCTCCGCCCCGTCCTGGTTCTGGTGGCTCGACTGCGCGACTTGCGCGATCCAGTCGGAAGCGAAACAAACCAACTGGGAACCAGCTTCTGGGCAGAGTGCTTCAGAAACGGTAAGCAGGCGCAAATAATACCCGTACTTGCCTCGATGGCACTCCACAGCAAGGCATCGAATGAGCCCCAGGTCGGGTCGTGCGTGGTGGTGCTCGCCTCCATCGCCCACATTCGAATGATACTTGTGATGCATACGAACAAGCCCATGCAGAACACCAGCATCACGCCGATCTTGCGGATGCGGTCGAGATGCAGCTGTGCGAGCACAGGCAGCGGCAGCACGCAGACCCAAATGTCCATCGCCGTGTTGTAGCCCGCCCACGACCATCGGAAGCTCGAATTGTCCACACACTTCTTGGGGATACTCTTGTGCCAGCTAGCATGAACCGGAATGCATTGAAAGATGGTCGCGAGGACAAATCCAAAGGTGCTGGAAATGACAAGACCGATGGTCACCCAGCAGATTATGCGAAAGGGTCGCGTTGGAAAGATTCGCAGGTAGAAGGCCAGGAAGCTGAGCTTGTTGAGGCAGAGGACGGCCTTGTACAGAATCTGGAAAAGCCAGAAATACTGCAAAGGGGAACTCGAGTTAGCATCGCCTTGAACATTGAAGAGAATGATCGAGCACACCTTCAGCGCAAGTACCAAATTGCCCCCTGACTGCACGACATCGGCGCGATGACGACCAAAAGCATAGTGACACGCTGCATGGTAGAGCACAGTCAGTATTGGTAGTCACTTCAACGTTCAACGGTTAGGAAGATCAACCCTACCCAAGTCACCCATCACGGTATTCACAATCTGTATGACCTGGTTCTCCTGTCAGCAGAGGCTCCCTCCAGTTGCAACGCAAACCATACCATTGAAATCTGGATGATCACATCATCTGCTGAGATGGCAGTTTGTCTGTACACCTTCCAGATCACCCTATGGGCGACCAAGATGAATGCAATCGCGGTCAAAGCCCCGGTAACCCTGATGAACAGGGGACCCTTATCCGGGACATCGACGGCATGCTCAGTCATAACGCTTCTGTTCGTCTTCCTTCGAGTAGCATGCCAGAAACGAAGAGAACGAGGATGAGTAGGCCTTCTTCATGTAAAGTTCTGTCGCAACCCTAGCAGCAAAGGGATCGAAGGATTCACCTTGTACAATGAAGACAGGGCTGGCGGCTCAGTACGCCAACGCGTGTACTTAGAGAAATCATCTTTTTGCAATATCTGCACTTAATTACTGTCTCGGCACGGGTCCGTCTCCTTCAGCCATGTTACTCCGTGCATGGGAGACTGCATGGCTACTGCGTGCCGGTACTTGGTCTGCGCTGTCTGCTTACCCTGGCTAAACACCTTGTGGAGCAAAGATCGATGACCATTGGTTCTCACTCATGGAGACCAGCCTAATTGCACCATTCAGTGTCATTTATAATCAGATTTACCCCTCTACACTAATGCCACACAATTGTCTCGGGTCTTCATGTGCCGCCAGTGGATAACCTCCCATGCAACAAGGAAAACAGATCATAACTACTCCGTATTTCCCGCTTGGTTCAAGCACATGATGCAAATACTGCAAAATAGCTCGAGTGGACGACACTTGTGCCCAAACACCGTGCTATGGGAGCGCAACGGCTGCAAGAAAATCTCTCTGTTGCACTATAACGATGAGTCCTCAACTGTAGGTGTGGGTCCGGAGGGAGAGGAGAATCGGGGGGTTGTGGACGGGACGGGGGGAGTCCGGACGATTTCCGCGCTGAGGGTCTCCGTGTAAGAACCCTATGTGGTCAATGACCCTGGCGTCTAATCACTTAGTCTAGACTACCTCACTTACTTGGTGGAGTCTGGGTAAATTGTCCGGCGAATGGCTGTCTTCGTCCATCCATTCTTAATTATCCTACCGGGCCGAGTGCTTGAAATGGAGCCACCAGGGCTGACTATCATGCTTAGGGTCGTTTAAGTCCGTCAAGATATATTGCCGTGGGTCCAACGCTCAACACCCACACCACTTCGTTGCACGCACCCAATGAGTAGTCGCAGGCCACATCTTCATCAATAATGAGACGATGAAAAGAAGTCCGGCCTCCAATTAATCAGCCGGAAATTGTCCAGTCACTGTATGATGGCTTGACCTAAACCCTCCCTAGCCACCCCTGACAACTCGGAAATTCCGGCCTGAGTTTCATCTACAAAAGCCGACATGTCGCGCGCCACGTGCATGGGTGTTTGCTTTCTCTTGTAGTTCCACTCTTTCTGCCGACCGTTATCTCCCAAGGCTACACAGGCATGGAGAAGCACGAGATTGAGCCCCGCGTGGTTGAGGCGTCAACGCCAGACTTTGATCCCGCTTTGGAGAAGAAGCTGCTGCGAAAGCTAGACTGGCGAGTCATCCCAGCACTATGGTTTCTCTTTTTGGTGTCGTTTATGGATCGTTCAAACATTGCGTGAGTGCTCAGCTGCGTTCCACTTTACGTTGATGCACCGAATCTTAACCATGGGAGTCCGATGTAGAAATGCAAAGATCGCCGGCATGGCGAAGGAGCTGCACTTGGTGGGAAATGACTACAATCTCGCCGTAACCATGTTCACGGTCGCATATGTCATCTTCGGAATGCCGGCCAATCTGCTGGTCAAGAAATTTGGCCCAAGGATGCTGGTCCTATACATGTTTACTTGGGGTGAGAGCCATCGCTCCAGTCGGGAGGGATGGACTATGCTGACTTGGTGGGTCAACAGGGCTGTTTGTGATGGGACAAGGTCTCACCAAGACTGCGACGGGTCTCATCGCTTGTCGATTCTTTATGGGAATGTGTGAGGCAGGCTTTGTTCCTGGTTAGTTTACACCAGGCCAAGCTACTGGCGATGCATGAAAATTAATCTGACCTTCCAATGCCAGGTTGCGCATACCTGATCGGGAGCTACTACAAGCGGGACGAGTTTCTGCGTCGATACGCAATCTTCTTCAGTGCCAACATGGCGGCAGGAGCATTTAACGGGGTGAGTTTTTCTTATCATGCTTACCCTCAACACGTCTGTCTGACTGGCTCGTTAGCTTTTCTCCAGTCTCTTGACGCACTTGGAGCTGGATGGATATGCAGGGTGGAGATGGTATGGATTCCTTGACCTTGGCGCGCATATCGTCTTTTCTGACGCGAGATTAGGCTGTTTTTGATCGAATCCATCATCACTATGGGCGTCAGCATCATTTGCTACTGGATTGTTGTTCCCTTCCCCGAGGACGCGACATTCTTGACCCCTGAGGAGAAGACATTGCTGCTTGCCCGTCTAGAGGCCGATGGAAGAAGCATTCGTGATGATCCTATTTCTCTTCCTCGGGTCCTCAAGATGGCTATGGACTGGAAGATCTGGATCTGGTGAGCATAGCTATCATGATAGAGATCCGAATCATGCATTGACATAGAGACCAGCGTTTTGGCCTATCTCGCCGCCGAAGAAAGCGCCAGCTCTTTGGTGTACTTCCAGCCCACGATTCTCAAAGACCTCGGTTGGACCAGTCGCTCAGCGCAGGAACACAGCATCCCCGTCTACGCCGTCGCCTTTGTGCTTACCCTGTCAAGCGCGTGGCTGAGTGACTCTCTCCGCCACCGCTATCTTTTCACTCTGTTCGGCTCGGCGCTCGTCATAATCGGCTGGAGTATCGAGCTTGCGCAGGTTCCCTCTGCCGGAGTCCGTTACATGGGCATGTTCTTCGTGGCGTCGGGCGCGTTCATCATGATGTCCATTACTGTGGTATGGTTGTGCATCAACCTCGGCAAGGGCGTCAAGCGCAGCGTCGGAATGGGCTTGCTGCCCGCGTTCGGCAACTGCGGTGCCTTTGTATCCGGCAACGTCTTCATCACCAGCGAAGCGCCCAAGTATCCTACTGGTTTTGGGGTTGGTCTGGCGTTTGCGGTGGTGGCAGGACTCGCCTGCACCGTGTATTTCTTCGCTCTCCGCGCCGAAAACCGCCGCCGGGAACGCCAGCCGGAGAAGGACTGGCAGTCGGAGAGCATGCAGGATCTGGGTGATGCTCACCCGGGCTTTCGTTTCCAGTTGTGAGCTTCATGTGCTGGCGAATAGTCATGTTCAATGGAATTATCTGATATGCAATGAGGCTTTGTCTTTTGGTCCTGTAATAATCTTAACCATGCGCCGATCGACTGAAGTGGCCGTTAGGGTAACTGCATACCAACCCTGCTTTGCGATTCGGTCAACTCGTCGCATAGATCCAACCAAGTCCTTCGCCATGCCCAGTGCGCCCGCATATGCGAAATCTTCATCCGGGTAAACATCCCATAATGTTCCATGGTCGGGCTGGGCCGGACCATGGAACCTCGCGGCGTCCATGACGTCGGAAGCCAAGCCCCAACTTCACCATTCTTCCTCCACATTTTGCCGCCCCTGCATTCCGCATACCTCATTCTTCAGAACTCCAACGAACGAACCCCCTGTCTCGTCGCGCTGGACCGCAATGGTGACCGCTGCCCACTCCAATGATCCCGGTCCCCGATCAATATCTGCGCACCATCAGCTTGCTGACGCAGATCCTGTGCTGCAGCATCACCACCCTCTGCCTGGCTCTGCGCCTGCTGGTGGCTTTCCGGATCAAGCGAGATGTGAACACTGATGATGGTTCGTGACAACTCTTTTCCCGGACTTCTACCCAATCTAATATTGTATACCAGCATTTTGCACTCTATCCTGGGTAAATCACCTCTACCCGCCGCCCACCGTCTCATCACCTCTAACATTGTGCTGCAGGTCCTGTTCTTTACCTACTGCATCTGCAATATCTTTTGTAAAATGCCCATCCACCACCTCGATGGGGTCATGTCCACTAATTGAAGTACGGCAGACCTCCATTATGGCGGCGGCAAACCCCTCGCCCTACTGACTCCCTACCAAATTCGGCTCGTCTACAAGGCAGGCACCATGAATGACCCCCAGGGCCACCCCATCCGAGTGCTCCTCCGCCGCTAACCCTCGTCCGCAGTTCTACTATGTTTTGACCGTCATCTACGCCCCGATGGTCCTCACCGTCAAAATCACCCTGCTCTCCATCCTAGCGCGCATCTTCACCATCCGCCACGTGCAGGTCATCAGCGTCTACTCGGTCTTGGTGGTGACGGTGGTATACTACACGATCATCTTCTTCATCAAGGTCTTCATCTGCCTGCCGGTCTCGTACTTCTGGACTAACTACGACGAGGAAGCGCAATGCCTCAACCGGATGGCGGTGATCCTCGCCGATGCGGTCATGAGCATCGCCACAGATCTGGCCATCATGCTGCTCCCGGCCTTCCTGACCATCAACCTGCACCTCTCGCACGTCAAGAAGCTCAAGGTCTAGCTGATGTTGGGCTGCGGCGGGCTAGCGATCGGGTTCAGCATCTACCGCCTCGTACTGGTCATCCACGAGGAGGATAATCTGGAGTCGACCGTCGTGTTCTTGAAGATTCTGCTGTCGGGGTAGGGCGCTCTACCTTGTCCCCACCGTTGGGAGATACTGATGATACGCAGTAACGCTGAAGGCGGATTCGCCCTCATCTGCTCGTGTGTCCCCGCCATCCATATCCTCATCACCCGCCGCGGAGACACGCAGCGCTCCAGCACCTCCTCCCACCAGCTCTTCCGGCATTCCGTCCCCCCCTCGTTGCCCTTCCATCGGACCCCCGCCAGCCCTTCATTCGCCGAGTCCGAGCAGGCCCGCGTGACATCCACCGCGCAGCGCGCATCGCTGGTCGTCCCCGAGCTGAACGAGCTGGAGATCAGCGAGGAGGGCCCGTCGGACGCGAACCAGATCGTGCGAAAGGTCCTGCTCTCGCGTCGGTCGGAGAGAGTGCAAGTGCCGGTGCTGCGGGACTGCTCGCAGGGGTCCTCGGAGACGCAGCTCGGCAACCAATTCGGAGCAGTTTGACGGCATAGATTGCACCAGGCTGGGCCATGATGAAGGTCACCAATCCAAAGACAGCAATATATAGTGGCGCCTCTCGACAATGCCGGCAATCAATGCCGGGGGAGGTGGCCGCCAGCCAACTTCCGATCTTCGGCACTAATCTATCCTCGTACGTCATTGCCGAGGTGCAGCGGTGCTTGGTGCCTGGCACCTCAGGCACTGCGGAACTCCTAGGCAGTCACTCTGGGCTCATTTCTTGGACATATACATATTCATTTTCAGATTCATATCTCATTGTGTCCTGAGGACTTCAACCAGCGAGGTCCCAAGGCATTGGTCCCGCACAATCTAGCTATACCCCACAATATCCAGTACCGTCCGATCCTGCCCCAGCACCACTCTCGCCTGGCCCTTGCGTGCACGCTCCTGCGCCGACATCCCCCGGAAGATCCCCTCGCGCACTTCATCCAGATACAGCTCGTAAGCCGGCATGTACCCCTTGACAAATGCGACGACCTCCTCGTCCGTCATGCCCTGGTTCTTCACCCGCCGCAGGGCGTGTTCCTGCTGCATGCGCCAGCGGTAGACGTTGGCCAGATCGTCGGTGTCGAGGTGCACCAGGAAGTCCAGGTGCTGGGGCCCCATGAACATGTCGCAGTAGTTACGCAGGCTGGCGTTGATGGTGAAGTAGCTGGACAGCTCGTGGTTCTGCAGGGTTTGCGTGGGGAATCCGGACTCCGAATCTGCCCCTGACGCGGGGGCATGCGCCTTGGCCGCCGTCCACTTGGCCTCGATGGCCTGCTCGCTCAGCGGCTGGAACCCCACGCACCACCCCTCCAGCACGAGCACATCCACTGGCGATTCCAGCGAAACGGGGACGCGGCGCCACTCGTCGCGGGGCACGCGGTCGCCCTCGCCGTTGAAGCGGCTCTTGTCGAATTCGGGGATGCAGACCTCGCTCGGCGAAGTCTCCGGGCTGACGGTCAAGCTGTCGAAAAACTCGCGGACCAGCGCGGTGTCGTGGGTGCCGGGCTGACCGCGCATCTTGAGCAAGGCATTCGCCGGGTTGGTCTGGCGCAGGCGCACCAGGCCCTCGTGCGGCAGGTAGAAGTCGTCGAGGGAGACGTTGATGGTGCGGAAGTGGTGTTTCTCGTTCAGGGACCGCACCATGGCGGAGGTCCAGGTGGTCTTGCCGCTGCCCTGCAGACCTGTCAGGGCTAGGATGAAGGGCTTCCGTTGGCTGGCGGATGAGGCCTGCTGGTCGACATGGCGTTGGATGTGGGGACGGACGTGGGCCAAGAGTCGGTCGATGGTCTGCTCGGGGATCATGGTGGGCGATGGAGAGGGAAAGAAAGTCTGGGGTTGCGAGTGCGGGGAGGGGGGGTAAGGAGGAGGATCGATTCTATATGTATAGAGCAACGGACAAGAAACCAAGACACCTACTCCACCAGCCAAGGCGATCAGTGTTGATGAAATGCGACCGAGGGCAGTTGTTCCTTGTGGTCCCTCGTTGCTCTCTAGTTGTTGTGGCTGGGATGATCACGTGAGTGGGGAGATGGAGGGGAAGCAACGATGAGTCAGCCGTTGGGGGAAAATGACGGAGGAGTTTTGCTCCGGCCCGCTTGCGGAGGTTTCTTTGTCCGCCGGTCTGCCAGTTACGGAATATCACACCTTCACACCTTCACACCTTCACACCGTCACACATTAAAGTCGCCGTGCAGCAACCACGGCCCATCCGCCACACTCCAGCCTTCGTTCATCAAGAACGGGTCCGACAAAGGGACGGCCGTCGCGGACTCCGGGCCCAGACCCAGCCCGCCCATACCGTAGGAAAATCCGGAGCCGGCCAGATCGCCAAACACCATACTAGCGGCGTTGTAGAGATCCGGAGTGGAGAGCACGGCCGTAGGATTGAACGAGGGCGGCGGCGGCATCGGAAGATTGTCCCAGGATTCGGGGGCCATGCTGCTGGGCCGGGACGAGGCATTTTCCCCGCGGAGTCCGATCGGATCTTCGGCAATGCGGATAGCATCGGGACAGTCGCCGGTACTATGATTACTTGTACGATACATATCCTCCGCTTGCGGCACTCGTAGGTCGCTGCTGATCCGGTGCTGGTGCTGGTGCTGGTGCTGGCTGTTTTTGTTGTTATGCTCGAGAGCAGAGCACAGATCCTCAATGGCTTGAATGCAGGTCTGCGGCCACTCGCGTTCCCGGCGGGCAATGTTCTGCAGCACAGCGATCCCAATGCGCCCATAGCGGAGAGCTCCCTCATCAGAGAAGTGGCGGGTCCAAGCGGCGTAGATCAGAATCAGACATGACATCCACACCGTCCAGGTGAAGGAAGCGACGATCAGCGGAGGACGGTCGTCGCCGGGTGCAGCCGTGATGTAGCCATGTAACGCGGCCAGCAGCGAACGGGCGGAATTGATGCAGGTGAGAAAAGCCGCTTTGTAGTCAGCGGTGGTCGGATTGTCGGCGGCCAGTAATGGCCGGTGCAACGCAATCTTGGCCTCGTGGCGGGAAACCACCAGCAGGAGGGAATGGAAGGGTTGCAGCGGGGACGATGCCTCAGGCGGCTCCCCGTCGCATGCCAGCGGATAGACGTCATCATACACCTCATTCCACCACTGCAGAAGGGCCCGATCAACCTCCGCTGCCTCCACCAAGTTCTCTCCACTATGCATAATGGATTTGTTGCGCAGCTCCGAGATCAACCCTCGCAGGCGGGCGAATTTGGCCAAGTGTCGCAGGAGCTTGAGCCGCTGGTCGTCGGGCGTTGGAGCCATCATCACTTCACCACCGTTGTCCGCCGTATGTCGTTCGGCTCCGGGATAGCATACATCCAGGTCGTCATCTCGGATGCTGAGGGGCACCCCCAGGGCTTGATTCAGATATCGCTCGAGACAGTAGATCGACCAAAACAGCCGGCGACGGATCACCACATCTTCCTGGCTGAAGCAGGAATACCGTGCCGGGCAGCGATGCAGACCCAGGTGGAACGCGGTGCGGGTCACAAAGCCTCCGACCCGCGATGCCGCATTGAGGCGTAGAATCGACGTCAGAAACAACTGGATACTGACGGCTGCCTGCAACAAAGGGATGGACGAGGGTTCGTCCAGCAGATCGCGTAGACCATTCATGGCGTCGTGCACCGTCTGGAAGACCAGCTCGGCCGGCATGGCCACCGCCATGGCTGATGCGCCTCCCTGTGCCTGTCGATTGTCAATGGCAGCGATGGACATGACGGAGCGGATGAGCACGGCATCTGTCCGGCTGATGGATCGGATCCCTTCTTGGCTTGTCTGCTCCAGGGCGCGGAGGAGATGCGGAGCATGGATAAAGGGGTAGATCGGATGCCAATTCTGGAAATATGGATGCGACAGTTGCACCAATTGGTCGAAGGATAATTTGGGGTTGGTCAGATCGAGCTCATCGGTCGACCACAAGAGGGCGTGGGCCTGGCCTTGACCGGTGCGGAGGTGGTCATCCTCCCCGGGCACCAGGCTCTCATGGCCGGCACGCGCCTGCTGCTGCTGCAGGTCGGCAGACCGGCGGGCAAAGGCGTGATAGACCGTGCGGACAAAGTGAATGCCACTCGAACTCCCGAGAAAGCTAGCGGAAGTCTCATCCTTACGCATGATGCCAAGCTCGCGGGGGGAGGGCCGCGACGTCCCCGTCGTCGAGGCCCGCTTGCGCCGCTTGGCCCGAGGCGCTGGGGTTGGCCAGTTGCCGTCCACATCGGAGGGCGTGGTGGCTGTTGTTGTGGCAGCAGCAGCAGCAGCAGCAGTAGCAGCAGTGGGGGAGGCAGGCTTCATGCTGATCGGGGATGATGGACGGAGTGCATTAGAGTCGGGCGGGGAAAGATTAATTAACCGACTAACTCCCAGCCAGGAAGCATGTAACTAGTGTAGTTTTTCCCCAACCATTGGAATGCTGAGGGGATTGCGAGACTACGGTCAGGGACAGGACCCAGATCCGTACCTACCGAGAGTCACTTGACTCTACGCAAGGGATTCAGAACTGGAACCCGGTTCAGGGAAGGCAATGGAAACCTTGAATGGAAAGACGCACGTGAGCATTGGAAGTGTGAGTTGAGTTAGAGCCAAACAGGATCTTCGGTGTGGTCTTGCCCAGTCCCGATCAAACCCTAACCAAATTACCACCAGTGTGACCACCCCACGGAGGTGTTCAACTCCGCCCTCCCCCAAGATCCCCACTCTCCACCCGGTTTTACATTATTAATACTTCGGTTCCCCTCCCTCTAACCTGGTTATATTGAACGTTATATTTGCCTCGAAAGTCTGATTTGATTCACACGAGACTAGAAGAGTCCAGCGAGTGCTACTTCTATTCGTGCCATGTGCACCCCCCCCCCCCCCCAAACCCCCCCTACAATCATTCTCATATGTACATACTCAAAGATCCCAGTGTCCAAAAAGCCAATTTACACAGAAGAGCACAGGGATTGTCACGATCCTATCATAAAATGCGTCGTAGTCAATGGTCCGTTACTCTTAAACATGTTCTTTCTGTTCGAAAGATCCTTCCGATTGTTCCTTCTCGTGCTTGTCGTGCTGGTAGAGATCGGCCTCGGTCACCTCGCCTTGAGGCAACTTGCGGGCCATCGACACGATCTTCCACGGGGTGGGCGCATCGCGGAAGGCATGGTCGAGCAGCTCCAGGTTGCGGTTCATGGTCTCCGGGTAGAACAGCGCCACCGAGATGGGGATGCAGGCGGAGATGATCGCATACATCACGTAGTAGCGGTAGCCGATGGTGTCCAACGCCACGGGGGTCACCATCACCACCACAAAGTTCCACAACCAGTGGTTGGCGGTGGACACCGCGCTCATCGCCGTCCGCAGGTGGATGGGCGCCACTTCCGTGCAGTACAGGAAGTTCCCGCCCAGGAAACCGATCGGGTAGAACAGGTTGAAGAGGAAGATGAAGGCCGCCGAGGCAATCGACGCCCCGTGATTCGAGGTGGGGAAACTAGCGGTGATGGCCATCACCGTCATGCAGACACACATCCCCGTGCCGCTGATGATAAAGACCGTCCGGCGACCCAGCCGGTCAATGCAGTAGAATGCAATAAAGCAGCACAGGAACTTCCAGGTCAGGGCGCAGGCCGCCAGGATCTTGGCCAGATTGGCGCTCATGTTGAGGTTCTCCTCGAAGATGGTCGAGGCATACACGGAGATCAGGTTGCCACCGCACATCTGCTGGAAGAACTGCAGGAAGAAGCAAAGCAGGAACCGGTACAGGAGGCGATCCGGGTCTTCTCCGCGGTTGAAGAGGATATCCAGCAGCGAAACCTTCTGGACGGTCGTTTCCAGCGAGGACTGCACACCGCTAATTTCCGCAGAGATTGCCTCGTCATCGGCGTCGACGCCCTTGTAGGCAGCCAAGGCGACGGTCGCCTCGCTGACCCGATTGACGCTGACCAGCCACCGAGGGGATTCGGGGAGGAAAAACACACTGCCCGCCACCATCAACGAGGGGATGAAGGACAGGGCCAGGGGAATGCGCCATTGGAGGGTCGAGTAGGGCAGGAAGGTGAAGGCGAAGTCGATCCAGTTGCAGAGGGCATAACCCAGACACATGAAGACTCCCGTCAGAATGACATGCTGCCCACGATTCTTTGCCTCCGAGCATTCGGCCAGCCAGACGGGGACGGCAACGCTGAACTGGCCGACGCCAGCACCCAGGATGAGGCGGCCGATGACAAACTGCACCAGCTGGTAGGCTGACACCTGCAAGACCTGTCCGATGATCGTCAGAATGGACCCCAAAAATACGGTCCTGCGCCGCCCTAGCCGATCGCCAATAAACATGCAGGAGAAGGCCCCAATGAGAGCTCCGATCTGGAAGGACGCAACCACCGCCCCCTTGCTGGTCGAATTTTGTGACTTCTGCTCTCCAACAGTGTTGACGGTGTCGATCGAGGGAAAGGTGTGCACCCAGCTTTGGAGGGTGGCAAGGGGTCCCAGGCCAGACTGATTGTAACCAAAACAGACAAAGGCCGGAGCCACAATGAGGGCAATCTGAGCCAAGTGTAGGGTCCTTCCGGTGAGGCCCCGGGCCGGCACCAGAGACTGGGCCATGGTAGCGGGAATGTGAGGTGAAGAGAGATGGGATGGACGGAGGGAGGGAGAAAGGCAGAAAGTGAAGTGCAGAAGGCGCAAGGAAGGAGAAGGCAGGTGGTGAGCCCATCTTTATAGGTCTCCAGAACATGACCCCCATTCATGCCCAGCCGGGGGATTTCCAATCTCTGCTCCAGACTCCCGCGCTGGGGCCCCGCATGAGAGAGCACAGGATTCAAATCCTGGCAAATTGGGATTCGCGATGAGCTGGGGTGCGTTGGGGTGCATTGGAGTGGTGTGCCCATGTGGGTGTACGTGGGTCGGCGAACCGTCCGGGGGGGCAAAATGGGGGGGGTGGAGGGTGGATTCGCACGGCATTCACATTTGGTAAAGGCGCGGTAGACGAGGAAACGAGGAGCAATCGGGCCATACAGCCCCATGCAGCGTGATACTACTGCCATGCACCAGTTGACGCTGGGCTTACGGGTCTACAACATCATGCCACACCGTCAGTCACCTCGTATGCCCCTACAGAGAAGCGTGGGATGGATGTGAGTAGGAGGCAGGAATGGTGTGTGTCGTTCCTCGCTTAGAAAAGCCAAGCGGACAAGGAGGACAAGCTTTGCCCTGACAATGCTTTGCACACGTGGAGTTTTCTTGGGTGCTACTGATCATCCCTCCAGCTGGCCAACATCCAACCTGGCCATCACCACGTCATGATCCCGGATCTACTGTGTAGGTACATACATCCACTAGGAGGATGACATCGGAACTGGCATGCATGCATGAGGGGGAAGAAGCGAGGGTCTATAAGGAGATAGGAACCTCCATCTGGTCCACGGAGACGACCTCGCGAGCCTCGCGAGGAGATATTCAAGGCCGGCATCAGGCTGGGTAGTTAGGGTAAGCGTGGTGGTGGTGGTGAGGATTGGTCGGGATGCCGGACTGAAACCACACGCCCCCACTTGAGCGCTTTACGGGCAGCTTGGCAATTCATGGGAGGGATCGGAACTTCCCCGAGCCGGACCAACTTACCCCCGGCTTTGCTTGGCCGTAAGAACAAGGTGGATGAGATGAAAAAGATTCTTGCTCCGGCCGGCCGGACTTTGGCAGCCCAATGTCAACTGGTGCCTAAGGCAGCATCCCTCACAGCCAAGGCAGCACTGTGTTATTGCCTGAGGCAGAGAAGATTGCAGCCTTCGCGGTGAATCTCTAATCCGTATCCCGGCCGTTTTCCCCGGTTTTCCCCTTGTTCTTCTTTGAGAATGTCCGCTGCCCATCCCTAGCTTCTCATTGGCTCCTCGAGCTTGATTTATGCGCATCTCCCTTCGGGTGCTAAGTCGGTAGGTGAGTCGGGTTGTTCTACCTTTAGTTCGCTCAAGTATACTAGGTAGCTACACATCATCACAGACTTCGGTAGTAGACAAGCTGTCTGCCATATGTTCTTCTGTCATGGCAAATGCGCACCTAACCTCATTCCGGTTTTCAGGTTTCGTAATGCCTTCAGCTTCCTCCGATATGATGGAATCTCCCGGGCCGAGGGTTTCCCATCCGATTATCGGCACTTTCTTCGGTATGCGGCCCTGGGCACATTTAAGATAGGCAATCTGCCCCTCACAAAGGGGACGAATATGTAATTATCACTCACAGACTGGTTCAGCTCATCTGAAAGACACATCCTTCTTGTTAAACCCTTCTTTTCTCCCCTGCAAGCCATGGCGCCGTCAATCCACAACGAGGACTTCGCCTCCACGGTCCAGAGTGTACCGTCTAGCCGCTTTGATGGCCCTTCGTGCAAGATTGGGATCAACGGCTTCGGCCGTATAGGTAAGCTCACACTTCAAGTGGAGATTTGACCCTTCGTGAGACGTCCCTGACCAACTCAACCCTTGCCACTAGGCCGGAATGTGCTGCGCGCATCCTTGACTCGTTCCGACCTCGAGGTCGTTGCCATCAACCACACCTGCAACTCGATCAAGGACCTGATCTACCTGATCCGCTACGACGGCACGATGGGTCGGATGGACCCCCACAAGGAGATCGTCGTCGTCAGCGATAGTCTGATCACCATCGGCGGCCAGCCCATCCGCTTGATCTCCGAGCGTGACCCCCGCCTGATCAACTGGCGCGAGTTGGGCGCCGACTATGTGGTTGAGAGTACCGGCAAATTCACCAAGCGGGACTTGGCCTTGCAACATGTCACCCACGGCCAGGCCAAGCGCGTCATCATCTCTGCGCCCAGTTCCGACTCGCCCACATATGTCTTTGGTGTCAACTCGGACGCCTACCGCCCGGACGACAGCAACCAGGTCATCTCCTGTGCTAGCTGTACGACCAACTGTGTCACTCCCGTGCTCAAGGTGCTGAACCAGCAGTTCGGCATCGAGCAGGGCTTCCTGACCACCATTCACGCGGCCACGCAGTCCCAGCAGGTCTTGGACGGCTACAGCAAGAAGAACCCTCGTCTGGGTCGCACGGTGTTTGACAACATCATCCCCACCACCACGGGTGCTGCCAAGGCCATTGCCACTGTTCTCCCCGAGCTGCAGGGCAAGGTGACTGGTATCTCCGTCCGCGTTCCTACGTAAGTTGTTCTCTCCTCGCTTGTGGTGGGATTCATGATGGAATGACCCTGACATGTTGACTTTCCTTTAGACCCGACGTTTCCCTGATCGATTTGACTATCAACACTGCTCAACCGACCTCCCTGGCGGAGATCCTGGCGGCATTCCGGCGCGCGGCTAAGACCGACCTAGCGGGAGTGCTGAGCGTCAGCGATGAACAACTGGTCAGCAGTGACTACAAGGGCGAGTGCTGTTCGGCGGTCATCGATGCGGCCGCCTGCAACGAGCTCAACCCGCAGTTCTTCAAGATCATCGCCTGGTATGACAACGAATGGGGCTACTCCAACCGTCTGCTCGACCTGGCGGTTTTGATCCACAGCCAAGAGGAAGCTTGAAGGACTTTTCTGCTTCCCTCTCTCCCTCCACGGACCATCCCACTGGTTCGGGCCTTGGTTACTCGGGATTCGATCCGGCATCGGGCTCGAGTAGCTGCATATGACAGGCGCCCTGCGACTTCCGCCTTGGCTCGGCCCGGAGGCCTGCCACCGCACGGCTTTCCGTGCCTCTACGCCATTTATGACCTGAACCCCTTTGATGTAGCCCTAATTCCACCGCTCCCTGATCGACAGCCATATTTACATAGAGATCGTTTATAGTGAGAATCCGTATATAGAGTCATATACCAATACATACAACCGCCGTTCTACCCATCGCCTGGTTCTCTCCATTCTATGTAGATCTGTGGCAAGTCAGCGGAGATCATTTGCCACCACCTTGACTCACATTCTTCTGACGGACCCATCCAGCCGGGAGTTTCTTATGCGTTCACATTCAGGGAGGATTGATCGGGGTAACCGCCGGTGCATGGCCCGGTTTGAGAAAACACACCACCACTTATCGATCGGCTGCACTGCTGCACGAAGGATTGAACTAAGGTGTTAGGTCTGCGCTCAGGCACTGAAGCTGAACGCCACTGAAAACTTTTTTTTTCTTTCCTGCTGGTCAACAGTAACACCCCTGCAACCGAAAACATATTTTCCAGACATCTTGAGGACGGTCTCCATCAGTTCTTGGCCAAGGAACTTAGCATACACGCTTTGCAGCCCTGCACGTGGCTGAGAGCTTGACCATGACCAGGGAGGATTGGAATACACTGGGAAGAAGGAATTCTGGCCGACTGCCGTGGGTAGTGGGGGCCCTCCGTGCTTTTCCGACCAGGTGAAAGGTGACAGACACGCGCACAAATCAGAGAGGCTTTGTCTATCAGCACTGGGCGGCACATGGTTTGTTTATCTTATCTCGGCCAACCTGTTCTCGATATTACCCTGGGGCGGGGTATCGATAGCTGTGCCAGAGATCTATGTTTTTTTTTTTTTTTGTTTTTTTTTTTTTTTCATCCATGTTGGAAGATTCCAATGTTTTGATGCATGCCACCAGACATCATGCAGGGCAATGGCTGGCACCATGAACATTCTGATCCGATGGTAAAGGTGCAGACAAGACAGGCATGTCATGCATTCACCCGGGCAGGAATCCTTCTGCTAGAAGAAATGTTGGCCCAGTCAATGGCAGATGCATTTGCACGTGGGAGGAAGAGCCAGGGTGGGATTGGTGGAGGAGCAAATCCGACTCCACTGAGGGGTCTTGCGGGGAGACTGTCCGCTGGTGGTGATTGGGCGAGGGCGATGAGCTTGGTACGGGTCGGCGAGGCCGAGCCACTCCCCAACCTTTGCAGGTCCGGAACAGGTACTCGATACTCCCAACCATTACTGCTGTCACATGCTAAATCATGTACCTGCTACTCGTAAACCTTTTTTGCTTTGCCCTGCCGTGCAACAAAACTAGTGAAGGATCCTACCCTAATGCCTAATCAGTCCATCATGCATCCCACTGGTGACTGGTGAACAAATAACATGAACTAAACTCATGGGAGGAGATTTCCTGGTCTAGGGCTGATTCCTTGCTGCAGGGAATAAAACCCCGTCCTTGCCCTCTTGCCCCCTTCCTTTCTCTTGCTTGGGTTTTGTTCCCGCAGCGCACCTTCGGTTCTTCCCCTTTTGACCATCGATTTTCTACTCAGTTGCCTTTGAGTAACTGCCTCTCCCTTCCCCTCCCCCCACGGCAAGGCACACTCATCATGGATCCGAAAGAAGAGAAGCAGACGGACTTGACGGTGTCCCCCGACACCCGTCGCTCCTTCGATGACGATCCCTTGGCTGCGACGCAGAAGACCTTCTGGGAGCGCAGTTGGCCCACCTTTGCCTGTGGTGCTGGTCTCTGGTCCGACGGCTACCTGCAATACGTGAGTCGATCATTAGGGCTTGCATCGTTCAATACGTAACCTGACATTCGGATCCCTGCAATAGGTTATTGGAACGGTCAACACGATGCTAGATAAGCTCTACCCTGACGTCTACGCGGGATCGACCTACAGTCAGAACGTCTCCTCGATCGCCTTTGCCGGCACGGTGGTGGGAATGCTGGTCTTCGGCTACATGTCCGACCACTGGTCGCGCACCAACACCCTGATGGTCTCTACCGTGATCCTCTTCGTGTTCGGCGCACTGTGTGCTGGCGCCTATGGAGCGAACGGCAGCCTGACTGGGATGTTCACCGCATTGACGGTCTATCGATTCTTTCTGGGGTTGGGCGTGGGCGGCGAATATCCGGCCGGGTCAGTAGCCGCCGCGGAGAGCAGCGGAGAGATGAAGAAGGGCCAGCGACACCGGTGGTTTATCTTGTTCACCAATTTTCAGCTCGATTTGGCCTCGGTCGCCTCCTCGCTGGTGCCCATGATTGTTGTGCTGGCCTGTGGCGAGAACCATCTCCGCGCCGCTTGGCGCATCTGTCTGGGTCTTGGAGTCATCCCCCCGCTCAGTCTGATCTACTTGCGGATGAAACTCAAGGAGCCCACCGAGTACACGCGCGAGAAGATGCACAAGTTTCCCATCTGGTTGATTGTGAAGTAAGTTGCCTGCGCCTGCACACGACTGTTGATGCGATGCTAACCCATTGAATCAGATTCTACTGGAAGCGCTGGGTAAGCCTGACATGCGCCGCACACATTGACCGCACGCACCGCTAACAATCAATCGAAACTAGTGTGCGGTTTCCCTCATTTGGTTCATGTACGATTTCTCGACCTACTCCTTCAGTATCTACTCCTCCCAATGGCTGGCTTTGATCATCGGCGACGACGCCCCCCTCTGGGTCACTCTCGGCTGGAACACGGTGATCAACGTCTTCTACCTGCCCGGCTCGGCTCTGGGCGCATTCCTGAGCGACTGGTATGGGCCTCGCAACACCCTGGCTGGCGGTGTCTTCGTACAAGGCGTGATCGGCCTGATCATGACGGGCTGCTACCCGTACCTGGACACCAGCCATTACGTCGCCGCCTTCGTCGTCGTTTACGGGTAAGTTGCATTGCATTTCCACCCCACTTGGTACATGGACACTAATACGGTGGGCCTCCAGAATCTTCCTCGCCATGGGCGAAGTCGGCCCCGGCGACAACATCGGTCTCTGCGCGGCCAAGACCTGCGCCACCCCGATCCGCGGCCAGTACTACGGCACGGCCGCCGCCATGGGCAAGGTCGGCGCCTTCGTGGGCACCTACGTCTTCCCCGTCATCGTCCGGAACGCCCCCAACAAGACCCGCCAAGGGCAAGATCCGTTCTACGTGTCTAGTGCGCTGTGCATCTTCAGCGCCTTCTTGGCATACTTCTGTCTGCCGAATATCACGCAGGTGCGTTTCTCATGGTTATGTAGCTCGTGACACCGGAGACTAACGGGCTGTAGGACACGATCACCCATGAGGATGTGCGGTTCCGGGAGTACCTGGAGTCGAAGGGCTACGATACTTCGACGATGGGGTTGTCGAGTGCGGAGTCGGAGTGATCGATGCAAGGCAGCATTGCGAGGAGCTAATGATGCATCACTGTGTTTCTAGAAGGCGGAGATTTGTTGCGACTGTCTTACGTACTGATGTGATTATGGCCATAATACATATTGTCTAATGAAGTTATGAGGGTCTGTGAAGCTCTCTCAGAGCCAATACCTCAGGTCGCAGGTGATCCACCCTTGGAACCTGCAGCATCAACTCTGCAGGCGACAAGCGCATTAGGCAAAGCACGCACCTGTGAAGGCTGCATAGATCCCGGAACCTGTGAGTCCATCTAGGATTATTTTGGTTAAACCTCTCTTTTTTCTAGTGCACTGGTCCATGTCCACACATACGGAACGTTTGCCATGCTTCGTTCGCCGCCTCGACCACTTTGCCCACATCGCAACCCACTCAGTCCCTCAGTCCCCCCATCTCTCACCGCAAGGTTACGCATGCAGCCAGCGGCTGACACACGTAGATGACGGTATACAGCCAGTACGAGAACCGATCACTCGTCAGCGACCGGAAGGCGAACAGCCGAAAGATGCACCCGATCGTCATCAGCCCCAGCGCCACCGCCGTCGCAACTGTGGAAGTGTCGTATCGATACTCCAAGATCCGATGGTAGATCAACAAGTACTGCGTTATCAACTGAAATCAGCCCCTACTCCTCCCATACGCCAGGAGAAAGGTCAAGGACAACTCACCTGCGACACCACAATGCCCACCGAGATGTACACCCGCGCTGCACTATGCTCAGCACCGAAGCACCTTGAACCCACAAAACTCACGATATACTAAGGGGTCAAGGACGAACTCACCCGCGAAATCCCCCAACAAAATAGGCGTCGTGCGCCGGCCCGCCGCCAAATCCCCAGGAACATCGCGCAGATCCTGCAACGGAATCGGCCACAGCATGTAGAGGGCAATCACCTGGATCCAGTACCATCCCATGGCCGCGGCCGCTCCACCGATCGTCCACGCCGCCTTCAACTGCGCAATACACCCCAGACCCATGCACAGATCCTTCGTGGGCCCGAAGTTCGAGAACCCCAAAGGGTTGTGCGCGATCGTGGTGCCGATCCACAAAAGTGTCCAGATAGTCACACCAAGGTAGTGTCCCAGGACGAGATACAAGGCAGTAAGAAGCCAGTAGCGGGTCTTCGCTGCGGAGAGGGATTCCGCCCCCGAGGCGATGGGACGATCGGGCTTGTTGACGCGGTCCTCGCGGACGCCGGTGATTTGGTTGGAGACAACGAAGGTGTAGAGGTAGAGGAAGCCGTAGAGGAAGGCCTCTTTGCTCAGTGGAGATGGATTAGCTTGGGACGGGTGAGAAGGGGGGGGAAACCGGTACGGGCGATGGCTGGAGCTATCTCTGCGCGTGGTGCGCGACGGTACAGGAGCGAGCTCAGGGTGAATAACGGCACCGGGAGGAGGCCGGTCCCTAAATCCCTCCGCACGAAGCCGTAGCAGAGGCTAAGTTCGCGGGTGAGAAGGCGTAGCATTGTGGTTGATAGCTTTGCTTGTTGAATAGGGAAAGAGGCACAGATCCTTTCACCTCAATGGGACAACATTGCGGCTATATATGAACTAATCTCACGAGACTCGAGGTCAAACCCTCCCGGAAGCAGACCGGCACACGAGCAAGACTCTTCATACTTTTGAAAATATACAGCTAAGCATCCCTCGCCGTTCCACTGCCCTCACTCCGAGCCGGCCATTCGTCGCCAGATTGTCGGGAGCCCGCGCTAATGACTCCTGCGATAAGAATGCGAATCCTGCACCCTGCGCGGCCGGTGAAGGATCCAAAGGCCCCATTTGGGGGAACCACTGAGAAGGCAGATTGATGCCACGTTATCGGCAGACAGGCAGCCTGATTAGTGGATGGGGGCCTCGGTAAATCCCAGCTGGAATTTTGATGACGGATGAGATGCCTGATACGCGGTACAGAGGCATTTTCCGGTATGCGGTTTGGCCCTTACTCCAGGGCATTTCGGTCGAGTTCTGGCGATGTGTCTAATATCGAACCTATCCTATGTGCCGATTAGTCTGGCACTATTCTGATGATAGTTCGAAGGGAAGTTGAATTCTGTGGGTATGGGCAGAACCGCATGCGATGATCTTAGTGGTGAGAATTATGCATGCATATTCCGTGAAACGCGGCTCATATGCAGTGAATTTTGGATACAGAAATGTCGCCTCCCAATTGAAGCAAGCATCGTTTGACCGACTGAGCCTCCAAAGCTGTAATGACAGGCATCTGCGCAGCCCTGAGTTTTGCTAGCCAGTGTTGACCTTGCTTCAGCTCGCAGATTCGCCAGCTGCTGGAACGGTGCATCCCAGTCGTTGATTACCGACAAGGCCATCAGGGGATAGTAGTTCGTGGAGAATTGTTTCCGTATCGTTCACTTGTCCATTCCACTTCTCACTGTTATGTACAGAATAACCCATCAGGAAGGGCGGCGTAGTCCGGTCAGGCGAGCCGACGGTCCAAGTGCAACCTCAGATCCTCGAATCCCTCGGAGCTTAGCCTTGTGTTCATCGTCCTCTTGATTCCCTCGTCAGGGTCGACCAAGCCCTCAGCGATGTGCTTGTCTCTCACCCCGTACCGCAATCGATTCAGCTGGATCAATTGGAGGTCCAGCTGCCGGTCTTCGTCGGTAAGCTCGACGGTCGGCGGCTCCTGCATGGCGCGCTGAATCGCCACCAACCCGGCTTCCAGCAGTCGCTTCAGGTCCGTCAATATCTCCGCCTCGTCTTCTGTGCGCGGCGATGACCGCTCGAGACCCCATCGAAGCAGTTGCGCGTAGCTGTCCTTCATAGACTCCTGCCGGGCCAGCAGGTGCTCGACCCGCGACTGCCGGTAGGCGCGCTGCAGCTGCACGCGCCGGTACTGCAGTGTGAGCCCAAGCTGGTAATCCTGGAAGACATGGACAGGGACCTTGGGGGAGGGGGTATCGCCGATCGTGTCTTCTTTGACTGCAGGACTGCCGGAGACATTGGGAGCCCCGTGCTGTCCTTCCTCCTGCTGCTGCTGCTGCTGCTGCTCCTGCTGCTGCTCCTCTAATCGGGCTAGAACCATCTGGCGCTGCATCTCCAAAAAGGCCTGCTGCATTCGAAAGTCCTGAAGCTGAGATTGAAGCTGAAACACCCCGTAGGGGCCGTGGAGCGGATGTATCTGTTGTACTGGCTGTTGTGGCTGTTGTGGCTGCGGTGGTTGCTCGGATTCTTTTTGGTGTTGATATTGCTGCTGCTGCTGCTGCTCCTGTCGTTGTGCCTTCCGCTCGACCATTCGACGCTCAATCGCCCGCCTACGCTCGTCCGGCTCCATTGCCAGGAGCTGGGTCTGAAATGCCTGCAACTCTTCCAAGGATCGTGGTCGGGGTGGTCCTTGTTTCGGCTGCCATTGCGACTGGAGTTGTTGGGGCTGATTCTGCTGCAGATGCTCCGCTTGTCGGGCTAGCATTACTAGGCGCAGTTCTTCATGCAAGACCTGCTCCAGGGCTGGGTCTTGAACCGGTGGAGGCACACATGGACCGAACTTTTGTTGTACCGGCCGCTGTGGCTGCGGTGGTAGTCCTGACAGCTGTCGCGCCTGCCGCCGCACTTCTAATGTCTGCTGCTGTTTCTCTGCGAATTGAGCTAGCCGCATCTGGCGCTGCCTCTCCAGCAAGGCCTGCTGCATATGAAAGTCCTGAATCGGAAATGCCATGATTGATGTGTGTTGATGGTCAAAGAGGGAATGACGGCCAAGGGGGAATGGTGGGACTTAAATAGACGGGCGGTACAGGAGGTGAAAGACTGTAGTAGTTCCGTTTACTGGTTGCAGTGAGAGCAGGCGTGATTGAGGTATATTGCTCACTAAATGACACTGCAGTAACTTAATTAACTTACTAGCCTGCGATAGTAGCTCCTCCCCGACATAATGTGTAAATACTTCGGTCTGGAATATGGATGTTTCCGAGATCGCTTGGAGATGTAGCTATACCCATGTACTGAGTATAAACCAAGAAGAATAAAGAGAAGAAACGAAAGACAAAGTATATGATGCCATTCCCTCAAGAATAGTGATATACAAAATATATCATTGAGATATTGGTGATCTCGTGCAGAGAGATTTATGCCCGATATTACTCATCATGACAGCATAATATGTATAATTCAGCTAAACTCTACTAGGCAGAATAGGTATTGCCAAATCGCGGGCAGCGGCACGGCAAGACAAATACCACGGCCAAATGGGAAGGTATCATGCATCAATTCTGTATACAAGCTGAGATGAAACAAGCAAGCTACTATGTATTCGCACGGAATGGAGAAGTCTTTTTCAGGCACCTTGACGGGCACCTTGACGGGGAGCATGAGGATGCGGCTACGTTGATGCGCGGTTAGTTATCTCCCGCTTGGGGCGGAGGTTGCCAGCGGGAGAAGAATAACCATCTTCAAAGAGTATCTAGGTAGGTAGGAAGAAAAGCGACCGTACCTATACCTAGTAGGCAATGATCTATGCCATGTGCCGAAAGGCCGATAGCTTCCCCGGATTGGTGAAGTGGAAAGGTGGAAAGGTGGAAATGCGGGGGGAGCTCCAGGCCGGTTACATAAGCCGGACAGGATGAGGTCATGACAGGAGGGTCGATGACTCCCTCGTGACCCGTCCATTGACAGGGAGACTATTGTTTGTCTCTCTGAATGCATCAATGCATCCGCAGAATGCGGGGTAGGAATCCCGTTTCACTGTACTCATACATTTCACTCTCGGTAACAAAGGTCCCGTCCTGTCCGGGGAATGAGAAACTGAGAAACGATCGACCACTAATCTGCCACCGTCAGCGTATCTTGGCCGCCTGGACCCTTTACCATAGGCGAATGCTTTCGTCCTGTGGGCCCCCGATCGTCGAGAAAAGATCCATCTTCCAGACAAGTTGCCACTGGCCACTGGCCATTGATGGGAGACTTCACCGCGTCATGCTTATGCGGGCTACTGAAGGCCCCCCCGCCTCCTATTCCCATGGTCTCATCGAACTTTCGGTCACGCGAGCAAGCGGTTGGTGTCAAACACCACGATGGTCTGGTTTCAACCACCACGTGAACCGACATCTCTCATCCGTCCATGTTCCTGGGAACAGAAGCATGGCACTGTTCCTTTGCCATCTAAGAGGGGTGGATAGACTCGTGGACATCCCACAACGCTGTGAAGCAGGTGTAACAATGTGATAGGGAGCGAGGGAAGACGGCCAGCATCTAGCCAGGTCGATACATGCAAACGCGCCATTGAAGCCCGCGATACGAGTGTCGTGGCCAGTGGGCTCGCTCCTAGCCTCCAGACGGCTGCATTCTTCCTAACTCGTCGACCTGCGAGAGACCCCGGCGTGCAGTCCCTTTCAGCGGTGGAGGTGTCCTTATACTCCACGGATGATCGATAGACCACCCTCATCGTAGCTGTGAGGCACTCAGACTGAGCATCCAAGCCGTAAACAACATGTAGCACTGTATCAAGAGTATGGTTACATTGTGTCCAACAATCGATCAGCCAGGGACCCAACGATGATCTCTGGGAGGGGAGATACTGGGAGAGGTGAGAGGGAGGGAGGGAGGGAAGACGGGAAGGGAAAGCAAGCGATGCATCCAAACAATCAATAGAGTCAATGAATGGACGTCAAATAAATGAATGACGCGACCATCTTCATGCAGCCATGCGGTAACCCCGCAATTTTCACGCAGCTGCTAAACTCAATGCAGAGGGCACGACAAAGGCCGCTCTGCTTCTCCCCCAGATTCGCCTCGTTGAAAGTCAAAGCCAGACTGGATCCGAGGATCAGCCCACAGAAGAACCAACCAGGTCGTACCACCACCATCCGTCATATGATCCGCTGATTCCCTTCCCCCACTGGCACAGAGAAGCACAGGGAGGGATCGCCTGTTTCGCATCGTCTGTTTCGCTGTTTGTCCTCTGCCTCGTCCACGGTAGAACCATGTCTCGTCACCTCCCAGCGTTCCGGGCCAACATTTGCGGGCTTCCCCGTCCTCTCCCAAGTCCCAACCCTATATAACCCTCTTCCTTCCCTCACCCTCTCCAGGCCCGTTTCTTTCTCTTCTCACAGCTTTCGAGGGCTTCTCCCTTCGTCTAACTAATCTACCAACTCGCCCACCGTATCTCAACCAATTCACAAACACACACTGACCATCATCATGGACTCAGCTACCATGGACAAGTACAACTCTCAATGGGTGCAGTTCCACATCCGGGACCACCTCGACAAGGGAGAGATCTCCGTTCGTCACACCGTCATCGAGGGGTTCGTCTTACCTTTTCTTGCTTTCTATCCATCAGCTGGCATAGCTAACTCCGATGCAGTGGTGACTTCCACGACCCCGACTCCAATAAATCCATGACCGAAGACGATGTCGACGAGCTCCGCATCCCCTCCTACGGCGTCGGCGAGATCTGTGCCCGCGGCCGCCGCGGCAGCGAGGGCCGCCTCGACCTCTTCCACGGCGAGGACAAGATCTGCGAGCTGCACTGGGACAACCGCCAGGGCAATTGGGTCAACCTCGTCGAGGTGCTGGACGGAAATGACAAGTACAGAGTCGAGCATGGGGGATGGAGCCCAGAGGTAGGACCTCTGGGCCATGTCTACGTGGACATTATGGCACAACAGGCTGCACAGGCTGCACAGGCTGCTGCTGAACAGCAGAAGAAGTAGTGCCACAAGCATGGGTGGTGTTATCCGGTGTTGTGCTCTCGGGGTTTGTTGTCTATTTCTCTTGTTGTTGATTTTTGACTTGTTGAATCTACGATTCTGGGAACGTAGTCGGGCGGGACCTGTGGAGTGGGTGAGTTGATTTGATTTGAATCATCGATATAACTGATAATATCCATATAGTGAGTATGTAGGTTTTGCATGTATCACAGAGAGAACAAATTGCAATCTGATCTTCCATCTTCATCACATCAAGTCCTTGAAGGATGAGTAGACTCCATCGATGAGCTGATCCAGCCCTGAATCGGACCACCCCGAGGGCCAATCACCTGATCCCGCATGGACCACAGGGCGTGGGAAAGTGGGAATATCTTCACTGGAATGCGTTAGTTCAATCAGGCAATGTTAATCGATGCTAGTCCCCCTTAGCCCGTCTTAGTTCACACTCATTAAGCCCGGTCGGGATAAGTGTTTCAGTGCGCAAGTGGAGCTGGAGCGTTGTGTCCACGTATCCCAAGCCCAAGTTCCCAGCCATCACCCATCATGCAGCTCGCACCATCGCCGCCTGCGTTTCCGGTCTGGGCCACCATATAAGCAAAGATGCCAAGCAAAGGAATTTCAGTCTACAGCTACATCTCCCCCGCCGTCGAGGGCTACGAGGTGGGATTCTCCATCCCGGGAGAGGATGTTTTGCACACGCCGGGCCAGAATTTCACCCCGCGTCGCTTGGAACTCGAGGCCGGCAACATCCCCGGGGTGGACAACTTCACCGGTCGGTTTGAATGGAAGGTCTTCCGGTACGGGGAACTCGTCGCCAGTGCCTACAATGACATCAGTACCCTGACGGGCAAGCTCACCGGCGGAGAGATGGTGTCGACCCAGGACTTCCACCCCATCGTCCTGGAGGATGCCATCATCACGTACGGCTTCTACAACGCGGGGCGCGGGGAGGTCGGCCTAACGAAGCGAGATCAGTGCTACGTGACCATCTGCTCGACGGGCAACCGCGCCTGGATGGGCGATCTGGCTCCGGTCGGATCCCTAGAGGCGCAGAAGCCCTTCTCCCGCTTCGCCCTCGCCGCTCCGCACGACAACGGGATGAACAGCATGGACAGCTGCGACGCAGTGTTCCAGCATCTGAACGGGGACATGCTCGCGGCCGTGCGGGAGCTTGTGCCGATGCTCGCCCACATCCGGCACATCCCCGACGGGTTCCTCATGGAGAAGTTGCCGCACATCGTCTACGGCCTGGCCATCACCCAGAAGAAGGAGATCGCCGTGATGCTGACCATGGGCGCCCGGTACTTCGAGTTCCGACCGGCCAAGCTCCTCCCCATCTTCCAGAAGATCTCCTCCCTCCCTGACACGTATTACTTCCAGCACGCGTGCATCCCGGGGCTGGCCTTCGACGCCTTCCTCCGCGCGCAGGTGGCGTTCCTGGATGAGAATCCCACTGAGATTGTGACCATCCACATTCGGTGGGACAACATCGTGGCCGACTGCGAGCGACCCACCGAGGAGCAGCTTGGGGAGCTGCTGACCGAGGCATGTGCTACGGGCGCCGTTCAGCCGCTGACCTGGGGCGGCCGCGAGTGTTTCAGTCAGCCAATCGACGAGCTTCGGAGCACTGGCAAGCGACTGATTTGTGTGATTGAGGCGGACAAGTACGACAGCTGGACGGCGGAGGCGTACGCGACGTTGAGTGCGGACTCGATTCTGGCGCGGTTCGAGGGGATGACCACCGAGGGGCAGGAGAGCAGTGACCTGACGGTGCTGCAGTGCCAGGCCACCTCACAGTCCATCAAGGAGGTGATGATCTATAGTGTGGTCGAGGCGGGCGCGGTGTCGTCGTGTTTGACCTCGACCAAGGCCGCGTTGGATACGCGGACCCTCCCGTGGATTCGGGAGAACGCGCTGGAGCGACTGCAGGCGGAGCGGACGATCGTGATCATGAACGACTTTATCGACGGGGCGACAACGGACACGTCGATCTTGTTGTCAAAGCAGCGATTGGCTTTGTAGGGGACTGTGGATGGCATCAGTGAGATAGAATTTCTGCATAGCATGATAGAACTAGACTTGTTTCCCAGACTATTATGCCATCGCATCTTTGTTTACACCGGCACGGAAGAAGAATATTGCCGAGAGAGGCACCCAAAGGCGGTGAGGATCTGCCGGTCTCCTCAAGGAGCCAAAACAAAGAGAAGGGATGCGATACGACAGCTATCTGTCATTCCAGTTACACAGGTCTCCTGGCATCATATCCTGGTTGGACTCTGTGCACTACTCAAGACCATGTATTGCAGGGCTTCAGTGGCTCACATCGACAAATGTTTGCCGTCCAGCCTCACCAACCGGCCTGGATGCCCTACGAACCGAAGGACGAGACGATGTCACTCTCCTGGCTTGGCACCATATAAGTCGGAGGACGTGGCAGGGACTTGACAGGGGATCTCAAGGTCATGACTTGGCCGGGGAGCGGTGAATTGAGCTCCCTTTATTTATTACAAACTTTTCACGAGCTGGGCCATCCATGGCTGCCTAAAGCTTTACATGATGTGTGTGCTGTATTTATATAGAAGCGGCATTGTTCAGCTGCTACACCGAACATCTCGTCATTGATCAGTGCATTCATCCTGCAATCACTAAGCACGATCGCCGCCCTAAAGACCGCTTGAACATCTTTGTGCATCATGTCCGATTCTCCAATGGAGCGCTCGAGCGAGCTAGAAGACAGCGGGTACTCGAGCGCTCAGGCCTCAATCGAGTATCGCGAGTCTCTGCTTGCAGACGTGCGACGTGGGCGCCTGGCGGAGCTGCGCGACTCCGTCTACAATAAATACTACGGCATCACAGACAGATTCTGGCAAGGGGAGTCCTTCCAGGAGCTGGAACCAGCCATTCGTGATCTCTGGTTCGCATTCCATGTCTGGGCGCGGAACATCTCCCACGAGACACCGGAGCACGATCGGATGGTCTTGGATTTTACTCGGCTCCACCTGTCTGGACCGTTACAGCGACTGGTGCAGGTCAGTGACCACGAGTTCGAGGTGGCTCAAAGCCCGACAGGAGCGGTCTTGTGGGGCGATGTGCCCTTCTTCCTTGAGGACACGACCGCATACTTCATCCAGCACTTTCCTACGATGAAGGCCGACCGTCGACTCAACTTCACCTATTTTGTGGCCAAAGTCGCGTCTACCGGGTTGCTGCAAGACCGACTCGCCGAGGTCGGTCTGTTGACTTTCCGCGAGGCGTTGGAGACCGACCGTCCACTGGGAAGTCTCAATCATCCACCTGACTCCTCCAGGCCTGCTCAGACGCTGTCCGACCTGCCCATCGCCGCTTTCCTCCCCGCCATCCGCGCGTGGATCTTCGAGTGTGGACGAAGATTGATCAACCTGTGTGATGTGTCGTGGATTGCGTGCGATACATCCCTGGGCCGCGGGGGTCCGTTGTTCCTTCAGGCCACGGAACTCAGTCGCAAGGCTCCCGTTGGTCTTAGTGCAGAGCGATGGCTATTTTGGATCAAGCGAGTGGATCAGATCCACGAGCAGGCAACACAGGCTCAGGAGACGAAACTCGCCGAAGAGGCCTGGGTTACCCTGGAGTTGATGCTCAACCCGCTCGAATATCGGGACAGTCCCGTTTCTCGAGCGTACAAGGCCGCGCCTGACGACTTTATCCGGGTCAAGTGGCCTGAGTTCTGGGCTTCGCAGATGCTGGTTGAAGAGGAAGACATCGAGGCACGTGAGGATGAGCCTGAGAAGCCTCTGCTTGGGGAGGATCAGACATGAACAGCGGTAGTGTCATGGTGAGGTGCAAGAGCTTGTTCCTTATCGCTGCTTTTCGAGCAAGTGCAGTGCAGTCAGGACCAATAGTCGATGTAAAGCTGTCGCTACGGTCTACTGTTTTGAACTCGACTATCATCATTCTCGGGAGAAGTTAAAACCCTCGATTTGTAGGACAAAGAATCAAAAAAAGCAATCGGTAGCAACAGCCAGTGATTCCCACCCCCTTCAACAGCGGAGAATTCCATCACGCGCCTCGTATGACTCCACGAGATACACATCAACATCGCCCAGAGCCAGTCATGCGTAACTCACTAGTAGCAGTTGCAATCGTTATTGTAAGAGTCAAAGTTGCACCTGGCACCGTCCTTGCTACACTACAAAAGACTCAGTCGACAGATACTACCAAGCTTAGACAAGCCGGACTCACCTTTCGGAACTGGCACTTGCAGATAGCAGTCCTTCCACTTTGCGCGGTGTATCTGCATTGATTCTGACTCTTCCGACATTGCTACGTCAGAGTCAATTGGTCAGTCTTGGTCTTTTTCGCTTGTGACAGGGCTGTGGAATACTGACTCCATCGTATTTGACCTGAACGTTGTTCTCGCTTCTCACGCCGACAGCTTCGGCATGGTCGAGCGGGCTAGCAGCCACACCCATGGCAGCGAGAATGATGAAGCTGATTGGGACGGGGGAGATCTTCATCTTGAGAGGGTAGCTCAGAGAGTTGTAGATGATGAATGGTCGCAATCTGTCGCGTTGCTGCACTTGTGCCTGATCGCAATGACACTGTCCCATCATGAAGGATGAGAGTCTGCCTTATATCCATTTCGGTAGATGCTTATTCCAGCGAAATCCTCTTGGATCAGCTGAAGAGCACCTGAACGAGGCTGGATGCAGCTGAGAGTCGGACTGATCACACGAGGGCTTAGCAGTCCTGTTCACGATGCTTTGTTGTCATCATCTCGACTTCAAGATGTTTGCCAATGGCAAACATGCTTCTGCGTGACTCTTGATGTGTCAAAGTATGGGCGCATTCGTCGGTTATGCTTCAGCGGACCTTGTGATAACACGGCGTTCGTCGGGGTTTGAGCTGAGGGTGACATGCATACACATCAGTTGTGTTAGCAATGCGGGGTGCAGCTTAGACAGACTCGGTCTCTGCGTCTCTGCCTAAGCAAACAAGTGACGGCTTTGTATTGTCTTTTGTAGGCCACTGGCTGAGACTACATGCATACTGGACTCCATTTTGCAGGAGGCTCTGTACGGCATTCAAGCTCGTGACATATACCTTGAGGCAGCTTGGACTAATTTGAAATCTGAATATGCAAGCCCTCATTCTGCAGATAAGGTTTCTAGTGTTGTAGTGCCTGCGTTCATCGGAATTGCGGGCGATGTCGAGAGCTGGCAATTGGATGCTTGAAAATATATGTGAAGGAAGAGTTGCACATCACCATAAACCATAAACCATCCTGTGTGGAGAAGGGGATAGGAGTTGTACCTTCGCTACCTAGGTTTTCAAGGCCGAGTCAAGGGTACCGTAAGCATAAGCATCCAAGGCTTTTCTAGAATTACGTATCGCATGGTGAACTGACAACAAGCCTTTGGAAGTGTCATAGTGGATGACCACATTATCTATGTTATTGCTCATGGACAGTAGTTTGAGCCGTCATGACACAAGCACGTCTTGGTGGCGCAATTGGTTAGCGCGTACGACTGTTAATCGTGAGGTTGAGAGTTCGATCCTCTCCTAGGACGTCATTGATTTTTTTAGGCCGAGGCGACCGGCTTATACCCCTCCCTTTTTTATACCTTTCTTTCTATTCTTCTCTTTTGAAACCTCTACATATACCCCCTGAACCTGGCCAGAAGCTAGTAAATCGTTATCCCAGCTACATGGTCCCATAACTGCCACATAATGTGTGTCTGTTCTCCGAGTCGTGCTGTGATGGCTTGAAGGGCCATGCTTGTAACGCTTGGCACTGGACGACGAGCCGGTCACCTGAGCGGGACTCCAGTCTCCTTGATAGGGATCCAGTCACATGAGCGGAAGACTGATTCCATGGCCATTGGCTGCAGCATCCCCCCATGCTTGATGCAGAGGTACTCCGTAGCCCACCTGGCAGCCAGGGACGGTCCGGTAAGGCGAAGTTTCGATTCTCACAAACTTGCAGACATTCTTTCTCTCTCTCTCTCTCTTGATCTTCCCTCATCACCGCCACAGTCATGGCTAGTCCTCTCCTCACCCCCGAGCCACGCGCCCGACAGGCCTGTGAACCTTGTCGGTAAGACTCTCGGCACTCCACCATAGAGATGACCTCATTCACAACTCATCCCCGGTATCGGTAGGAAGAAGAAGACCAAATGTCCCGGCGAAAGACCAATATGTTCTTTCTGTCGCCGCTTGAATCAGAGATGCACTTACGGGCGGAGTAGTGACCCACCCACTCGTTCGTCCGAGGTAAGATCCTCCCTTGACACCATCAGACACTACTATTTAACCGACTCTAATCTGCTACAGTCCAGACAAGAGACGCGGGAGCGGCTTCGACGGCTGGAATCGCGACTCGAACGCATCGATGGATTCTTTCAGTACGTGCCGGGCTCGTGTCTTGGCCCGCTTGGCTGAACTGACCATCTGGAAACAGGACACTGACGGATCGTGCACCACAAGACGCCATGCCTTCCCCTCAGGCTCAACCATTCCTACACCGGATCCTGCAGGGCCAAACCGAAACCTTGCTGTCGGCCCCAGGCATCCCACAGCCCCAGTCCTTTGACCCATCACGGTGGTACGTCTGACTGGTTGCCCTTGATCCTGATACCTTGGAATCTGAAACTCAAGTCAATCATCGGAACAGCCTGTATCCACCACCAGAAGCTCTAACCCGGCTAGTGAACGTGTACACAGAGAAGGTACATAGCCAACCACTACCTCTCTTCGACAAAGAGAGACTCTCCGCTCAGATCCGACACTTTCCCGACTTCCTCCTGCAGGCCTTTTTGGCGCTCACCTTGCTCTTCGTGGAGCTGCCTTTCTACGGTGACGCCAAAGCGCAAGCCATCGAACTTTACCTCCGGTCCGCTCGCCCCACGGTCATTCAACTGGCTGCGGAAGGCACTCCATCGGTGCCAGTATTGCAGGCGTTGTGCCTTTTAACCTTGAGTGATGTTGCTGGTGAGGTCTTTTGCAATATCTGAACCGACAAGCCATGCTGACTTCCCTAGCCGGTCGACACGCACGAGTCTGGATGGACGTTGGGATTGCGGCTAGGTTGGTCCTCTGTGTGTCCCCCACGGGCGCAGGGTCCGCTACGGAGTATGCATCGACGCGGGATGATCAAACGCGGTGTTGCTGGAGTGTGTTTATGCTTGAAAGGGTCTTCGCCCCCGGCCCGAGTCTCTTGCATATCGACAGCTACCCGCTGGGGCGTGTAGGGTATCCTGTCAGCCCCCCACGGCCCCGCTCCCTCATGGCGAACGATGACGGCTCTGCGCCTAATGCCTTTGCCAGCAGTGCTGCAGACCTAGGGATACAAGCATACTGCCTCCAAGTGACTGGACTATGGTATGAAGTTCTGGGGTACCTGCGACAGCGTCTGGCCAATCCGACCGACGACCCCTGGATCGCTTCCTCCCGCCATCACACGCTGGTTGCGCAGTATTACGAGTTCGAGACGGGGATCTCGCAGCTGCACCGATATCGGAACGTCGGCTTTCACACCATCACCTCCAGCGAACTTCTGCAGCACAAGGAGTACTGGACGGCCTGGCTTTATTTGCAGGTGGCCTTCCACGCTGGTCAGGCCCTTCTGCATCATCCTCTGTTCCATGTCACCCATGTGCGACGTGCATCGTCCAAGTTCCAACCGCCATCCTTCCTCCAACAAACCATAGACCAAGCCCTGCTTCACTCGGGTTGGCCAACGCGCTTGATCCGAACGTGGGAGAAGCATGGGATTGAGATCAACGACCCTTTTCTCGCCCAACTGGTGGCGACCGCTGCGTCTATTCACTGGATATTCCAATTCGCGAGCGAGAAAGCCATCGCCGACCGAGCACGGGAGGACTTCGTGCAATGCCAACGCTTTCTGGCAGATCTAGGGACCCGATGGCCACACATTGCTGGGACGGTGAGCTTTTTTTTTTTTTTTTCCCCTTAAAGAAATATGGTCAAAGTCAACGACAGTGCTGACAGGGGCTAAATAGGCAGATAAGCTTGCATATCTCCAAAGTCTGTCAGGACACAGCGCTGGCGCGAGTAGCATTCCGCCTTTCAAATGGTCGGCGATGTGGGATTTGCTGGACCCAAACTCACCTCATAGCAGTGTGGAGGAGACCCACCTAGCATTTGTGCCTGGTGGCCAGCAGATCGCCACGCAACACCTGGTGCCGTTGCGCGAGTCCCCGCCGAACCGGTCTTTATTGAGGGGAGAGGATGAAGTGCTGGCTTCGTCGTCGGAGTGGATGAATAGCGATTTTTTCAGTCTCCTCGACGTACCATACTTTGGCCAGGGTCCATCGCAGCTGCCTCCCGACTGCCACGGGGAGTTGTAAGTTTTTACGTACAAGATGGGACCCCCTCCGCATTTGTCGCATCCGGGCCGGTGTAGGAGTGGGGACGGATTGGGATCAAGCCGTGCCCACTCCTCCCGCCAAGCTTTCGATGTGGCCGACCTTCGGACCTGAAAAATTCTCCCCTATGGCAACAGGCCACGCCCTCCAGGTGGTCTACATAATAATACACTGCCCTTCCTGGATGATCCTCGCCTTCAGATACAAGCACACTTGACCGTCCTCCCAGTTTGTCCGCAAAAATGGCTATTCCTCCCTCCAAATCGGCCGCTATTGTGATTGTGGGCGCAGGCGTCTTCGGTCTGTCCACAGCCCTGGAATTGACCCGTCGGGGTTACACCAACATCACCGTCTTGGACCGGCATCTGGCTCCCGTGCCCGATGGCTCCAGTGTCGACGTCTCGCGCATCATCCGCGCCGACTATGCCGATGTCTTCTACGCCCGCATGGCGCTGGACGCCCTGCAAAACGGCTGGCACGGCGAGTACGCCCCGTACTTCTACCAGAGCGGCCTGATGTGTACGCAGACGCAAGGCAGCGGCGAGCACGAGTACATCGCCCAGTCGAAGCAGAACATGGAGCAGCTAGGCGGCAAGGCCGCCAACCTGGTATCCTTCCAGGGCGCGGAGATCCGGCAGCAGTACCCGGGCATCCACGGCGATCTCTCGCAGGCCAGCGGCTATGTCAACATGGACTCTGGCTGGGCCAATGCCGAGCTCAGTATCGGCCATCTGGCGCGCAACTGTACCCGGGCCGGCGTCTCGTTCCGTGCCGGGCCCCAGGGCACCGTTACCGACCTCCTAACTCAGACCACCTCGACGACCGGCAAGAAGCAGGTGACCGGCGTTCGCACGGCCAGCGGCGAGAGCATCTCTGCTGACCTAGTCATGGTATCGACGGGCGCCTGGACCCCGCATCTGCTGGAGATGACCGGCCGCTCCGTCTCTGTCGCCCAGCCCGTGGCCTTCCTGCAACTCACGGCCGACGAGGCCCGCGAACTTGACAACAACCGCTGCCCTGTGATCCTGGACCTGAGCACCGGGTGGTTCACCTTCCCCCCGACGCCGGGAACCCACCTGCTGAAGATCGCTCGCCACGGGTTTGGCTACGAGCGCACCAACGAAGCGAAGCCGCAGAACCCGAGCTCCTACTCGGCCCCGTCGCTGGCGCGCCAGGGCGGCTACCTGCCCCCAGATGCCGAGAAGGCGCTGCGCGAGGGCCTGGAGCTGTGGCTGCCCCGCTTTAAGGACCGGCCCTTCGTCCAGCGCCGACTGTGCTGGTACAGCGACACCCCCAGGGGCGATTTCATCGTCGACTACCACCCCGACTATGAGGGTCTGTTCGTTGCGACGGGCGGAAGTGGCCAGTACGTTTTACCCTACCCTTCTGAATGCTCCCTAGAGGCACAGAAAGTATAGTCACGGATGAGGAACTCCGCTGCTAACCACCACCAACAGTGCATTCAAGTTCCTTCCCGTCCTGGGCCGCTACGTCGCGGACAGCCTGGAGCTGACTGCGTCGGTGGAGCAGCGCCAGAAGTGGGCGTGGCCCGTAGCGCCTCGTCCCATTGCCTCGGGAGACGGCAGTCGCGGTGGACCGCCTCGCCGTCGCTTGACGTCCGAGGAGCGGGCGCGCTTGTAGACCCTATAAGGTGGATATGAAACGAATGACGAGACAAACAAGACGCCCCGACATCGGGGAATGAATGGTTCTTTGCGTGCAGAATATGTAAAAACCACGGTCGCAATTGTACAGCAAGCACCACCACCCAACCAGCGTTGACATTTTCTAGACAAATACACTTTTTCTTTTTCCAAGTTCTAGACAGTCCTCCAGTTCGAAACTAATCACTCGCGCAGCATGCGCGGCCTACGGTGTGGTTTAGGGTCCGTGAGCGTCGCAGCCACCACGCTCTCCAATAGACCGGACAAGCCTTCTTTGCGCGCTTGCTCTAACCAGGTATCTGCATCCACCGTCTGCAGGGGCGCACGGAAGCGTTCCTCCAGGAAATCCTGAAACAGAGCCACGGGTACCGGGGTGGTGCTGGCATGATGATGGAAGGTTGGCGACTCATTCAGCTCGGGGGTTTTGCGTCGGTCATCCAGACTACGCAAAGCGGCCTGCGTGATCTCCATCGCCACATCCGTGACGGACACAAAGTCGAAGAAGCCCGTCCAGTTGGGGAGGGCTGGGACCTGGAGTGTACGCAAGGACCACTGAATGAGACCCTGCATGAAATCGGTGCCGTGCATGCCCTCGCCCACGATGTTGGTCGGCCGATGGATGGCACAGGGGAGCTGGAACCGGGCCGCGCACTTCTCCAGATAGACCTCGCTCGCCCACTTTGACGCCACGTAGCCGCTGTCTGCTCCATCCACGGGCGGCAGGCAGTGCGCCACAGATTGAGGCGGTAGGGAGTCCAGGTCGGTCAACTGGGCCACATCGGCCGTGGAGACGAAGTGGAGCGGGATTTGACGCCGTAATGCCATGCAGGCAAGGCGGCGGGTGGACTGCACGTTGGCCGGATGTAAGGATCGGTACGACTTCATGAACGAGACATCGGCGCCGTTGTGGATGATCAGGCTGACGCGCGAAGCCAGCTCCTGCCAACAGACCCGGTCCAGACCCAGTCTGGGCGCGGTGAGATCCCCCTTGTAGCGGACCACCTTGGCCGTGCCCGCAGCAAATGCGACCGACGACGGCGTACGGCGATGGATACAATGAATGCGGGCCACGCGAGGGTCGGCCGCCAGGCATCGCAGTAGTGCAGAGCCCAGAAATCCAGTCGCGCCGGTCAGACACACTTCAATGCCTCCATCCGCATGGAGAGGACTGGGTTGGGGGCTCCTCCCGTCGCAGATGTACTTCTCTTCCAGCCCGGGTAGGGTTTCCTGATTCCAATCGAGGTTGAACTCGGGTGGCGGAGTTGGCGCACCGGTCAGCAAGGCGGCCATGTCTTCTATGGTGCTGGACTGGAAAAGCGTGGACAAAGGGATAGTTCGCTTCATGTGTTGCTGTAAGAAGGCTTGCACCTTCACCATTAACAAGGAGTTGCCCCCGACTTGGAAGAAGTCACTCGTTGAACTCCAGACGGCTGTCTGAGCGGATTGATCCAAGCATTGCTCCCAGATCCAGATGACGAAGCGTTCGGAATCTGAGCTCGTGGGAGACATGGCAGGCTGCCTCCTGGAGGGCAATGGTAGTTGGTCGACGGCCCGTCGATCCAGCTTGCCATTGGGGTTCCGGGGCAGGCCATCGACTGGGACGATGACTTGAGGTAACATGTATGGCGGCAGTGGAAGGTTGGCAACGAGCTCATCGAGGAACTGTAGCATCTCGTTCACAGCCGCGAGTTCCTGCGTGCAGGCAGGGACGACAAACGCTGTCAGAAAGCGACGGTCCCCTTCGGCGTCATGAAAGCCGCGCACAGAGATCACTGCCTCTGCAAGTCGTCCATCTGCCGACTTCAAAATCGTGTTGGCAATGTCGTCGAGCTCAATGCGATAGCCCCGTAGCTTGACTTGGTGATCACCGTCGATGCGTCCGAGATACACAAGCTCCCCAGTAGGGAGCAGACGGCCTTTATCGCCGGTTCGATACATGGTGCAACCGCGACTCTTGTCTGGAGTGTCCACGAATGGATCCGGTCGGAATCTCTGTTTAGTAAGGGCGTCTTTGTTCAAATATCCCCTGGCAACTCCCGGGCCACTGACGACAATCTCCCCAGTGAACCCTACGGGCAGCGGCGCACCGTCGAGATCGATGATATAGGTCGAGTAATTGGGCAGGGACCAACCGACACTGATGGGTTGCAGATCAATGCAGGCAGGATCGAACGTATCGATTGGAAGACATGAGCTCGAAATCGAAATCTCGGTTGGTCCATACCGATTGATGAGCCGCAGGCCAGGTTGCTGTAGGGCGTGAAATGACTCAATGAGATGTCGTGGCAAGGCTTCACCTCCCACAAAGGCAGTTCTCCAAGAGGACAGTTGTTGCAGAGCATCTGATCCGTACCGCAGCAACATCATGTATTCAGATGGTGTGGCGTAAGTGTAGGTGACGTTTTCGGCCAGCATCAGTCGAGAGAGCGCGATGGCATCTCCCCGTAGACGGCGCGGGGCGACAATCAATGTGCCGCCCCCCACCAGAGGCTGAAGCATCTGATCAAGTGAGACATCGAATCCAAGTGAGCTTTGTTGCAGCGCAGTTTCACAATTGATCTGAAACCGATGGCGCACTCCCAGAATCTGGTGCAGCAGATTGGCATGCGTGAGCATGATTCCCTTGGGCGTTCCGGTGGATCTGCGAGTATAGAGAACGCAGGCTGCAGATTCACACAGGGACAAGTCAGGGCACGCCTGGGTCTGGGAAAGGCAAATCTCGGCAACGGAGACCGGGGTACTCGAATGAAGATGCAGTCGCCTGATGACCGATTCGGTTGGGTCGTGGTATATAATTGCTGCGGGCTGGCAGTCGTCCAAAATCAATTGGAGTCGAGCGAAGGGATTCTGCGGATCGAGCGGTACATAGATGGCATTGATGCGCCATATCGCCAAGAGATGACAGACCGAATATAGGGTCGGCTCGCAACATACCGCGACATAGCCCTGGGCTTGAACCCCATTCCTGTGAAGGACGGCTGCTGCGCGTTGAATGTGCTGCTGCATCTGCTTGTATGTGAAGCTGTTGCCGTCCACATCCTTGACGGCAACCACTTCAGGCCTCGCGACCGACATTCGCTCGATTCGCTTCGAGAGTGTGGCCGGATCTGTGACATTTAGACAGGGCCCTTTCCCAAATATCAGCCCGGCCATAACGTCGTTCTCATCGTATAAGTGCTGCTGTGCAAATGAAATTTTCGGCTTCCTTACACAAGACTCAAAGAGGCGCATGTAAGCTCGTAGCAGGAAATGTAGACTCTCGTGTGAGTACAAATAGATTGGGGAACGAAGGGTGATGCTGGCAGTTCCATCACGCTGCCGGGTCAAGCATAGAACGAGATCACAGGGAGCTGCAGCACCCCTCTCGATAGAGATCTGAGAGAGGTTTCCAGCGTGGTGGTCTTGATAGATGAGTTGCACCTGGAATAGAGGATGCTCAGGGGTCGAGTGTGACCCTGAAGGATGGCAGAGGAGGTCGTTCACCCTTCCAGGCCCATACTTCAAGGTTTCCAGGGTAGTCTGACAGACTCGGTGGATGATTTCGGTAATCGTGTCCTGAGGTGCGATGCTGAAGCAATGGGGAAGCAATTGGACTTCCTTTTGCCCTTCACGCTGAGGCTCTGCGACCCCGATGCAGCCTTCGCGGATGTCAAGGAGCCGTGCTAGAAGGGCTTGCAGTACCGCTAAGTGGCCATGGAACTCAGTAGCACCCATCTCGCGCACTAGAGAACGAAAGGCAGCCACCATTCCACTGGATAGGAAGACCTGAGCTTCATGTGTGAGATACTCCGGTAGCATTCGCCGCGCAGGGACTTGGCTGAAATCAAATAGTGGCAAGGTACAGGGCCATTTCGCAGAAGTAAACTTCAGTGAATCATTCTCGCCAGTCATCTCGTCAGTGGTGGCTCTCGCTGTCGTCTTGCGATTGAGGTCGAGGAACGAGCTGGAGTGGCATCTCAGGGATCATATATTCACTTCAGCAAATTGAACTGCAGCCCTCTGAATTTGATGTAAACAATATCTCTTGCCTGATCTAGCAAGATGCCACAGAAACGGCACCAGGAGAAGCTGTCTTTGGTTCAGAGTTTGGGTGGTGACGACGAAGGCGCATGTCGTCGGGCTCGATCTCACGAACACCCATGGTTCGCTTCCCGTGTTTTTCCAAGCAAGAGCCTCATATTCTAAGGTTCTTGATATCCGGGGGACTGGAGGCAACTCGAAAGGCGCGAATGTTGGACCGTACTTGGAAATGTAGGGATGTGGCATTTTTTCACCAGTCATGCGCCATCTTAGAAACTCAATGCTCCAGAGACCCGGTCCTGATACTGGACTGTGTATGTCTTGGGCCTGCAAGAGCATTCATGCTTTAGAGCAGTATCCTGTTCACGGTTGTTCTGGGGAGGAACTCAGTCTCGAATACCTGATTCCTCAGTCGGAAATGCGGTCTCTCCGCTGCAGTCATTCATGAGATAGAGAAGCGAAAGTTCAGTCCACTGTTGACGCAAACGATCAGCTCATCGAACCACACAGCTGGAAATCAGTGGGGAGAACTGGGGAGAACTGGTCAAGCTGGTCATCGAAAAGATTTCTACCAGTGGCAATAGGAGGTAGGGGTAGAGACGTGTGATTCATCCATGATTGACTGGATCTTCATCACGGAAAGAGGTCAGATCAGCTTTCGGGCGAGAGTGAGTGCAGTGAAGAATCTCGTCTCTCAATTTGGTAATAGCAAAGACGGCCACTTCAGCTCAAGAGAGCACCAATTCACTGCTGCTCTTCGGAACTATCTTCCTCCCCCCTTTTCCTGTTTCAGTACCGTTGAAATAAGAATGGGCGATCATGCCAGGAACAGGTGCCAACATCGACAATGAATTCCAGGAAATGCCAGTCAGTCCACCATCCCTTGCATGAGACTGCCACATTGAAGATGAATAGACGTGAACGTCGTGAAGAGTCGCAGGGCCATTGCCGCACTAAAACACATTGTAACACACTGTAGCCATTAAGATCCATGCAGGGGTCCTGCCACGATGATCTGTACGAGTCCATTCCCGGGGAACTTCCTTCAAAGTAGACAGATTTTAAACGCACTGGCGAGGCAACCCTAATTGGATTGGTAGGAAGGCCCTTGGGTCTACATCCTCAAGTGAGTGTCAACTCACCTAAATCAGGGTACAAAATCGCTAGCAACCGCACGCTCAGCGATCATCGAGATTGATTGGTTTGTCGTGATGATCGGTCCCGTTGTGTCTCTTCTTGCAGAATCTGATATGTCCGTATGCACAGACCCGATACAGTGCTAGGATCGCCGATCCTCGGCAGGAGTCGACATCATTCAGCTTCGGCAAGGAGTTCCAGGTAGATTATGCTCCTGACAGATCACAACATGACAGTCTTGGAGCCGTAGATCTGGCCGCATCGGCGTGATCAATCCCTCCTGTCGAGCTATGGTGGCGGCACTTATCGTCAGATAATCATTGCATTGCGGAGCAATGGCTGCCGTAACTTTGCGACTGCCGCGAAATGATATCAACTTGTAAGAAGCAGGCTTCGATTTAAGCGAGCTCACCACACCACAGTAAGAGGCCCTTCATACCAAGCCTGCCCGTACATTAACTTCCAGCAGGCCCCTGACACGCCCGGGGCCTACTGTACTGCCTCGCGTTCTACTGCTTGACTGTCGGCTTGATCCTCAAATTCTGACTCCACATCATGAAAAGGGCACTCGCGCAGGGCGAGAAGGGGTACGACCATGATAACTTGCGACATGTGGTGATCACAGCCAGTTGTTTTGCACTGGTTGTGTCGACTCTGGCCGTGGGCCTGCGTCTGTGGTGTCGGCGTATCACTCGCACAAAGGTCTTCTTGGATGACTACCTCATGATCGTTGCTTTGGTGGGTGGCAGAGCGTCGACTGCAGCTGTATCTTCGTGAATGCTGACCAGCAACTGTTGACAGGTCTTCGAATATGGCATCACGGTCGCAGGAGTCGTTCGTATGTCAACAAATTGTGGTTGCATTGCCAGTTAGATTGCTTGCTGATGTGGAACTAGTTCTGTACAACGGACTGGGAACTCACATCATCTACGTATCGCCCGAGCAGCTTGTGGTCTACATGAAGGTGATTCCCTCTAGTCTGGTATGGTCGGAATCAATGCACTGACTTCAACGCCAATAGACCTTATCGACGGGCACGTTCCTGTACACCTTGTGCATCACCTTCGTGAAACTCTCCATCCTCGCGCTCTACAAACGAATCTTCTCTATTCGTCCGATGATGCAAGCTTCGAACGTGGTCGCGTGCATCGTGATCCTCTGGTGCTTCGGCGTCTGCCTCATCGGCGCCGTGACCTGCATGCCGTTCAAGAAGCTCTGGGAGCCCAATCTCCCGGGAGGCTGCATCAACCTGGCCCAGTTCTACTACGGTCTTCAAATCCCCAACATCCTGACTGACGCAATCATTCTCGTATTGCCAATGAAAGCCGTCTGGAATCTACAGGTCCCTAGGTCGCAGAAGGTCATGCTGTCAGGCATTTTCCTGATTGGTACCACGTACGTCATCTTATCTCTGCCTGCAAGGTACCAGAACTGACACCTGCAGAACCCTTGCCTTCGACATCGTGCGGCTGGTGGTGATGGTCCAGCTTTCGGAGGCAGGCGGCGATATCACCTGTGAGCTGCCCCCCCCCCTGAACAGAATCCTAATACCTCGATCCCATACTAATCGGGTCACAGATGACCAAGTCACTGCAAGTGTCTGGACGTGTATCGAACCCATGATGGGGATTACGGCCGCCTGCCTCTCCAACATGCGACCCCTCTTCACAATGCTGCCCCGGCCCGAGTGGAGCAGGAATCTGTCCTGGCGCAGGAATGTCTTCTCCGTGCCCTCCTCTGACCGGTCAAGGACGAAGAGTATGGAGCAAAAGCCGAGCATCCACTCCACCACGGTCATCCGCATTGATAGCTCCCGCTTGACCAACTCGAGCACTGCCAGCGAACGGGAGGAGGTCTGAAGTCGTCGGTTTCAACCATTAGGAGTCATGGTAATATTCTCCATTGTATATTAAGATAATTCTTCCCAGCGTGTCTGCTCGGCAGCTCAGCAGCTCATTTAGTTTTCAGGAATGAAGTATCTACCCGGCTTTTTCTCTGTAGACTATGGCGGCTGCACGGAGCCAGCTAGCTAGTCCACGGCGGTAGGCAGAGCGGTAGAGCAAGCGGTCTCCGTAGACAGGACGGATGATGTCGGATAGTCACGGCCAGAGAGGGGGAACAACACGTGATAGACAGAGCGGGCCGATAAAGAACGACGATAAGCGCACCGCAGGCCCGGGCTTGACACCGCCTGCTCCACGGGGAAACTGCCGCGGTTGAGCGGGGAAGCTCCTGGTCGCCTCCAATTTCCACCTTCACCTTTACCTTGTCAACACCACTCTCATCCCATCTGAAACTATTGACCCTCAGTTGGATACTACTCGCTCAACTGACAAGAACAACGACTGACAATTTTTGTAGGCTGTCTACTGCCTTCGCCTTCTCTCTCAGCCCCTGGTTGTTATCTTGGTGGGCCCCGTCTCCGTCTCCCCCTCGTTATCGGCGATAAGATCGCGTGGCTTCGGCTCATCGGCATTGTTCTCCATCCTCCATCTCCAACTTGCCTCAATTTAAGGACCATACCCCCTCCCCCCTCCCCCCTCCCTCCTCCCTCATTCATTTCTTTCCCTCTCCGCATTCTGATCCTTGCCATCATTTCAACACCATGACCAAATCCGATGGCGCAACCGTCACCTTGGCGGACTATCTGTTCACCCGACTACAGCAGCTCGGGGTCAAGTCCATCTTCGGCGTCCCCGGCGACTACAACTTGCGCTTGCTGGACTATGTCGACCCCTCGGGGCTACACTGGGTAGGAACATGCAATGAGCTCAACGCCGCCTATGCAGCCGACGGATACGCGCGTTTAGCCGGCTTGTCCGCCATGATCACCACCTTTGGAGTCGGAGAGTTGTCCGCCATCAATGGAATCGCCGGTGCCTACGCAGAACGGGCGCCTGTGGTGCACATCGTGGGCACACCTCCTCGACCATCCCAGGAGTCTCGCGCCCTGGTGCATCACACCTTTGCCGACGGCGAGTACCGCCGCTTTGCCGCCATGCACGCCCACGTCACCATTGCCCAGACAAATCTCAACGACCCTCGCACCGTGCCCGAGCAGATTGACACGGTGCTGCAGCAAGCGCTGATCCACAACCGTCCAGTTTACATCGAGATTCCGGACGACATGCCAGGCGTACTGGTGTCGGCCGCCAATCTTACCACCAACATCCAGCGTCCGGCTGCCCCGACCACTGCGCAAGAGAGTACCATCCTCACCCGCATCGTTGACCGTATCTACACGGCCAAACAACCTCTGATCCTCGTCGACGGCGAGAGTCGTGCCATCGGCATCCTTGATGAAATCAATACCCTCGTGCATCAAACCTCCTGGCCAACCTTCACTACCGTCTCGGGCAAAGGCCTGGTGGACGAACACCAACCCAACGTCTACGGCAACTACGCCGGCCGCCTGGGCGACCCCAACCACAAAACCTACTTTGACCAGGCGGATCTTATCCTCGAATTCGGGCTGCACGCCACCGACACCAACACATTAGGCTTTCAAACTCTCCCCAACCCCGCCACCTCCATCACCTTCACCGACAGGGCCGTGCGCATTGGCGACGACACCTACCGCGACCTGTCGCCCGCCTTCATTACGCGCCTAGTGCAGAGCCTCGACTTTGGCCGCATCTCGAAGCCCACCAACCCGCCCCAGAAGACCGTGATCCCCACCGAATCCCTCCCGCCGACCGGCCGCATCACCCAGAAACACTTCTACCGGCGCGTCAACTCCCTGCTCCGCCCGGGCGACGTCGTCCTCACGGAGACCGGCACCGCCAGCTACGGCGGCCGGGACTTCACTCTCCCGACGGGCACGCGACTGTTTGGTGCCATCACCTGGCTCTCCATCGGCTACATGCTGCCCGCCACCCTGGGTGCGGCGCTGGCGCAACGCGAGTTGAACCCGAACACGCCTACCCGGGCAGTCCTCTTCATCGGCGACGGCAGTCTGCAGATGACCGTCCAGGAGCTCAGCACGATCATCCGCGAGAAGCTGGACGTGGTGATCTTCCTGCTCAACAACGAAGGGTACACGATCGAGCGGGCGATTCACGGCCGGAAGCAGGCGTACAACGACGTGGCCCGGTGGCGACACCATCTGGCGGCGGACTTCTTCGGGGCGGAGGAAGGCCACGGCGCCCGGAATAGCTTCACGGCCAACAACTGGGCGGAGCTGGACGAGGCACTACAGCAGGATGCTATCCAGAACGGGAAGGGGCTGCGGTGGGTGGAGGTCTTCATGGAGAAGGAGGACGTGGAGGGGCTGTTGAGGGTGATTTTGGAGAAGCAGATTGCTGCGGAGAAGGCCTGATCTATTACCATACTACTGATTCAGTTGTGTACCTCGCGGTTTCTCAATTTCTAGAGAAGAAGGAATGCGAAGACGATAAGTTATTAATACACGCTGCCACAGGCAGGAATGAAAGTCTAGTCATGTTCGAAGAAATAATCCTGGTTTGCTACATCCATCATGATTAACAGTCTCCCTTCCTCCTATCGAATAACTTGGGTTCGGCTAGCATTTGCACACACTGATGAATAGAGTCAGCCTCCGCTTCTGATGGAAAGTAGGGAATGATGAACTTACCCCCCGCTGCACTTGCCCTTCGAGAAGAGACCGCATTTGGGGCACTGAGATGCCGTCTTGCACGTGGTTGCCTTGGTGGTTGCCGCGGCGGTCGTCGTGGTGGTTTTGGTAGTGGTGGTGGTAGTTTTGCTGGAGGTAGTGGTAGTGGTAGTGGTGGTAGTCGTTTTAATAGTCGTGGTAGTAGTGGTGGTGGTGGACAACGTAGTCGAGGTGGTCGTAGTAGTGGAAGGAGCGGAGGAAGTAGTAGTAATAGTAGTAGTAGAAGGAGCGGAAGAAGTAGTGGAAGAAGTAGTGGAAGTCGAGGACGAGGTAGTCGGAGATGAAGTGTGCGACGACGAGGTGGTCGAAGTGGTGGTGACTGACGAGCTGGGCGCAATCTTGGTGGTGGTGGGCTGCTTGGTGGTCACTGGTGTCTCAACTGTGTGCGTAGTCACCGGCTTGGAGGTCTCCGACTTCACCGTCGTCGAGGCGTGCACAGTCTTTGAGATATCGCTCTCCGGAGTGTGCGTGGTTGCCTTGGAGGTCACAATAATGCTAGTGTGCGAGGCTGGGTGATCCATTAGCAAAGAAGTATGATTAGGGTTGTGAAGGACAGAGCTCACCCGTCACGACAGCCGAGGATCCAGCATGGGTCGTAACCACCGCACTGGATGAAGCAGAAACGGAAGAGGTGGGCGTGCAGGCAGCGACGCTGCTCTCAGCACCGCGCTTAGCAAACGCAATGGCACTGGGAGCCGAAAAGTCCAGCAGCTGCTTGGCATCCCAGGTCCACGAGGCAGCAGGGTACTTGGCGTTGAAGGCATCCAACCCCTGACCCAAGGCGTTCTTCTGCCCGGATGGGTCGGTGGTGGGCGTCACCTGGCCTGAGATGGAGGCAAGCCGCGAGGAGACCGAGGTCGCCTGCGTGGAGAGGAACTCCTCCATCCAACTCGAGTAAGAGTCGGCCCAGCCCTTGCCGGGGATCGGATCGTTGCATCCAGTGGTGAGCTGGTCGATTCCTAGGAAGGCCTCGTAGATGCGCTTGTTCGTCGTCTTGAAGACCTCGGCGATTTTGTTGTCGCGGAGGAGCGAAATCACTGTGGCCATGGTGTTGATGATGGAGAGGGCGTTGTTGGCTTCCTCTTCAGTCGTTGCGCCCTTGGGGGTTTGCATTCCGCTGAGGTTCTCGTCGAACATCTATGATAGTCAATTATTGAATCAAAGAAACATGCATTGCGATCAACTTACAGGCGCCTTCATGCTATTCAGCTGGTTGTCCATGGCGACGAAGTCCAGATATGTGTTACTGGGTAGCTGCAAGCAGCGCATTAGCAAGTGCTGCCTTCTTGCATGTAGCCTATGATGCACTCACCAGGCCGTATAGCCGCTGGAGTCGGCTCTTGACTCCATTCGCCGTAGGGTGTTCCGTATCCTGGGTGAGGAAGAAAGTCTTGAAGCTGTTACAGAAGTTATATTTCGCGATCATGGCCGAAAAGAAGCTATCGACAATCTTCAACTCGTCTGAAGGACTCGGTTAGCGTACTGCATGGTAGATAGCGCAGGCCGATACGCCCATTGGCACTTACAAACATGGTCAACGTTGATGTACGAATCGGTCGGGGTGACCTTGGCCCCAAGAGCGATGTACTTCTGGCCTGTGCCCGCATTGGCCGAGTCCCAGTAGGCCGCAACAGTGTCCGTAAGCACAGAACTATCGGTGATCACATCGTAAGTGACCGCTCCGGCTGGGCACTGATCCAGCTTGGGGATATAATATCCCAGGAATGCGCCTTCCTGTACCGACTCCAGGGTAGCAGGTCCGGGGTATTGCGGCTTGAAGATCTTCGTCCCCAGAGCGCACTTGCCGTTGTTGTAACTGTTGGTGGTGCGGCCTCGACGGGCGAGCTGATGCAGCTCATGCTCGTCGCGCTTGCTGGTGGTAGTGGTCGAATCATCCTCGCCACCATCGGCGTCGTCATCGTCGGTGGAAGTGTTGTCGACATTCAGGAAATATGTCCATCCGCAAGTTGCTTGGGCTGAAGAGGCTGAAGCTACGGCAGAGGCGGATGCTGCAGCGCGAGCTTGGACGGGGATGGCGGACGCCGATGCCCAGGAGCTCAAGAGCAGCAGACTGAGAGCGATTGCTTTTGGTGGTGTCATCTTTGAGGGTTGCAAAAGAGTGTGGGATAAGGAGTGTGGAGTAAAGAGCGTGGAGTGCTGTGGTGAGAGGAAAGATGTCCTGGAGAGCAGTCTTCACTGACTTATATAGCCAGGGCCGTCCCGATCAGCAGGTTAGTCTCCATCAATGCAGCAGATGGGCAAGTCTACCCTGGTGTCTCTGCTGTTGATCCTGCTATGCCAGCCGTGCAGTTTCATCCTTGGGGCCGACTCCAGACACTACGGCATAGCCACCGCAGGATTGGTACCTGGCCCCCATTCTCCCCTTTAAACTCGGGGTCTCCTGCACAGCTCTTGCAGAATGCTTTAGTATGCGTCTAATCAATCAGTATAGTGCTTTTGTGATTGCTCGCATTGAACTTTTTCGCGCAGCATACCGGTACCGGAGCGACAAATTTTGGAAAGAAGTATGTCCCAAGCAGATCTTGGCGTGAGGTAAGAGAGAACGGTCAAAAAGTGCTTCCTCTTGTCATCACCAGAAGAATCCACTGACAATAGCCTGAGCTAGTGGGGTAGAAATCTAGATCAACGCTGTGGTCGGTCAACGCGCAGAATCCTAGGTTCGCCGCAGGTACGAGGTGCAGAACAAGCCAGGGGCTACAACACTTGAACACGAGGCTCAGTCTTCTTGCTCGACTGACCATTGCCCATGCATCCACGGCTTACTGTCCAGAGCCTATCAATTCGAAACAAAATGACGGCCGTGCAGCTTGTCAGGCTCCATGGCCCCCACCCCCTGCGGCTCAAGAACAGACGATGATCAGCACCGCAGATTTTGAGTGATCTGCTTCATTGTATTGTGAAGAGAGAACCATAGTAAGGTCAGTCGTCGAAGATCTTATTCCCATGCAGGAGTATCATGAGCTATCCTGCAGGAACATATACCCTATGGTGGCACCAAGGGTGATGGATCGAAGGTGAAAGGCCATGTCGGGCTGAAGGCCCCCACAAGGTGTTCGGCCTCCTCCAACTCCGACACGAGCGCCACTGACCCCAGGCTAAAACCGCCACTTTCCACATTTGACGGCCTTCCCTTATCACCATTAGTGAGGCTTTCATCCTCAGTCAAGGCTCTGATTGTTTGGGACAAGTGTCGATAGACTTAGAAGAACATATTGACATCAATACACACCGCGATCTAACATCCGATGGGATCCGCGCATCTACGCTCCCTTCCCCCTTTCTCACACATCATCTTACCGGAAACGAGTCAAGCCAGCGTGCAATCTGCCGCGCCCGCACAGCTGCCTGTTCCAGTGATACATAACCATCAGCATCTCCTTCAGCCAAGCTCACCAAGCAGCTGTGGACGGAGCGTGCACTGAAGGGTAGCTCTTCCTGCTCCGGCGACCACGCCCACGGGACTGATTCCACTTCACCTGTGTCGAAGCGATGCACAGAAATGGTCACAGGCTCCGCATAGGTGGTTGCACCCAGCACAATGCCCGCGGGGGAGATGAGACGAACCGCGCCGTGCTCGAAGGTCAAGGTCCATGTAAGCTGTGGGTCCCCAGGGTAGGGTTGGCCTCGACTGAAGTAGGCGACCAGACTAGCTTGGGGTGCCACGTGGGCTGATTCCGGCAAGTGTCCTATGGAGGTTAGTGAGACCCTGGGATGGGAATGGTTCCATGTTTTAAAATGCGCCACTTACCATGGAGGCTGACGAGATCAGGCACATCGGAGCGGATGGTCTCCACGATCGATCCTGTGGTGGGATCGCGCACACGAATGCTCGGGCGCTGAAGCTGGAATTGAATATGGTCGGTCTCAGGGATCACATCCCCGACCACGGATTGCACAAAGTCGATGACTGTGTCTACTTAGCATGGAGGGCTGGTGCTGGTGCCGGTGCTGGTGCCGGTGCTGGTGGGGGACTCTTTTTAGGGTTACATACCATGAGCGAAGCCGATCGTGATGGGATTCCCGCCGACCGACCGCTGGGCGAAATATACCAACCCGGGCGGGAGGAACTCACGATCCAGGGTGCCCCCAAAAGCGCGTACCTCCGTATTCAGCAAACGACCCAGTGAGCCCGACTGGAGTAGGTCTCGGATCCGACGCACGGGGGGTGCAAAGCGACTCTGGAGCCCCACCGCGACTTGAGCACCACTGCGGCGGCGGGCGGCGAGAAGCTCATCGAGGTGGGTCGGACTGCTGGCAATGGGCCACTCAATGTAGGTCGATTTGCCCGCCTGAATCATAGGCAACGCGGTCTCATAGTGCCGATCGACTCGCGTGCTGCAAATCACGAGATCGATCGTGCGATTCGCGGCCAGATCGCCCGGACTGCCATAGGGCGTGACGCTATTGACATCCAACTGGTATTCGGCGATGGCGGCTTCGGCGGCCGACCGGCTACTATTACAGAGCGCGGCGATCTGGAACCGCGAAGACCGGCGCAGACCCGGCAAATGCGCATTGGCCGCCCAGGAGGTCGTGGCGGTGGCCGAGAGACCGATGATCGCAGTACGAGTCGACATGATGCCAGTCAGGTGTACATGTACATAGATGTATATGTCTGGGGTGTGACCTCAGGGCTCTTTTGCAGCACCAAATATATACTCCGTAGAATGCGGGGAGACCACTCTGCCGCAAAATGATTAGAAATCGAAAGTTGCTATCAGATGGCGTGACTGATGCTGGCTGGATTATCAATCAACATTCTGTTAATGTGAAGTGGAGAAGATGTCGAGGGAGAGGAATTGTACTGTACTGCACAGCGTGGAATACATATAGGTTTTGGAGGCCCATGCTCGATCTGGAAATTCGCGTTGGGAGTAACTTCTGATTTGAGGGCGAGGCTCCGTGCCCCAGTGGGAGGAGTCGATACGAGCCGGAGCTCACTCAGACATTCTATGATTTGAAGTGTGAACATGAGGTAGTCATTGAGGCACGGTCAAGAAATCGGCAAGGTCAAATGTGTTGAGATATAGCCCGACGTGACAATGTAGTAATGGGTAGTACTACAGTACGATGTTGATGTAGTTGTGCTGAGACGCAACAACAGGTAAGTTAACAGGTACTACTAGTCAGATGTTGATGCCTGGCCTGGTGGCCTGAGGCCCCCTCAGACCAGCAACTGAAGGCTTGTCGGAGATGACATCATTGTGGCTTGCCGGTGGCTTGCCCGATTAAGGTTCCGCAACACTGACAGTGACTGGAATACCTTACTTGTAGAAGAGGGTGGGAACTTCAGCCTGAGGCATCCGATCAGCTGACCTCGACACTGTACTGAGTACGGAGTACTAGGAGTAGAAAAGTGAGTGCCAGAGAAATGAGCAGACACTGCCAGACACTGCTAGAGCCTACAGAGCTCAGTTGTGGCCTGAGGCTCCCCAGATGACTAGACCTGGATCGAAGCCAAAAAGTGGGTGGTGATTGGCGGGTGCGGCAACCGGGCAAAACCAGGCAAACCAGTAAAATGCGTGCCCAACGGTGAGACTAACGTGACTAACGTGACTTAACGCACGACTAACCTCATCCAGCCACGAGTCCGTTCGCCTCCAACTTCCGACCCGGTCTAGATTTCTCGGCCAGAATGACCTCGCCCAATGAGAGCGCCAATCTCGCCGGGCGGCAGACACAAAACCAAGAGACTGCCAGGGCGGTGACCCAGATTCTGCCGGTGGTCTTCAAACAAGATTCTCTGACACTTTCAAGCTTGAGACTGACTGACTGTGAAAGCTGAGACTGCAACATACAACAGGTTTGAATCTTCTGGTGGCCTCAGGCTCCTTCGCTTACTTCCTGTTCTCTCTCTCTCTCTCGCTCTCTCGCTCTCTCTCTCTCTCTCTCCCTCCGCTACTACCCTCAGAAGCTTTCGCCTCTTTCTTCCATTTGGTTCATTTGGTTCATTTGCATCTTGGTGACCTGACTCAGCTTCTTTGCTTGGTCCACTAGGAACTAGCAACTTATTCTTCATTCTTTCACCCATTCTTTGTAACTTTCTGCCAGGCACTCACTACCTTGGTCGTCTCTATCAACATCAACCTCTTTTCTTTCGGACTACTCCCTCCTCTCCTCTTCTGGTCACGCTTCCTGTCAGCCTTCTGTTGTTGCGGTCCTGTTTCGTCTCTCCCTCTCCCTCTCTCCCTCCTCCCCCCTCGCCCCGCCTCCAATTTCTCATTTTTTATCTTTCGTTGACTTCCAACCCTCTGACTTGATCGGATCGGGGTCATCGCTACACCCTCGCCTCCTCCGCCGCTCGTTTCTCTCCGCCCTTGCGAGGAAGGCGATGTGAAACGGGCTGTGTGCGCGATGGCAGCGTCCTTGCAACACCCGGAGGCCGAGCGAGAGCGCATTCGTGATCTATCCAGGTACCTCCGTTCGCTTGCTCCAATGTACAACCCCTACTATCAACCCAACGTGACTCGCGCTGATCCTCTCGATTCCAACCCGAACAGATACTATTGTACCGTCGATCAACCCGTCCTCCGATTGGTACCCGGCCACAACGCCGATCAACAAGATCCTAACGTTGATATTCCTGAGGACGATGTTCTGCCAGAGGCTCGTCTGTCCTCTGATATAACCCTCACGGCACTGGCTCAGTTGGGCGTATACCGCTTTGGATGCAACCGTTCCTATGTCTCTATTATTGACGGAGTGAACCAGTACATTGTCGCCGAAGCCACCAAATCCATCTCGTTGCGTGACAAGGACAAACACGACCCGGGCGATGGGATCTACCTGGGAGTACGCACACTCGATCTGATTTGGGGCGTCTGCCCTCATTCCATGGCCCTGTTCACCGGCCAAGATGCCTCCAAGATCGTTGATTCCCCCAATCTGACCGCCAATCTATCCCGCTTCATTGTTCGAGATTTCACCAAGGAAGACTTCTACAAGGATCGCCCTTACGTCGTCGGCTGGCCGCACTTTCGTTTCTACGCCGAGGTCCCCATTTACAGCCCCGCTGGCTACGTGCTCGGCTCCTTCTGCATCGTGGACGATCACCCGCGCGATCACTTCGGGGATGCCGATATCGCCACCCTCCGAGAGATCGCCGACGCCATTTCCGGCCATCTGGAGCATGTCCGGATCGCCCACTATCATCGCCGCGCCGAAAGTCTCGTCAAAGGCTTGACGAGCTTTGTCAAGGGTCACTCGGATTTCGACCCGACCGAAGTGCCCCCGGTGACTGTGCCCACTGACTCACCACCCTCCACTACCGATTCCGAAGCGCCGCCTTGGATTGAGACCGACACTTCTCCTGAACCCTCGGAGCCACCGACAGGCCGTCCCTCCACGGCTTCTGAGCTGACTGGGGAGCTAACCTCGCTCTTCTCTGCCGTCACTTGCTCCGAACAAAGTACTGCAACAACCTCGGTCAACCTGGCCACGCGCTCCACGAATGCGGGTGGTGATGATGAGCCGTGTGATACTCGGGACACGATTCTCGGAGCATCCGACCGTTCAGAGTTTCCAGCCGTGTCGGTGCGCCCCCCGACGAGTATCTCGGATAACCTGGCCCGCATTTTTGCTCGAGCCAGTGCCACATTGCGCGACTCGATGGACTTGGATGGTGTGATGTTCTTGGATGCCTCTCGGAGCAATTCTGGAGTGTGAGTATTGATCTTTCGATGGTATGAAATGTGATAGGCTAATGCAGCTACAGCGTCCGTCCAGGTCATTCAGGTTCCTGGGAACCCCTCCCGACAACCGCCAACCCGGAGTTTCTCGCCGATCCGTATCCGAGCCCAGTGGACCTGCCTGGCGTAGGCTCGCTTTCCAAGGCTTCGGAGAGACCCTGCGATGTTCTAGGGGAGTCGCGCCATCCCTTGGCTGCCCCATCTGTCGACCCGAACCCAGTGACTGAGGATCTGTTAAATCGTCTTGTGGCCGCATACCCACATGGTCAGTTTATCAATCTCCACGATGACATCGCCTCTCCCACGCCGTTGACACAATCCAATCCCGTCACGCCCTCGGATGAGTCGTCTGATCCATCCTCCGATGTACAACGGACGAACGTCGCAGCCCTGTGCCATGAATTGAGACAGTGTTTCCCCGACGCATACTGCGTGCTCTTCTACCCGCTATGGGATTGGAACCGCTCGCGCTGGCTGGCTGGAACGCTTGTTTGGACACAAGGCAGTGATCGCGCACTAGACATGGAAGAGCTGCATTATTTTAAGGTCTTCGGCGATTCCATCATATCCGAGGTGGCGCGGGTGGATTGGGCCACCATTCAGCGATCCAAGTCCGCCTTCATCTCCTCGGTGAGCCATGAATTACGGTCCCCATTGCATGGTATCTTAGCTAGTGCGGAGCTGCTGCAAACGAGCCCGCTGGATCCCTCTCAATCGCATTGGATGAGTATGGTCCAGAGCTGCGGCTTGACTCTGCTTGATACATTGAACCATCTGTAAGTGGATTTTAACCTCCCGCACTTGTAACAAATCGAGCACGCTACTAATGACTGCAGCCTTGATTTTGCTAAAATCAACAACTTGACGACTGGAGAAGAGGCCGCGGTTGACAAATCTTCCAACTCGTCGCCGGTCAACCTGATGACCGTTTTCGACCTCGATGATCTGATCGAAGAAGTGACCGATGTGCAGTATACTGGTCAGCGCCTGGGTCGGACAATCAACCCGCTCACCCGACGCCTCATGCATACGCCGTCCAACGCGGCACTCAAGGATGGAGAGCTGACGGTGGTGGTGCGGGTGCAAGACCGACAGGCGTGGACGGTGCAATCCGTAGCCGGGGCTTGGCGGCGTATTGTCATGAATCTCCTTGGAAACTCCCTGAAATGGACCAAGACGGGTTTCATCGAGGTATCACTTTCCAAGGCGCGGCGCAAATCCGATCCCCAGTCGGTCTTTGCCCATCTTACTGTTACCGACACTGGCCGTGGTATCGCCCCCGACTTTTTGAAGCACAAGCTGTTTTCACCGTTTGCGCAGGAAGATACCCTTTCAGAGGGTCTGGGTCTGGGTTTCAGCATCGTTCGGCAATTGGTCTCCTCGCTCGATGGCCACATCAATGTGCGCAGTGAATTGGGTATTGGGACTCAGGTGGATATTTACATCCCTGTGCGTCTATTGGCTTCAGGCAATGGAGGTCCAACACCGGGCGCAGGGCTAGTATCACCACCTGCTGTGCCAGCAGCTCCAATGAGGTTCTCCCTTGTTGGCTTTGACAGCTATCCACATCCTCGAGAGGTGCCGACTGGGATTCTACCAGCCGAAGCCAAGCGCAAGCTGGCAATCCGCAGCTCACTGATCTCGGTGCTACTCAAGCAGCCTGGCTGGACTCTGACCCAGGCCGAGTCGCTAGCCGACGCAAACGGCGAAGTTGTCGTGATCGAGGAGGAAACCCTCAGTAAGGCTATGGCGGCCGGCAATTTACAGCCAACAACGGGCGCTCCAGGCGGGTTCAAATTTTACCTCGTCTTGGACAGCAATCAGGATCTGATACGGGATACTATGGCACCGAACATGATTCGCGTCTCACAACCGTAAGTCCTGGCTGCTATCACCATCAGTTGTAATTCCCACTAACATCCACTCAGGCTCGGACCTCGAAAAATTGACGAAGTGCTCAATCGTATCCTCCTTCTATACTACGAATACATCAAGAACCCGACCCCGTGCCAAACCCCGCTGTCTCCCCCAACGGTGGATCCTACACTTTCCCCTACTCCTGATCTTTTCCAAAGCATGCCACCGGCATCAACAGCACCACTCGATACCCACCAGTCGCCGTCCTCTTCTTCCGTCCCCACCAAACCTCTGAAGGATGTACATGTACTCATTGTGGACGATAATGATATCAACCTTAAGGTGAGTTTGGTCCTCCCTCTTGTGGTTCATTCGATGCTAACCACCGCCGAAGATTCTGTCCACTTTCATTCGCAAGCTAGGCTGCAGCTACGACACGGCCTCCAACGGTCTGATCGCCCTCAATACCTACAAAGACGGCACCCGTCGCCACGATCTTGTCCTCATGGGTTAGTGCCTCCCCCTTTTGCAATCACCAAGCGACAGTTGAGACTGACCAAGCGCACAGATATCTCCATGCCTGTGATGGACGGCATCACTTCAACCGAGCAAATCCGTCAATACGAGAAGCAAATGGGCCTCATCCCCACCCGCATCATCGCGGTCACCGGTCTCGGCTCGGCGGACCAGCAGCAAGAGGCGCTGGCCGCAGGAGTGGACGAGTACCTTGTCAAGCCCGTCTCCCTGAGCGTGCTTAAGAAAGTTATGAAGATTACCTAATCATTGGACATGATACACGATACTAGTATTCCCCTCCCCCCCAAACAAGTCTAGATGTACACGGTCTAGAAAGCATGTTTTCCGCAGTTCCCGGGGATATAAATGGCTGCGTTGGTAGCCTCCGGGACTGATCCGCTTACTTACCTACCCTTGTCACATTATCCTTCCTCTGTAGATAAGTGTGAAACTATATATAAATATGTGTATATAATAAGTAACATTTCAAAATGATGTAACTGAAATCACTGTATAGTGCTTTTATTTTGTGTGAATGATGATCAAAGGACATTCAGGATGGCTATGCGGGACGGGTTCTTGGGTTTTCTTGGAGGGGTTGCGTGAGATCTTTTGTTGTACAGTACACATCATGTATGACTAAAAGTGGTCAAATGAGGCAGATTATGCGGCTCCACGCCGGTATACAAGGTATTTATGCCTAGTGACTGAATGACAAGCCTCATTCCCATTATATATATGTGTACTGTGTATAGATAGGTAGATCATGATGGCAAGGGATAGGCATCAGGCACCGATCATGTAGCTGACGACTATCTACATTCATAGGCTGCGTTGCTTGTGGGCGGCACTTTGTTCAACAGGAGTGTCCAGGGTTTATGTCCGGAAGGATCCTTGTCTAAGTGGTGTCGACTCTATGGAGCAGAGGATTCAGGGCACTGCACTGCTGCTACGCCGGTCGGAGGCACGTGGAGAGTCGGCCATGATCAGGCATCGAGAGTTTCAGAGCTCTAATGACCCACAACGCGCCCATGTCAATGGATGATCCAAGCAATACTGTCCGGCCGTTACACCGCCGACGTATTGGTGACTCCCGCAGAATTCATGGCGCAAGGTTGCGGAGTTTGTCAATTCCAACGAATGAACATAGCCATCACGACCCGGACACTCGCTGAGCCGGCAAGGTAGCATCTCTCAGCATTGCCAGCGATGTAGCATCCAGTCCCCATCCGCCCGTCCACTGACTCAATCGCAGGCCCTTCTTGAAGTGATCCGCCAGATGATCCGCCCGCTCAGTCCAACTCTGCATCTCCGCGTCGCAGAACCCACACCGACTCGTCACAGCGGTGCGAGTGGAGCGACACCCCTGGACCCTCGCTGCAGGCACCTTGGTGCACCGGTGGAACTTCCGGAGATGCTGGATCAGATGGTCTTTGCGCGCGAATGTTCGCTCGCTCGGCGGTCGATCCGCGCAGACGTCGAATTCGTGTGACTCGAGGTGCGCAGGCGAGGGCCGTGGAGTTTCGCAAAACTCACATTCCACGGGCTCTAGATCAACAGGTGTAGTTGTATCAACAGTGCAGAACCACGACTCAAGACAGAGGTGCATACTTGACTCATGGCGGCACCAATCGTGCTTTTTCTTGAAGGATCGAGGGCAAAACGTGCATTGGTATTGATGATCGTCAAGTGAGTGGGTGGATGAGGGCCTGCGTCGAGAATGCTGTCGGCGTCGACGGCTATCAGACAGCGGGAATGGGAAATAATCATCCGAGTTGTGGCTCCAAGCCGCTGAAGATGCCGTGTCAGACGATGCTTGGGATCGCGCACTCTCCAACTGTCCGCTTTCCAAACTCGAGACCGAGTAAGCATGGCCGTCGCCGCGATGGCTCGCCTCCACGCGCTCGCCTCGGCTGAGTTCAGCTCCTGCTGCTGGGGGAAGGTTCGAAGTGGCGATGGCCTTCTCAATGATGGCTTGCGGGACTGGATCTTGGTCGGGAGGAGACTTCTGCCATCGCTCCATAGGTGTCAAAGATGCGTGCCTCGAAATAGGCATGGGGGAACTGCCGCGAGGCGAGGGCGTGGCGGGGTTGGGCCGCGGCGTGCGTAACGCCATCTTCCGGCGTCGGCGGGCATTGGCAAACCAATTTGAGATCTGTCGCTCGGTGAAGCCGGTCTGACTGGCAAACTCGGCGCGTTGTTCATCGGTCGGGTAGGGAAAGTGCTGATAGCGATAGAACCAGTCGCGCAGGATTTTTGCTCCCTTGCGCGAGAAGCGCGGCCTCACTTGTGTCTCAGCCTGAGTAGCATTGTCCGCCTGTCTTGCTGATACTTCTAATCCAGGCTCTGAGGGAGCAAGTCCTCCGTCGTGCTCTTCCGTGAGGCCGTGCAGATGGCCGAAAACTGGGGAGATGGTTTCGAATCCTGCAGCCTGGCGCTTCTCGCCTTGTGCGAGGCTGCACTCTCGATAAAGTGCGACACAGCTGGAACATGACGTGACCGGATTGGGGTTCGCGGAAGTGGTGCGCAGAATTAGACATTGTAGTCGGTGACGTTGGCAGTAGCTGCAGGGCACGGGGGGTCGATAGGCACCGTCCAGCCACTGGGAGACACTAACGAAGCCGTCATCGAGACGGGTTGGATGAATTGGGAGGGAAGGGTCTGCAGCAAGTGGGTAATAAAAGGGCGCGAGTGTGTCGTGCTGCGAGAGATTGTTGGTGGAGAGCACGTCAGGCAAATCACTTGGCTGGGGAGGATAGTCGAGCGATGAGTGATCGATAGGAAGCGTGAAAGACGCTGCATTGTCCGACGGTTGCCATTCTAAAAAGCTACTACTGGTTTCTGGTGAAGGAGCGAGGTTCCAGGACGATGCGCCTGAGCCAGGGGACTGATCAAGAAACTGGTTGGTCTCATCGAGAAGATTCTCGAAGGATGGGGACAGAAGCTGGTCATCAAACGGGAAAAAATCGTCCATCGCAGAGCGGCAGCCAAGCAGATGAGATTACATCCAGGATAGTATAGTAGTAGTCTCGATCGTTAGGAACGAGACGCGACGAAGTTGAAAGTGGATCAATTGCAGAAGAGAGGAAGGAAAGAGAGAGAGAGAGAGAGAAAGTGGGTGGCAGTCATCAACGCCGAGCGGCAGATTAAGGCGGTGGTATGCTCACCGCCTGTCGTACCTGGCTAGATATACCCCACCCAAACTGCCCCGCCGTTGCCCCCACTATGTTGAGCTGACTAATTAATGCACGGGGTCTGGCACGCTCTTCATGCCTCAGGCACCAGATCAGAGTCGACTATCTATCTATCATCTCCAACACAGACACTTTATCTTCACAACACACAACATGCGAGAGCATCAACATGCATGGCAGCTTCCCTCAGTCCTAAGTGATCTATGATACATTCAAGCTCATTGGCAGAATTCTCTACTCAACTTCTCAAGCATCTCAGTCAGTTGTCGTGCACTGTTCACCTCTACCCATTCTTCTTTGGCATGCAATCCCTCGCCCACCGGTCCCAAGACAATGCTGGGAATTCCCGCTTGTGTCAGAAGAGCAGCATCGCACCAAAACGGCACACTGACCACTGGGACAGGTTCTTCGAGAACCTCCTTGCTGATCTCAACCACCTGCTGCACCAGGGGGTGACTCTCAGGGAGGTACTGGCACGGGCGCGAGAAAGTGATGCGAGGCTCGCTGAACTGGAACTCGGAATCCTGCGTTTTGATCCGAGTAAGCAGGTCTCGCAGTTCATTCAGAATGATCTCCTCTGTCTGTGCGGGCACAGTTCGGAACTCGACGGTCAATGTACAGCTGGCAGGATACGAGGATACCTCATCCCCACCGTTGATGACTCCACAGTGAAGCGATGCCTGACCAAGCACCTCGTCAACCGGCAATTGCTGCTGATACTGCTTCAAGGCTTGCAGCAACAACCCCATGTTCATAATCGCATCAACACCGGCCGCAGGGTTCGAGCCATGCGCTGCGCGTCCTTGCACTTCCAACTCTACCCACACAAATCCCTTGTGAGCATGTGCTAGCCTTAAATTAGTGGGCTCCAGCACCACCGCCCCGTCGGCTCTCCATCCAGCTTCGATCACATCCATCGTGCCTTGCGAGGCATCCTCCTCATCCGCCACAGCAGTGACGATCACATCTCCGGCAAGCCTTGACCGCTGGGCGCTCGCCAATGCAGCCAGTCCTGCGGCGACTCCGGCTTTCATGTCAAGCGTCCCTCGACCGAAGATCGCCTGTTTGCCATCCTTCTCCCCGAGATGTCCACTCAGTCCGTTTCCTTCATACGTGCTCAAGGTCACGGTATCCACGTGGCCGTTGAACATCAACGATTTCCCACCTCCAGTTCCCCTGACGATGCCGACCACGGAAGGACGGCCTGGCTTGGTTTCCACGCGATGATGCTCGATGCCACGGTGCGCAAACCACGCCGACAGGTAGTTGACTACATCTGTCTCGCCCGCTCCCTTGGCCTTGGACAATGTTGGGTTGGAGGAGTCAATCCGTGTAAGGGTCTGGGTCAAGACAATCGGGTCATCTGACGAGACATCTTCAGGGACTTGGTAGGGACGATGACCCTCAGTGCTCAGCAGTACAATCACCGAGTCCGAGGAAAAGTACGCAGAGGAATCGTGCTCTGCTTTGAGGCGCCGAATGGCTGCTAAACTAGCCGCACCGCACGGACCCGAGTCTACTCCGTTTGACGCAAGGTACTGAACGGCGCGATGGCTCTCATAATCCGAGATTGTGACACTGGCGTCGACAAGCTTCTGGAGAACCGGCCAGGCGGCGGAGGACACAGTGCCGCAATTCATGCCGGCCATGATACTGGGACTAGTGACGATCGAGGTCGACTCTCCTGTTATAAGGCTCAGGTTCAGACAAGCAGCGGTATCTGGCTCGACAGCCACAAAAGTCGCCGGGCTTGTGCGCGACTTGGAATAAATCGCGACCGCTTGAGCCAACGATCCGACTCCCGCAGGTGACACAACAAGAGTATTCTGCTGACCCAGCGCTTGTAGCTGCACATCCACCTCGTGCATCAACGTGGAGTAGCCTTCTACAATCCAGGATGGGATTTCCTCATAGCCATCAAAAGCCGTGTCTTGTACTAGGATTGCATTTTTTGTCGCTTGAGATGCCTTGGCGGCCTCCAGCACGGCATAGTCATAGTCCCCATTGGCAACGATGACATCCGCGCCCTCCGACCGGATCATCTCCTGGGTGTACGCAACCATCGTGCGAGGGACATAGATGCGCGCCTGTAGAGATAGTTGACGGGCCACCCAAGCCACTGCGCGACCGTGATTTCCCTCCGTGGCGGCCATTAATGTGAAAGGCTCACCCGCCCGGATGCGCTCCGTGAGGGTTTCTAAGGACGTCTCAAGGGGCAGGTCCAAGAGCGCCAGAAGCGCCCGGTAAATGGCCCATGAGGCTCCCAATACTTTGAAGGATGGTAGGCCATAACGATTGTTTTCTTGTTTGACATACACCGCACGGACGCCGAGTTCCTGCGCGACTTCGGGCAAAGGCACTAGAGGACTGGCCTGATATCCGGGGAACTGCTCATGAAAAGTGCGGACTTGGGCCACGGGAGGCGACACTATTGTCGAAGGAGCAGAGCTGATGTAGATGGATCGCCGTTGAGGAGTCATGATGATAAAGTGCAGTTCAGTTGCAAGGGTTCGTGGGTTCGTTCGGGCTTGATCCGAGGCGGCGGTTATTGGCTTCTAATAAATGCTTCGGCGCGCCTTTTGACGACATGTTTCCTCGGCGTTGAACCCTTCGGCTCCATTGGAAAAGAGGCCACTCTCATTTAGATTTTTTTTTCTTCTCCTCGTTCCTCTCGATCTCCACAAGTTGTGTGGGTATGTGCAGGAGAAGCGGATTGTCGCAAGAAGGCGCAGGTCGCGGGAGGGCGCAATTGTTCCACGGTCGGCGATCGGCTTACAGTATTTGAAGCCATCCTGCCTCCACCAACTCACTATCTCACTAGCCATTGGCGGCGCAGTGAAGTTGAAACCCCATACGACGTCGTTCCTTTCCACCACGATCATGTTCAAACCCTCAATTTCTCGTGGGTTGACCGCGACGAGCTTCCGGCGGCAGCTGTCATCGCACGCCGGATCCGGCTTGAAAATCAATCCCAACCGCCTGCTGGAAACTCTCCATCACACCTGTCAATGGGGCGCAGCCCATCGATATGGCGAGTGAGTATGATCTCAATCTCGCAATGGACACCCAAAGCCTGACCCTGATTACAGCGGACCAACGGAAACCGGCATGAACCGACTATGCCTGACAGATGACGATGCTCGAGTCCGCCGGTGGCTGCTGGATGAAGCCGAGAAGCTGGACTGCATCGTCACGATCGACCAGATGGGCAACATGTTCGCGCGACAACGCGGGTCTCTCAACTCCCCGGCTCCCATGACGGCAATGGGCAGTCACCTCGACACGCAACCGCGCGGGGGCCGGTACGATGGCATTCTGGGCGTCATCGCCGCATTAGAAGTGCTGCGCACGATGAAAGACCAGGGCTACCGAACACAATTCGATGTCGGACTGGTGAACTGGACCAAGTGAGTACAGCAAATCACAAGGGGAATACCCTCTCTCTGACGCATGACAGCGAGGAGGGGGCCCGGTTCCCGAAATCCATGTGCTCCTCCGGCGTCTGGGCCGGCGAGATCCCCGTCGAGAGCGCCTGGAAACTCGCAGATATCTTCGACCCATCCGTGACACTGCACTCCGAACTGGAGCGCCATGGCTTCCTGGGCGACACCCCCTGCTCGCCCACAGGCTACCCACTAGGGGCACACTTCGAGCTGCACATCGAACAGGGCCCCATCCTGGAGGAAGCCAGCCGGAAGATCGGAGCCGTCACCGGAGCACAGGGATACCGGTGGCTGACGATCAAGGTGGCCGGCCGCGACGCACACACGGGCACGACGCCGCTCAGTGCGCGGCGCGACCCGCTCCTCGCGGCCGCGAAGATGATCGCCGCGTCGAACGCCGTGGCCAAGCGACACGGGGCGCTGGCATCGACGGGGGTGCTGAAGTTGCCGCCGACCTCGTCCACGAACACCGTCGCCGCGGAGGTGACCTTCACGCTGGACATCCGGCACCCGCGCGACCACGTCGTGCATGCCGTGCAGGACGAATGTCTGGACGCCTTCAACGAGCTCGCGCGCGAGGACGGCAAGGGCGTGTCCTTCGAGTGGACGCTGGATACCGATTCGCCCGCCGTGCAGTTCGATGCCCACTGTCTGACGGCCGTCAAGGAGGCGGCGACGCAGCTCGTCGGCGCCGACGGCTGGCTGGAGATCACCAGTGGCGCGGGCCATGACAGCGTCTACACGAGCCGACACTGCCCCACGGCGATGATCTTCGTACCTTGTAAGGAGGGTGTCAGCCACCATCCGGAGGAGTACTGCAAGCCCGAGGACTGGTAAGTGCCGGTTGCTGAGAATTTTCTATGTTTCGGTCAATTCGGACTCGACTGATATCCTATAGTGTCCTTGGAACGCAAACGCTGCTGGAGTCAGTGGTGAACTATGATCGCATGAGGCACAAGCTCAATTAGACCACACTCATGCCAGATGACTGAAAAGAGTCACTCACCACCCACATTGGGTGGGTAGTCAAGCTACGCCGCTCATGACCATCGCAGGCTTGAAAATCAATCGATCAGCCCGTCGGATTCTGTCACGCAACTCGGAACGAGGCCATGCAGTATCTGCCATCCAGCCCTCGTATCGGCCGATCGAGTAGGCAGAACGAAAACGAGCAAGAGACAGTGCCCGGCGAATTGATATGCGATCGTGTAAAATACATGAACAACTAGATACTCGCCCCTACAAAGCTCAAATTTCCACCGATGGCGTAATCACCGACTCTGCCCCCGCTTTCAAGTCTCCAGCCGTACTTCAGAATAACGTGGTCAATACAAGGCAAGAGAGCTAGGTTCTCGTCACGAGGGATCCTGTTAGATACCCAATCGGAAATTATGATTATGCTAATTAAGACCAGAACCGTATAGATGGTCCGTATTTACAAATCTCCAAAACTACCTAAACCAAGCGCAATCATGGAATCCATCCGTCGTGATGCAATGTGACGCAAACAATGTAACGCAAAAAAAAAAACCACCTAAGCGAGGGACTGCGTGCTAGTCGAACTGAACCTCTCAAAGCGCTTGCCGCGAGTCCGGCGGGAACCGCCCATCCACGGAGGCATGGGCGGCAGCAGGGCATCCCCGACCTGCTCGACGGTCACTCGGCCCTTGGTGTCCTTGAAGAACCCACTGGACGAGCCACTCATCGAGGCCGGGCCGTGGGCGAAGTAGCTGAGACTCTGGTACTTGCCCAGCCACAGCATCTGCTCGTGTTCGCGCAGGTATCGATGGCTGGAGAAGCTGGCCAGGACGTTGTCGCGGCCCTGCATACCGAACTTGCGGCGCTCCTCCTGCTTGGCGTACATGCGCTTCGAGATCTCCTGCACTTCCTCAGGGGATGGGCGCAGACCCAGCGTCGGGGGAACAAAGCCCTCCGGGTCTCCGGCGAACTGACTCCACTCGCCGAGCAGGGCCATTACGCGGATCTGGGCGGACGCCAGAGAGAAGGCGTCGTTCGGGGGGACGACCTCGCTGAATCGTTTGCCGGTCTCGCGGTTGACGACCACACAAAATGACGCGCCGACGTCGGTACACACCACGGGCGCTCCGGTCAAGGCGGCCTCACCCATGGCGAGCGGTAGACCTTCCGAGGTCGACGAGTTCATAAACAGCCACTGGAATGAACGATTAGTGACATTCTTTGGGAGGTCAAAGGCTTTCGCGATGGAAAATACTCACAGCATCCTGTAGCACCACATCTGGCTTGCCCAGACCCTTCAACACGACGTGGTCGCGCAGGGACTTCGATGCAATGACTTCTTGACATTCAGAGGCGTAACCGGGCGCACGCTCCATATCTCCGTAGATATGCAGGCGATAGTCCTTGAAGCCCCATTGGTTGACAATCAAGTCCGTTGCCATGATGGCCGTCTTGATATCCTTGACGTAACTGCATGGCGCGTTAGCATGATCCTAATGCCATATGCGTGCAGCGAAGACTTACCGAATATGCGACAACATGACGACGGTGGGTGTCTCCGTCTTGATCTTCTCGATCGGCTTGTATCGCTCCATGTTCGTGATACCGTTGACCACCGGATCGATCTTGCGTGCAAATGCCCGGCGATGCTCCAGGACACCCTCACACGTTCCCAACTCAACCTCCCATCCGGGGTTGAAGTACTCCGCACACGGGAGGACAACGTCCGCATGATGCTCGATGAGAACGCAGGACAGATGACCGAGGGAGATGAGGGTGGAATTGACAAAGGTAGAGTCGAAGGACACAGCCGCAGAAAGGAAGGTAGTCATCTCACGAAAACTGACGCAGTGATCCCAGACGTGAAGTGCGCACTTGCGCTTGACCTTGCAGAGCACACCGTAGTTGGCACCCGTGAAATGGTGCGATGCTTGGAACACGTCCGGAATCCGGTCGGGGACAGGGACGGAGAAGATGAAAAGATCTGAGAAGACGAGTTAGTCATTTGTGTGTTTGAGGACAACCAGAAGATTACTTACAGCGATGCCACATGTCGAGGGCTGTATCGAGCTGCTGTAGAGTCGGCAGCTCGGCATGCCACCATTGAGAGACAGGAATAGCACCGTCCATTTCCTCAGTCAGCCAAAGCTCACGCCAAGCGCGCTTGACAGTGTCACTCATCCAAACATCGTTCCAGTTGCGCGAGGACTCAAAGTACGTGTTCAGGTCGACCAAGGCTTTCGTGGCTTCTTCAACATGTGCACGCGTCTTGTTGATTGACCGAGCACAACGAACCAGGCTGGCTAGAATAGGAATAAAGTTCCGCTCGATGTCCGCAACCTTGGTGTCATGGATCTTCTGGACCACTTCTGAATCGAGGTAGTTCTGGAACATGCCATGCGTCGGGTTCAGGAAGTCAAGACCCCATTGCGGCAAGACCGTCAGTGATTGCACGTTTCGCTCGATCTGGAACCGCGGCACACCAAAGTCGTTGGCGGCTTCGGCCAGAATGTGCCAGCGGATTCCCTTCAGGTCGTTGACCATATCTCGCCTGCAGGCGGAAACACCACCGGGCTCGTTGGGCCACGTGCCGGTATCCATGGCGAGAACATGAAGCTCCGTGTCCGTGTCCTGCATCTGCGTCGACAGAGTTCGGGTGTTGATACGAGATTCTCCGCCCACGCCGAAACTCGACAAATCCGCAATCTTGAAGGCGATGGGCGTCCACGAGCTGATCTCCGGGTCAATATCGACACGCGCCAGCACCGTATCGGCTCGTGCCTCAAGGTAGTCACCGGCCACTTCCAGCCGACCCCAGTCACGGTTGCGCCAATAGGGCTTGAGGACACGATCAGCACGTAACAAAATCTCATCCAGCCAACGCGCGGTGATAGCATCGAATTCTTTGCTCGCTTTCCATGATTTCCAGAGATGCGTACGAGCGCGAGAGGTAGGAATGGGATACTTCTTGACATTGGTTCCGAGCAGGCGTGAGGCGAAGTTCACCTTCACGGAGGAGAAGGAGAGAAGCGGGTTGTCGTCCACGAAGCTGCACTTGGTAGGTTTCTCCAAGACATGGAACCAATCTTCTTGAATCATGGCCGGGGTGACAACGTCCTCCCCGTTCATCGTTGTGGCAATTATCGGGTGGAACTTGTGATCATAAGTCCATGTAGCCCGATGCTTGTCGTCGCCTTGGACGTAGGTGGCATCGGTCACGCGAGGATACGGAATCCACTTATCCAGCCGTTCCGGACGATTGGGAGGCGGCATACACCAAGCAACCTTGATCTTCATGTGCGGCAACTCATACTCGGCGCGTAGAAGTTCGTCGTCGAATTTCGCTCCCTTGCGGTAGTAGAACTTGAACTCCATCGGGTTGACACCACGCATGGCCGATCCGGATGTGATATATCCACGCTTGTCGTATTGGACGATCTGGCCTTCCAATTTACCTTGGGTACACTGCCGTTGGATGGGCAACTTGGAACGTGACTTAGATCCATCCTGAGCGTACTCGTATTTGAATTCGTTGATCAGGTCCTGACCACGGTACTCTTGTCTTCCCAGAAGCAATAGCTTGGCGTTGTACTCGTTGATGGCAACCAGGCTCTTGTAATCACTAGGCTCTTGGTCGTGCTTTCCGGTGTATTGATAGAGTTTGAACGTGCCGTCGGATTCGGTTCGGAAGAAGCCTGTAGAGATGCCGCTGAGGCCTTCCATTTCCACCCGATTGTGATAGATCACGGTCTTCCAACCTTGCATGTTTCGATACAGGGTGGAGACCTTATCGCGACCGTGCACCTACTGAATGTTAGCATCACAACAGAACCCCCATGTTGGACAAGATGAGATCTGTCTTACCAGGACGAGTGGAATGATGATGCGCTGCAGCATCTTACAGAACTGCCACACAGCAGTGAGAATGACAGTTACCGGCCAGGAGAAGAAGAGGGGCTGTCCTCGAAGCATGAAATCAAGCTCTCGTTGGTACTCGGGATCAGCAACCAAAGCGATAACCATGAACTTGATGCATGCGTTCCAGATTTGCTTTGTCCGCGCAAGTGACATACGGAAAGCCTCGCCCATCCCCACGCTGGAATTTTCTGCATTCAATGCAAGGATGTCCCGGATGGGCCTGTCGTATCTGTTGCTGAGGAAGCCTTCTTGCTCAAGACCGCGGTGCTGAGCCTCCAACGTCTTTGCATATTTCTTGACAGAGGTTGTCACTGTGACACCCAGGTTCCAACGGGCAAGATACTCTTCAATTCTGAGAGAATCTCCAGCAGACGCTCTGGACTCGAGCCAGTCGAGCTGCTGGGACGAAACGCGACAAGGCTCACCTAAGCACCTGCGAAGCAGGAACGATCGAGCGAACTGAGGCAAAAGGTCCCATTCGATATCACAGTCAACGCCAAGCAGCAAGTGACGGAGGATTGTCTTGGAAGAGTAGTTCAGCACGCGAGTTCGTTCCACGGAACTATTCTCTAGCTGACGCTTGACACCTTCGGGGAGACCCAGTTCGTGGCCAGCGTGCCCATGTACAGCGAGAAGCTCAGCAAACATTGCATGGTCGTGAGACATACCGAGACGGAACTCGGCAGTCATCTGAACGATAGCCTCCGCAACAGCCTGACAGTTACGTCTAATGTCCGAGACCCAGTCGTAGCCGACAAGGTCGGGACCGACAACAACATAGATGTGAAGACGCTCGCCAGTACGACGACAGACAACACGAACCTTCTGCTCAGGCTGAATTAAATGGGCAGCCGAAACTAGCTCCACTGTAGTCTCGCCGCTCTGCCAAAGCTGTGCTGCGCGGTTGGTAATATGTGTCGCAGCGGGAAATGCAGCCCGGATGAGATCGGCTTTAGGTTCATCAGAGCGAAGAATCTGCATGACCTCTACGCCTGGATGAGTTGAGGGATCAAGCTTGTACCGGAACTCGTCTGAAAGTAGGGTAATGTTGTCAAACATTTGGGAGAGTGTGGACTGCGACAGGTCAGGGTAGGGTTCGAGCGAGCTGAAGCCGTGGGTGGTTGAAGTGTCCTTGATCTTGAGGACATTCTTCTCCTCGGGAGAACTCTTGAACAGCGACAAGCCAATATCAGCTTTGTAGAGCGTGTAGAACGCACAGGCCCAGGTTCCACTGCCCAAGCCAATAACACTGCTATATTGAAAAGCAGGGAGGACCTCGTGAAGGATGATGCCAACGACTAGACCGATCAGGGCGCTAATAGCCAGTCCCCGGGCTACATGGGGTCCGCTAAAGATCCGGTTGTATTGGTACCAGAGAAGACCACTGTAGCAGCCAACATAGGCCAGGAACATGATGACCGAGATCTTGGCCGTTTCAAATGTCCACATAATGGCCAGCGTAATCGCCACACCCCAAATGTGCAGAAAGAAAAATTTCATCAAGTTCTTCCAGTACAACCTCCGACGTGCGTTAGCATCTGTGAGGGACACCTCACGTAGACCAGCGAGCGAAGAGACAGGCTGAGGCGTGCGCTTGGTGACCGAGATCCACAGAGGTTGAGAGACGGCGTCCAGGATGACTGCACCTAGCAAATAGTAGCCGAGCGCAAAACCAACGGTGAGTCGATACGTGGCGCTGTTCGCTGCGGACAATCCCACGATGGATTCCCCCGTCAGGAGAGCACTCCACTTGTCGGAAAGGGCAACCACAAAGTACAGGATACCACACCAGACGTCCGCACCTGTATGACGCCAGTGTAGAAAGGCGCTATGGAGCTTGAGACCTTTCTGCATCTCGCCCATAGTGTCTACTGCGGCTCTCAGTTGCAGGTTCCATGTTGGGCTGTAGGGCAGAGGCATCTTCGTCCGCGAGTAGCGGCAGTACCAGCCCAGAAGAAAGACAGTCGCTGAGTAGCCGCCAGCAAGTCTTGCGACAAATGGATCTGCTGTCTTCCGAGTCCAGAAGTGGCGGTGTCGCTCTTTCTTAACACGAGCATATAAAGACTGACGTGCATCCGATCCGAAATCTCTGACCTTCTCGTTTTGACTCTCGCTAGGAGGGACGCATTTCTGCAAGTACCATTCCACGATTTGCGTGTCGGTCACTGTGGGAATGTTGAGATACCAGCTGTTCCATTCACCCATGATGCGCCGCGCGCCAACCAGCAACGAGCCCAGGAACAGGAAAAGGAAACAGAGGTAGATGACCGAATCGCGATGCACCCACAAAGTGACGATGGGCGAAACGAAGAGAATCGGAATACACGTCATGATCACAGTTCGTCCCTGGAAAGGTTAGGTACAGTTGTCTTCATTCTCGGCTTGATGAGAACTTACCGATTGAAAGGAATAGCCTGGAAGCTGGTAAACTGAGAGCGCAGAAAGAGTCATAAGGTACGTGGACAGCATGACGAAGTATAAGAAGAACAGAATTCCGGCTGCACCTCCCTTGACCACACCTACAACGATAAGTGCGATGATGCCTCCAACCAGAGCAACCGCAAGACCAGCAACAAACCGGGTCAAGACGAACATGCTCATGGCAGGGAAGGCCATAGCGTACAGATAGTAGCTACCGCCAGAGCTGATCCAACTGCCGAAGCCACCACAGACCAGCAGGGCGCACATCAGGGCGGTGGTGGCCAGCGTCTTGTCTACATCGCTCATGTATGTGGTGAGGTAAAGACCACGGCCGACAGTGGTGAGCATTGTGACATCAATGAGCGCTGGAACGGCAAAGATACCCAAGAACGTGAACCTATAATGCCAGGGAATATTGTTTCGGTCGCCTTTGGGATCAAGATCCACATTCATGGAAGCGTATGCTGTGGGAAGTTCTGTGAAACCTTCCTCCCGTTGGGGCGGTTGGTACTTGTGATAATATGCCCGGTACCATTTCCAGATGATCTTTCCAAGTCGCTTGGGCGTCGTGTCGAAGTACATGTCCGTGCGCGCACCACAGGCATACATCTCGGTAAAACACGAGGCCTGTACTGCATCCTGGTTCGGCAGGGGATTCCGGTCCAGAACTTCCAAGTAGATTTCATTCAATGCGAGGCGACGGAATGCGCAGAAGATACAAAGGGCGAAGAAGTCCGCACTCGCATCAATACGACCTTTTTGGAGGGTGGTCTGCGCCACATCCTGAAGCCTTGCTAGGATCTCCGCCTCATTGTCGACCAAAACTCCAGGCAACCGAGCATCGATCTCCAAGAACAGTGCTGTGGCAACCTCAGGATCCAAGGACCAGCATCCTTGCTCCTGGTACCATGCCAACCGAGAGGCGACGAGGTCTGCGGCAGAAATCTCCTCATCGAGATACGCGCTGGAGGTCAAGGCGCGGCGTTGAGCGTGCGAAGGAGCGTCCACGAGCTGGTACTCACTACAGGCCCGCAGCCTTGCGCAGAGCATGGAAGAGCCACTGCACTCAGATGCGGCCAAGCGCCGATGCCATGCAAGATTTTCGGCGGGTGTGAGCTGTTCGATGTCATCAACCCACCGTTGAGGCATATTCCACTCCTTGGACAGAGACTGATTCTGAGCGGCTAAGACCAGTTCCATGATCAAACATTGAGTGCGGCTGAATCCGCGACCGGAGAGATAGGCGTGTAAAATGGTTCCAGTGCGGTCCAGCGTCTTGCCGTTGATGTACAGGTTCAGCATACCAATGTGGGGATCGAGGTCGAGTAAACCCCAGACTTGAGTGCCCAAACGCGTGCGGAAGCCCGAGTGCAGGCCAACGTAAACTCGAAGGCGGTCATTGTCGTCGCCTTTGCTCACATTCAGAAGATCGACCAGCTCTTTCGTGGCTGCGATGGCATCGGAGAGGTCGGGATAGGCGTCCTGTGCCTTCTGGAGAGTACGGATGGATGCAGCGAATCCCCGAAGCTGTTCTGGCTTGAGGCGTTCGAGCAGGTCCAAGTCTCGCAGATGGCGCTGCGTTTCGAGGACATCGGTGATGTTCTGTGAGGTACAGTCCAAGCCGAGATGAAAACATCCAAGTTCAGAGTAAGTGGCGCCATCGGGGGAGAACGACAGAGGATCGATCTGAGAATTTTCGTCTGAAACCTTGCATTCGAGACCGTTGACCGACAAGCCAGGACTTTGCAGAGCAAGACTGGTAGTGGAGGGGGGCTGTAGAGACAGTTTGGCGTTGAGGTTGGGAATGAAGGAATCGAGCGCGTCGAAGAGAGGAGATGCCGTTCCAGACGATGTGGGGGAGCTGGAGATGGAGTTGTTGTTGCGCCACACGTCATGTGCCTCGAGGACCTCGCCGCGCTTCAGCCACATCATGGCGCCCAGAGGTTCATGCAGAACCGTTTCAGCCGCGGCGATCTCGGCGTTGGTCAATCCTGCCCGAGGTCCGATGTAGATCATGGCACTGTTGTAGTTGCACCACTTGAAGGTGCGCCCAATGACATGGTGCGACACCGTCACTCCATCATCGACACTGTCCCACATGGCCAGAGTCGAATCTCCCCGAGCCTTTTGCGCGGCCACCACCCGCATCGCAGCCCGCATCTCCGCCATCTGGAAATAGTTGCGTCGGTCGCCGTCCGGCAAGATGGTTCCGTTGCGATAGACAACTCCGCGCACCTGCTGCATGTTGATCTCGCGGCATTGCTTCTCCCCTAGGTAATCTGGCGGGGCCAGCTCGAGCCAGACGTCTAGTCCAAGGTCATTGATGTACTTGATGAGCTCGTTCAGAACGACGGGCTGGAAGTGGGCGTGGAACTCGGCTAGGAGCACCCCATGGAAAGGAGCAGTGGATCCCGGTTGGCGCTGGAATTTCGTTGTCAGGGTCTGGACCACCGTGGTCAGAGCTTGGATGACCTCGTCATTACTGCGACTCGCATCCGATTGCACCAGGCTTTGTACTTCGAGCCGGCCGAGAACGTGGGGAGAGGTGCAATGGCCAGTGAGGGCATTCGCGACTCCCGGTTGCAGGGGATCGACGACAAGAACATCCCATTGCGACAGCAGTTGCGCCTCCGCTGGAGTAGGTGGATTCGAGAAGTCTCCCAGGAACACACCGAAAGATTTGAGGTCGCGTTTGGCCGATTTCTCGGACAAGGGCGAGGAAGACTTTCCCCTCTTCAGCTGATCGAAGTATCGTACAATGGCACTAGGTACCTCGGAGAGTTGATGACGTTTCTGAGAAAAAAGATGAGCAGTGTATTAGGATTAGGAGATAACAAAGAAGCACATACCCGCCAAACTCCATGGAGCTTTATCACAATGTAACCCAGAATAAAGAGCGAACCAAGAACGATCGTGGCTAGTAAGCAGAATGCGAGGACCTGCGCATACACGGTTGGTTAGGGAAGAGATTCCAGGGCTCGTCGCGACCATCCCAGCAACAACGCACCTTATCCCACCAGGTCGAGGTCATGCGATTCCATCCTACGGCATCGAGGCCCAGGTACTCGGGACCTGCCATGGTGATAGGGACAGCGTCAAGTGCCTAACATAAACCCTTTCCTCACCACAAGGGGGCACCGTCGACTATTATCTGCGGCAACTCAAGTTGGAGGCCGATTAAAACGAATGTAACGACTACAGCCCACGTATCCCACTCGCGAGGTACCAGGGGGAGGAGTGTCAGCCTCTCTAATACTTTTAATTTACCCTATTTATAGCAGGTACAGGACATGGCTCTCTATCTATGGCGGCGGCGTGCCCGCAACGAGAAGGATCTAAAGGCTGGCTTGTTTGAATGAATGAATGTAAGCTGTAGCGTACTGTAACATTGTCTGGATCCTATTCTTTTTTTAGGGTATATTTGATGGGTATTTTCCCTGATTTGAATTATGAATATTATTATTATTATTATTATTATTATCTTGGAGTGAGATCCAATTTGCTACTGCATTTGGTTCGGGAGACCCAGTTATTTTCTTCCCAGGAGGTGCTGCCAACAAATCTCCTCCAGCGCCAGACTACTTACTAGTGGCTCCAACAGAACGCTAACAATAAGTGGGCTGCATGTCTGACTCGACCACAATTACGGGTCTCTTATCATCTTTCTTGCGTTCCGGTGTCACGTCTTTGAACCTAAGAATACTAGCCACTGCGATCAAGCGATGGCGATGGGATGTCTCAGTCAAGTGCTTGGATGCCATGGCCGCCAATGCCAGCGCCGCACAGGTAACGCCGAGAACCATCGCATTCTCGTCTACAAAGAGATTTCTTCCGCCATTTCGAGGTCGGAAGCTAGGCTAGTCCTCTCACGCACTGGGCTGGATTAGGATTTCACCATTTTTATAACCTTCGCAGTGTGCCATCTCTCCCACAAGTCCCAAGTCCCAAGTCCCAACCCCCCCAGAAACCTGCGACTTCGAGCCCGGAGGCCCATTTCCCTTCTGCTCCCTGAGCCACTCCTCCGTACTTCCGTTTCGTTTCCCCACGGTTCTGGCTAGCTGGTGCATGGATGCCTCGCCCAAATCTTAATCGCCCGCGGCGGCCCTGGTGCATTGCCATTGCCATTGCGGTGGCCGTAGTGGTGATTGTGGTCATTGTGGTGCCATGCGCTGTCCTCCTGACCCGGAAGAAGCATCACTCGAAGCAGATCAACGTGCTGTACCCTTTGTACATCTACCCTACCAACAGCAGCACCTGGAGTCCCTTGTATAAGGAGTGAGTTGTGGCCTGTCTGCTTTTTTACTCCCCCTTCTAGACCCTAGACCCTCATTGACCCTCCGCCCCAGAATCACTGAACGCCCCGATCTAAATTTCACGGTGATCATCAATCCCTCAAGTGGACCGGGGAACACCACGTATCCAGATGAAGCATACAGCACCGAGGTCGAACGCCTCGCAAGCTACGCGAACGTTCGCCGGGTGGGATATGTGCGCACTGGATACGCGACCCGCAACATCTCCTCGGTGTTAGCCGATGTATCAACCTATGCGGGGTGGGCGAACCAGTCGGCTGAATTAGCTATGGATGGGATTTTCTTCGACGAAGCGCCCTACGTTTACTCGGCGGACAAGGTCGAGTATATGAGCACCATCAACGCGGTGGTGAAGAATTCCACTGGGCTGCAAGGGGAACGAATGGTAAGCAGAAGAAATCCAGGAACGAGGAGGGGGTGAGAGGGGTTGGGATCGATGGAACCAAGATTTTTTTTTTTATTTTTCTTGGGAGAGATCCAGCGCTAACGTCCCACTCCCTGGTCTTTTCTCAGGTTATCCACAATCCCGGCACTATTCCGGATGGTCGCTACAACTCCAACACGACCGACGTCACTGTGGTATTTGAGAGTTCGTATGATGATTACCACACGCAGAAAGGCAAGCTCAATGCGCTGGCGTCCGACCGTACCGGGTATAGCTACATGCTGCATTCGGTCCCCGAGATGGGGAACAGTACGCTGCGGAGCCTGGTGGACCAATTGAGTCTAAAGGCCGAGTACCTGTTCCTGACGACGTTGACGGAAGATTACTACGAGAGTTTTGACCCAGCGGGGCCCACGATTATCGACCTGATGCCGAGTTAATCGATAGATCAAAGCAATCACGCACTGAGCAGCGTCTGTGTGTGTATGTGTGTGTGTGTATGAGACACTGAGAGTGTGAATTGTGTCGATCGACCCACAAGTAGGCCGGCGGCCCTAGGCGAGCCCCACCACAGCCTTGGGAAAACAAGACGGGATGCGTCCAGCACTGGTAATTGGTGAGAGATATGGTGGCCAGGGGGTAGGAAAGCTTGGATGCGATTGAATTGGTCAGTTGAATGGTATGATGGGGGCTGAGAGGGGAGAAAGGCTTGAGAAGGGTGATTATTCGAGTAGATGGCAGGTTCTGGCCCAGGGCACGACAGGAACGGAATCAACGGAATCATGATAGCGTTGCGGACTAACTGACTAATTATGCGGACTGTGAGGACTAAGCGCACTAAAGGCGCACTAGCACGGTCCTCTTCGATGTTTTACTCACTAATAATCTCATTCTTATCACGTCTTGTCATCGTCATGGTTTTTATGGTTTTCTGGGTGGCTGCCTGGTAGTTGAGTGCCGGTCTTGGCTGACAGGTAGGCTGAAAGCTTTTCACAAGCCTCCCAAGGTTCTCTTTCCCTCAACCACGTTGTCTTTTGTCCTAATCTCCACACACTTACACTCCTACACACTCCTTCCTTACCCCTTCCTCTCTCGTAATCTCGTCGTTCCTTGGAATTTTAATAATCGGTCTAGTTATAAGAAGCCGAACCAGGAACACTGACAAATAAACCTGGTTTATCACACAGCATCACCATCATCTTCGTCCCCTCTCTCCCCATTGCCGCCTTTTCTGATTACTCCTCTACTCCTCTGTGCCTGCACCTGCACCTGCACCTTATCCTGCACCGTCGTCTCTCCCGCTCTTGCGCTCACTACCAACCATGTCATCCACGCCCCTTCCCAAGGCTGGCGTGCTGGTACCTTTGTATATCTATCCATTGCCCAAGAACTGGGATCCACTTTATGACGCGTAAAGTCCCCTCCATTTTTTTGTCCATTTTTTTTTTTTTTCCTTTTCCCTCATTTTTGAGTTTGATGCCTCCCTTCGCCTAAACACCGCGGCCCCATCCCTTTGGATTAGTTTTTCCTTGGTTGCATTTTCTCTGTTCTCGTGGTTCCTGCATCATCGGGGATGGAATTCATTTTCTCCGTCAAGGTTGAGGTCTTCTTGGAATATACTTACCCACTCTAACCACCGATCACCACTACTAGGATTGAGACCCATCCCGATCTGGAATTTCTGGTGATCATCAACCCCAACAGTGGCCCCGGGGATATACCTTCTCCCGATCCGAATTATGCACGCGAAGTGGCCCGTCTGAACAGCTATCCGAATGTTTACCTGATCGGTTACATCCGTATTGACTATTGCCGAAAGCCTCTGCCCGAGACCTTGGCGGAAATCGATCGCTATGCGCACTGGGCGACCGACGAGCGCCCAGGACTAGGGCTAGGAGGCATTATGGTCGACGAGACTCCCAACCATCATACTGCCGAGCGAGCCGAGTACCTACAGAAACTGCACGAGTATGTTAAATCCGTGGAGGGCATCCTTCGGGATCGATTGGTAAGCACCTCATTCTATTCTATTCCGTCCATTCGTTTTTCTCTGCCGTCCCCTCCCATCCCGCACTGTCCTTGTCTGCGGTGTTTGCCTATACATCACGGATACAGTACAACGGGTACAAACAAAACACGGTAACTACCTCCGTACTCTGTACACTACACCACACTATCATCCCGTGTGGCACTGGCACGATCCTTTATCACGGACTGTCATTTGTCTTATCAGTGAAACCAGACGAGTAAGTCTTAGTTTGTTTCCGAGCCAATTTCTTACCATCCTTCTTCTTCCACCCTGACAGGTTGTCCACAACCCGGGCACGCCGCCTGACCCTAAGTTGGCCGATCCGAGTCCGGATCTCATCCTTGCCTGCGAAGAGCCCTATCCTCGCTATCGCTCCGATGAGGTGCAGCGCTATTATGCGCAATTTGACTACCCTCGGCTCCAATGCGGCTACATGATTAGTGAGGTGCCGCGCGACGAGGTGCGTCCCCTGGTCCAAGAGTTGCGCCATCGTGCTGCCTACATCTTCGTCACCGAAATTGCGGGTGATTTTTACGAGCGCTTTGGACCCCAGAGCTGGGGAATGATGATGGAGGCCCTGCGGTTGGTCGAGTCCGACCAGTAAATTAGCTATGTAGTTAGGTCACTACGAGGAAGAAAGTTGAAACATGAACCAGTGGAGAGAGTATCCAGAGGAAAAAAACCCCCCGCGGGACCCAACCCAGCATTGCCCAGCCCATGGGTCGCCATTCCCAGTATTTTTCCTCAGCCATATACTCGCTTCGCTCAAAACGTCGTAGCCTGGATGTCCAAGCTTTAGCGTTGGTGGAGCCGGATGGAGCCCTTTCGGGATGTATCAATTTGGCTCATTGATCCGGCCCGTCAGAGAGACGGTCCATCTGGCAAAAACCAGGTCCTCTGGAATGACGATGGACAGCGATGTATCTCGTCGCCACAATCACGGAAGCACGCCATGTTGCCTGATGGAAGTGCAGGAACACCTCACGCTCGGCCATTTATACTGATCATGGCGATGCGTTGTCGCTGCACCAGTGAGACATTTGGGGCTGACGTTGGCTTAGAATGTTTAGTATAGTCATGCCTACTCCCTTGACTGTCTGTCCTCGCCTTGGTCTTACTGCGTTGGTCATGTTTCTTTGCTTTCACATTTTAGTCTCTCTAGTCATCTTGCTCATCCTGGTGGGGCCCCTCCTTACAGTCTGGGCCTTTCTTCCTCTCCCCTCTTCGGTCTCCAACTTCTCCCAATGGTACTCACTGGGGGGGCAAGGAACCACTTGGAGTCTTGCTGAGGAAGAATGGAGGCCACGCTAGCACAGTTTAAAGACACTTGAGATGCGAATGCAAGCTCCAATGCCATCATTTTTGGGACCACAAACCTACCATATACAACCTAGCAGCTACTTACGACATGGAACCAAACGCCGCGGGATTGGGCTCGTGTATTGCTCAGAGGCTGAGACTCGGCGCCAATGCCCTATTTTTGGCCATGACCAGGAAATTCCATGCCATTGATTTAATGGAAGGGACCGAATTACCCACGATGGCCCTTAAACGAAATGCAAAACAGGAAATCTATTCAGGTACCGTAAGAATTCCCTGGGTGGATGTCTCCGGGACTCCTCCACTAACCCCTCCCTCTTTCTTCTCCAAGACCCAGCATCCACACCCTGCCTTGACCGGCCCTGCAAGCAGTAGTAGGAGTTAGTAGTTTAGTGTACGGACTTTGACTAGGAAGCCACGCTGATTCCCATACTATTACGATCTTGCTGCTACTAGACCCGAGCCGGACTATCGCTGGACTGCTCCGCTAGGTCCGTTTTATTCCCTCTTTTTTTGTTTTTTTTTTTTTTTTTTTTTCCTAATACTCTTTTTTCCTTTTTACTACTCAATGACTCGGCGATGAAATCATGCCGGCGCTGGGCTGGATGCAACCCCCATCGCTTGCCTCCCGAATTCCGTAAGGGGATGAAGGGAGGATGGCAGTGTTGTCTTTACTACAGGTACCCTCGGTTTCCCGCTCGGTCTTTCTCTATGTAGGAGCCCATCGCCAATCCTCCTCCGTAATTCCTTTCGTTTATTCTCGCTCGCTGCGATGACTGTCACTTCCTCCTGCCCCCCGTCCGAGGGCAGCTCCCCTCTGCCCACGCCATTGTTCTCCGCCCCATCCACGCCGGAGACGGAGCGCGATGAGGATTGCTTTGACCTGGCCCTAGCTGCGCTGCCGGCCGTCAGTGCGGCCACTGCGCAATACATTCTCGTCACGGGGGGACTGGGCTACATCGGCAGCCACACGGCGCTGGAGCTGCTCAAGGCGGGCTACAATGTGCTGCTGGTGGACAACCTCAGCAACAGCTACGAGGAAGTATACGACCGGATCGTGAGGGCGGCCAAACAACACTACGAGCGGGAGGGCCGGGCCAGCCAATGTCCGCAGGCGGAACTGGCGTGTATGGACTATCGCGACTCGCAAGCGATGCGAACCCTCCTGGCCACGCACGCCAGCAGCAACAGCACAGACGAGAGCCCGATCCCCGCGCGCTCCAACATCACGGGCGTTATCCACTTCGCGGCGTACAAGGAGGTCCACGACAGCCTCCGCAACCCCCTCAAGTACTACCAGAACAACATCAGCGGGCTGGTGGACTTTGTGGCCCTGCTGGATGAGCACGACATCAAGACCTTCATCTTCTCCTCCTCCGCCAACGTCTACGGCACCCTCTCAGCGACCCACCGCACCCTCCGCGAGGAGCACTGCGTGCACCGGCCGGAAGCCTACTACTCCGCGGACGGGCAGGAGCTGGTGCCCGTCGAGCAAGGCTGCACGGGGATCACGAACCCGTACGGGCGCACCAAGTTCTTCGGCGAGGCGATTCTGTCGGATCTGGCGGCCTCGGACCCGAGCTGGACGATCATTGGGCTGCGCTACTTCAACCCAGTCGGATGCGATGCATCGGGCCTCCTAGCTGAGGATCCGCGGGGCACACCGTCGAACCTGGTGCCCGTGGTGGTGAAGGTGCTGACGGGGGAGCTGGCGGAGCTGTCAATCTACGGCGACGACTGGACGACGCCGGACGGCACGGCAATCCGCGACTTCATCCACGTCTCGGACGTGGCGCGCGGCCATATCGCGGCGCTGGCGGCGGCGCAGGAGGGTCGCGTCGTGGAATCGTTCCGCACCTTCAACCTGGGCACGGGCTGCGGCCACTCGGTTGCTGAGGTCGTCGCCACCATGGAGCAGATCAGCCACCAGCCGATCCCGCGACGGACGGCGGATCGCCGCCCGGGGGATGTAGAATCGTGCGTCGCGATTGCCGACCGCGCCGCGGTGGAGTTGGGCTGGAAGGCGGAACGCTCGTTGCAGGATGCGTGTCGCGACCTGTGGAATCATCTCCAGGCGGAGGGCCGGTTGAGCGGGACGGTGGTCCAGTCTTGATGGGCGTTGTTGTTGTTGTTTTGCTTTGCTTTGCTTTGCTTTGCTACAGAAGAATACCCCTAGAGAGCTGGCTGCGCTGAGCTGAGCTTGGACAGCTGAAGTCAGATTAGGGCTGTGGAGATTCGACCGTTTCTCGGAAATGCAAGGGCCATGAAAGTTTCCAGGCTGAGTGCGATAGGGGAATTCGTGCCACAGCCCGCAATCGGTGGGGTTGGAGCTGTCACTTGGAATGCTTGGTAGGTTTGTCGCTTGGTTCTTTTTTTTTTATTTTGTGGTTCTGTTCGCCTGTCGCTTATAATTACTCCTTTTCTTTTCTAACGCCTGGATTCTTGTCGATGATGCTTACCTTAGTTACCCGTACATACATGACTTGATAGTAATATACCATACCCATACTTCATACAATTCTTTGTGTATCAATGGCCAAACGTAACGTGAAGGTGAGGAGGAGTCGATAAACATAGAAACCAACCGATCTGGTGCTCATACCAAAAGTAACGAAGAAATGTCATGTGCTTGCGCAGGCATGTGGCTCAGGTAAGGTAACACGACATGCCCCTCCCTCCCCGTGCAATTGCAAACCCACCTGCTACCCGGGGGGAGACAAAGCCCCGTGCAAACCTAGCTTGTATTGTGGTTCGGAAAGTTTGGGGGTCTCGGAACATGCTTCCTGCATAGATTGGTTGTGTTTCGGATTCGCTCGTGTTACGGTGGGTGGGACGGTCTGGGCTGCTGCGAAGGGGTGCAAGAAGAATGGCAGAAGTCAATACGGTACTGAGATGGCGAGAGGGGGATTGCTGGTTGGCTGTGGTGAGAGTTGCGGTCTATTCTTACCGGCTTTTCTTTTTCTGGCTGCTGAGCGAGGATATCATCTATACGGCGGGACTATTGAGGGTGTGAGGGTGGCGTTCGATGGCCGGGGTGGGTGGTTTGTTGCCTGGTCTCGCAGGCATGCGCCTCGGCTGGAGCTGAGCTGTGCTGAGCCGAGCTGAGCTCCTCGGGGTGTTCTATTCTGCATTACTTCGGTATACTTGGTGTTGTATCTAGGTAGGTACAACTGGTACTGTACATCGATCGCGATAGAGTTGTACAGGACGAACATCTCGCTGATCGTTGCCGATCGCTCCACTCGGCGAATGATGGACGGGGGGATATTGCCTCGGCTCCACATGGTCATCCACCTAAGAGGAACTGTCGATCGGATGCTAATGAGGTGACAGGGGCTGCTTTGTTGCATCCTTGGAGACGAGTATTGGAGTGAGGAGATAATGGTTGTGGTTACACTGTGTGATAAGCAGTGAGGGCTGGGCTATGGCGCGGCGAACATTTATGCGCCACTTTCAAGGACGGTCGGACTATTGATGCTTGAGGCGGCGCCTATCTTTAAGCGAAGTATGTTCACCTCGTTCCCGGTACTGGAACCTATTCACAATCTACACCGTTGATGTGATCTTGACAATCATTGGAACTGCTGCAGCCAACCTTGGCAAGCAATCGTGGCGGCCGAATAACACGCCCGGCGCTGGCTGTCAGTAAGCGCCAACGCTAGATGTGCAATGGCTGACCCTTCTGCTCCAGCGTATTTTGCCCCTAGGTAGTATCATCTACTTGAAATTGCATCTCAACCCACCATCTAGATCCCATCGCTCGAAATTGCCGATTTGATCTTCCCCTGCTGCATGTATGCAGCGCAGCGACTACCAAACGCAAGCGCTGCCCACGATGCTCAATCGGGAAAGGCAGGCGCTAAGCAGGAAGCCAAGTCGACCACTGCATGATCTATCACATTCGATGGCTCCAACTGCGCATCTCGCTCTGCTTTTCCCTTTTCTCGGTGAGACAGAACAAGCATCCGCTAATCAGGACTGGCGCTCCAGCAGCCATAAGAGTCCTTGACGCCGATGCACATGGCCCAGTTGATACCCCTCACTCGTTCGTCTCGGAGCTCCAGCAGCCGAACTCCTCACGATATCTTCACTTGTCCACCAGACTAGACCAAACACCCCTGCTCGCCAACGCAGGACCGCGCTATGCATCAAACAACCTATCCCGATTCTTTCCACGATACCACCATCAAACAGTGGATCCAGGACTACTACACCGCCGTCGACGTCGACGGGGCTGTCGAGACCATCGCCGACTTTTTCACCCAGGACGCGGTCGTGCAGATGGGGGAGCATGGTGTATCGGACCGACCAGGTACGTCCGGCGTACACCGACGTCCAAGGGCCCAGCCTGAGAGAGACTTCCCTCATTAATTTGAGCGAGCTAGGCTTGATTCAACTGTTTGCATCTACCTGGGATTACGTTGCTAGTCGCAGCCACCACGTCGTCTCGATCGATCCGCTGGGCACCGACACCTTTCTGGCACGAGGCGCTGTAACCTATAACCTCAAGGACGGGCGCAGTGTGACGCCGGAGTGGTGCGGGATCATGAAGCTGGTCCGACAGGAGGGGGACTGGAAGATGTCGCATTACAAGGTGTATTTTGCCGCGTTTCCGGCATTTTGAGATGAGAGATCTACTCTGTATGCATGCCATTTTTGTTCATCCGTTCATCCCTTGCGGGAGGTGGATTGAATTGCGGGAATGTTACCCCGCAGGTGTCAACCCGATGATCGGTCGGAACCATTTCTTCCATCTTCCTGGCAGCATAAACTATACACACATTTTCTATATCACCTTAACTACCAGCCAGCAATGAAGCCTACCTTATCTGCCAAATTAAGAGACCCGTGGGAGCGATGGCCTGCGCCGGCGTCTCGCGCCTATCGGGTCGCTGCGGGGCCCAAAAAGTGGCTCCCGATTAATTCTCGATTAATAATCACTTTTCTCCATCGCTTCCGAATTGCTTCAATCCATTCACGCCAAGCCAACCGCGATGATTCCAATTAGATCGCGCTAGACATTCTCCGATCGGTCTTCCGCTGTGAGCATCAGCGACAATGCGACGACGCACGCGTAAGAGTGTCATTCAGCTAGCCTTCTTCATCGCGATCCTGAGCCTGATTCTCTTCCTCAACAAACCCCCGTCACCCGGGCGGACTTTCGCCTGGACCAAAGTCACCTACCGGACCACCGCGTCCCAGCTTCCTGAAGCTCGGGGAATCTGTCCGGGACTCGAGCAAACCGAGAAACCTGCCCTCGTCGTCTCGCGAGTCACCAGCGATGACTCCGCCTGGCTCGACGCCCTGCGCAAGCAGTACCACCTCTGCATCTACACTGCGGATGCTGCAGCACCGAAGAACCCGGATGCCACCCACCTCCAGGTCCCGGCCAACCGGGGCCACGAGGCGATGGGGTACCTGACCTTTCTCATCGACAACTACCACCACCTCCCGGCGGCGGGGATGGTGTTCGTGCACGGCTCGCGCTGGGCCTGGCACAACGACCACCGGGAGTACGACAACGCCGCGCTGCTGGCCGCGCTGAACCTCACGTCCGCCCTGCAGCCCTGGGGGTACCACAACCTCCGCTGCGATTGGAGCGTGGGCACGTGTCCGACCACGCAGCCCGCGCAGGGGAGCCTGGAGCTGCGCCTGCAGTCCGTCCTCGAGCCGTGGAGCGCCCGCATGGCCTCGGACGTGGCGCTCCCGCGCGCGCTGGCCTCACTGTTCGGGCATCCCGGCAGCAGCGCCCACGAAACTCACGCGCAGGTGCAGGTCCTCCTCGGCCGCAACGACCCCATCCGCGCACAATGCTGCGCCCAGTTCGTCGTCGCCCGCGCCAACGTCTGGCAGCACTCGCAGGACGAGTACATCGCGCTGCGCCAGTGGCTGCTGGACGGGATGCACGCGCGGGCCACGAACCGTCGCGGAGCGATCCCAGCGCCGGCGTACGATCGCGTCGCCGGACGCATCCTGTCGTATGTCTGGCATATCCTGTTCGTGAAGCAGAGTGCCGTCCGCCCCGACGGGGAGTTGGCCCCCGGGCTCGTGGATCTGGATCGGCTGAATCACGTGGCGTGTCCCAGTGCGCAGGAGTGTTATTGCCGGCTGTACGGGCGGTGCGGGTTGGAGAGGTGTTCCGTGGGGAGCTGTAAGGGGGAGTATGTGGTGCCGCCGGAGTTTAAGGTGCCGGAGAGGCTAATGAGGGGGTAGATGCTGTGGACGGGGCAGAGTCTCTAGAAGGGTGTTGGGTCTGGATGTATACTCTCTGCTGTGGACTGTTTAGGCTCGGGGTAGAGATACCTGCTGGTTCGGGTTGTTTGCTCATATTGATTGGGTTAGGGATATGGTATATACTGCGCATGTGAGACTTGCTTTAATTTAACTCTACTTTTTGTATGCAGGTGATATCATTGTTACAGAATCTTGCAAAAGTACAGCTAAGAGACTGGTGTATGTGTAGGTGTGTGTTCATTCTTGCTTCTGGTAATCACAGCACATAGTCCAGCATGCTAATCCTATCAAAACTTACATCTGCATCAATAGTGGATTTATACCTGTATCCGTTTGAATGCAGGTTCTCTCTGCGATGTAGATTACACAACCGATTTGAACCTCCATATACCACTTACTCGGGGTATGACCGGAATTCAGGCGTATAGGGGAGTTTCGCAGAACGGCATTTACTGAAGCATCTTATGAGCACCAGCAATACACGTAGCGAGTCTGTTGAGACCTTCTCTCGTCGGCCTTCCATCCTAAGGTAATGGTGATGCTGTCTTGGTTTCTCATGATTGAGGTGGAGCCCATGACTATATATAGTTCGCACGAGCGGGAGACATGCGGCATTTAGGTGAACGGAAACGAGCAAGAGAGCAGCCTTAAGGAACGTTTCACTCTCTACATCGCACTAGGCTATCTCTACTGTAAACCGAAAATCAAGATCAAAACACGAGATCCTCGGACATCATTGTGCTCTCATGGGAGCTGAATCCAAGCGCGGAGAAAATGGATGCCTGAGGTGTGCTGGGTGTAGCCTTGCAGCCTTAGAAAAGGAGACACCGCACGTGATGTCAGAAAGTGCGATCAGCGGTGACTAAGCGGGCCGAGCAGGATCACCTCTAGAAGAAGGCTGGCGTAATTGGCCAGCCCTTCTACAGCCGCTTGGTGATCAACAAACCATCAACATCGCACGGGGCAGTCTCCATCGTTCCTACCATCAACATCAGCATCGTATCATGGCTCTTGTTTCGTGACTTTTGAGCTTCATGCACTGTCAGCTTTGATTTTCCTTCGAGATCCCACTGTCGAGACGAGAGGTATGATGTAAGCAGAGCTAAATAGTCGTTAGCGTCACTAACCAGAGAGATGGGGCCGTTTTGAGCGAGCATGGCGGCCATGGCCTAGCTGCTGATGACGCGGAGGGCTGCGTCATAGTCCAACTTCAAGCTGTTCTCGGAGGAAGCCTGCAGCCACTCGCAAGCTCGCTTCGAGTCTGGAGACAAGTATCGCCCCCGCATCCTTGGTTGAGGATGGGTAGATGGATAGTCTCACAGCCATGGCAGCAATGCTGACAGTGTTGATGCTCCAGAGTGTTTAGGACACGGTCGAGCCACCAAGATGTATGCTTTCTTCTCTGATCGGTCGAACGAAGCCCGCCGAACGAGATCATGCCCGGGTCGAATGCTTGATTGCGAATTTGACGCACACGTCCGATCTACTGGCGTTCCTCGCTAGCCTTAACTGTACTTCAATGCCTACATCAGATAGTGGATGAGTAGTGGATAGTGGCATTCTGCTGGTACCAATCGTCGTCACTCATGTCCAAAGCTCATTTCACTCAGCCCGAGTGGATGCCAGTATCTCAAAGTCGAGGGCAATATGAATACCCGGAATATCCGAACCCTCTCCTCGCTCCGAGGCGCACCATATCATCAGAACCTCTCTTGAAAATAGTACTGCAAGCCTTTCCTCGCATACTAGGATGAGCGACTCTCACTCAGAGTCACTCTGCAGAAAACAAGCATCATGAGCAGAGTTCATGTCGGAATATGCATGAGACATTGTCGGTGATGGCGCGCTATGGCGGTGGATGATCCGCATACAAGTGGATCCGGACAGGTCGGACTTTGGTTGGACCAATTTTTCAATCTACCATCACTCGGCTTCGGCGTGCCCAAACCACCGCATTGTCTCCGTTGGACGACAGCAGTGGTCGGGACAGGAGCTCCATGAGGTGATTACCTACAAAAGACAGGTCGGCGCCAAAGCAAAGCAGACAGGAGTCTATATAAAAGACGGATCCCGTCCGGAGTACGCCTCTTGTCGCATTTCTCCCATGGTTGGTATTTGCGCATGATGATGATTGCGTTGTCTGTGCCTGACCTGGATCAATATCCGCTCTGGACGGCGATTGGCCCAGGAAGGAAGGACAGTGCCTTGATGCCACAACAGTTTCGGAGCTGTCGTGTGGCTGTCATGCATGGTTTCGATTATCCCATCCGAATATGATTTCATTGTTTCTCCAGCACATGCCTCAGAATGAAGTCAAAAGAGTGGTCAACGCAGCCAGAGAGCCCTTTGCAAAAACAGAGAGAGAGATCTCCATCATGGCCTCGGGTTCTGAATTTCGCTCTGCTGTCCCCCCTAATCACTTTGCATTGAGTTTCCCCCTTTCTCTGGTGAACTGTTGAAGGTTCGTTCCAAAAATGGAATTTTGTGTGGCCGACTAGTTCTGACTAACGGCCTCCGCTGTGGGGAAACTTTCGGTATTAACGTCTGGCCGACATCGGCCATTGACCAATTGGCAGCGACAATGACTCGCTTGGTCGGAGATACTATCGGACCGGACTCCACAGCCTGCGCGTCCACAGTCTTCTGGGATTGATTGCGCCTTCCAACTGGCTTCTATCGGAACCACCCGTGAACCACACGCGGTCTTAGCTACGATAGTCTGTTCTGCTAAATTCGCCGACACTTTTTCTGGTTGTAGGCATCCTTTTTCTGCCAGCCAATGGGCGACGCCCGGCTGCTGCCTTCACTCCACCACAGGCGATCCGGAAACTCTGACCTGCCGACGAATTTTCTCGACGGCGGTGATCGATCTCCGAGTTCATCTCACGATGGTCGTACGCACTCATGGCGCGCAATCATGCGCTGACAGGGATGTATCCTCACCTCAAGTGCTGGCTATCATGCTATAGCTATAAGTCATGCGAATGCGAAATTGACTCGTCTCTGCCTACTTGTCATTTCGAGGGAAATGGTCGCTTTTAAATGTGGTCGACCCGTTGTTTGCTCAACTGTGTTCCCCCCTGCGCCCCGGAAAAGGATTTTTGCTCGAGTGGATCCCCAATAGCTGACGACCAAAGATCTCGTCTCGGATGCGCTCCTGACAGAAGCCCATCAGCTGGGAGCATGCCTCTTCATTTTGTAGCGCACCGTCAACCCCCAGTTTTGCGTCCTGCCGGCGGGCCAAAACAGATTCTGCCCTCCTGGATGATTACCGGTGTTGGCTGGGAGGGGGCCTCAGTTCTTGTTGCCTGTGTCGCCCCCCTCCACAGTCAACAACCAGGTCCTTGATATTCCAACCGTAGTGAACGGACACTGCTCCTCTCGGTCGAATGACATCGCCACAACGGTCCCATCCCAAGGCTTAGACATTGCTCCTCTGGACTCTCCGCCTCCCTCTGGCTTCCGTAGCACCCTGTTCCTGCCCCCTATATATGGTTTTCGGGCACGTATCCACTCTTGAGAACTGTCGGTTTACCCAGGCCCCCATCCAATCCAAGAGCATTGGCGTGAAGTGGTTCCGTTGCTGGTCTCTGCCACAATCTCATTTCCCCTTCGCCCAGGCACTTCTGTTTTTATTTTTATCCTTCTTCTTTTGATTAAGCGTTATTTTTGGTGTTCGACTGTCAATAAACTCCTTTAACCTTTGCTTGTTCAAAAGCAATTGTCCAGACATCCTCCCAGGCTCCCCATCTTCCACTCGTGTCAAGATGGGTACGCCAGGACATAACTACGGGACTCATTCTCCCCAGGAGAGTGAGAGCAGTTACTTCTCACATGCTTCTCCTACTCACAATGTGAGTGTTCTGTCTGTGACTAGCAAAGATTCATGGCCCACCAGCCATTGCGACCGTCCATTGTGCCTAACCCCAGCAGCAACAACCTTACCACAGCGACGAGCACGAGGAACAGGAGCAGTCCCTGCTGCAGCGCAACCCCTCCAGCCACTATGGCGGTCCATTCGAGGACCCCGCCATGTCCACCGACTCCCTCCGTCGGTACACGCTGCACGACCCCGGCGCGACGGTCTTCGCGACGCCCCCTTATCAAGAATCTGAGTCGAGTGACATCTATGATGCTCGATCGACCACCGAAAAACCAGCTTCCCAGGCCGGCAGTCGCGCGGGCGCCCTCCGCCGCTTCGGAACGAGAAAGATCAACCTGGTGCAGGGTTCCGTCCTGAGTGTCGACTACCCCGTTCCGAGTGCCATCCAGAACGCGATCCAGCCCCAATACCGAGAAGCGGAGGAGGCGTTTGCGGAGGAGTTCACTCACATGCGCTGTAGGTGCACTCCGAACACGAGGGAGTAAAGAAAGGGGGAGCTGACCGAGATCACTCTAGACACGGCGGCCACGTGTGATCCTGACGAGTTCACGTTGCGGAATGGTTACAACCTGCGGCCCGCGATCTACAATCGGCACACCGAACTGCTGATCGCCATCACATACTATAACGAAGACAAGGTCCTGACGGCGCGTACCCTGCACGGTGTCATGCAGAATATTCGCGATATCGTCAACCTGAAGAAGTCCGAGTTCTGGAACAAGGGTGGACCGGCGTGGCAGAAGATTGTGGTCTGTCTTGTCTTCGATGGTATCGATCCGTGCGATAAGAACACGCTGGATGTGTTGGCAACGATCGGTATTTATCAGGACGGAGTGATGAAGAAGGACGTTGACGGACGGGAGACCGTCGCTCATGTGGTAAGTTGGTCAACTGATTTGCAACCGCCCGGCGGGAAGGCGGGCGGATGGACCCGGCGGCCGTCTCAGGTCTGAGTGAACAAGGCAAGAAGGACTGACAATCATCATTACCTACAGTTCGAATACACCACCCAACTGTCTGTCACCCCCACTCAACAACTGATCCGTCCCCAGGGCAATGAGTCGACCAATTTGCCCCCCGTGCAGATGATCTTTTGTTTGAAGCAAAAGAACAGCAAGAAGATCAACTCTCACCGCTGGCTGTTCAATGCCTTCAGTCGAATTCTCAACCCCGAGGTGGTTATCTTGCTGGACGCTGGTACTAAGCCGGGTCACAAGTCGCTGCTCTCGCTATGGGAGGCCTTCTACAACGATAAGACCCTCGGTGGTTCATGTGGTGAGATCCATGCCATGTTGGGTCAGGGATGGCGCAAAGTCCTCAATCCCCTGGTTGCTGCTCAGAACTTTGAGTACAAGATCTCCAATATTCTGGACAAACCCCTCGAGAGCGCGTTCGGTTATGTCAGTGTCTTGCCCGGTGCCTTCTCTGCGTACCGCTACCGTGCAATCATGGGCCGACCGTTGGAGCAGTACTTCCACGGAGATCACACCTTGTCCAAACGGCTTGGTAAGAAGGGTATTGACGGCATGAACATCTTCAAGAAGAACATGTTCTTGGCCGAGGATCGTATTCTTTGCTTCGAACTCGTGGCCAAGGCTGGTTTCAAGTGGCATTTGAGTTACGTGAAGGCATCTAAGGGTGAGACGGACGTTCCGGAAGGAGCGGCAGAGTTTATCAGTCAACGTAGACGTTGGCTGAACGGTTCGTTTGCTGCTGGTCTGTATTCGCTTATGCACTTTGGTCGGATCTATCGCAGTGGTCACAGTATCATTCGTCTCTTCTTCTTGCACCTTCAAATGATCTACAACGTCATTCAGCTCATCATGACCTGGTTCTCTCTCGGTATGCCCTGTCCAATGGCCTCGACCTGCATCGGTTTGTTCACACTGACATTGTCACAGCTTCCTACTGGTTGACTAGCTCCGTCATCATGGACTTGGTGGGTACACCTAGCTCTCACAACGGCAACAAGGGATGGCCTTTTGGGGACGAAGCGTCGCCTATCGTCAACAACTTTATCAAATATGGTTACCTCTGGGTTCTCGCGCTGCAGTTCATTCTGGCTCTGGGTAATCGGCCGAAAGGGTAAGTGCTTGTCCCGCCTCTTCGACTTGATATTGATGCTTACATTTCACCCAGAACTGTCGTCCCCTACACCCTCTCATTCATGTACTTCTCGCTGGTCCAGATCTATGTCCTGATTTTGTCGTTCTACCTGGTCGTCAACGCATTCAGCTCCGGACTGTTCAACCTCGACATCAACGAGAGTCTCTCCGACTTCTTAAAATCATTCTTTAGTTCGTCAGGTGGTGGTATCGTCTTGATTGCGCTCGTCTCGACCTATGGCATCTACGTCATTGCCAGTGTCCTCTACATGGACCCCTGGCACATTCTGACTAGTTCCTGGGCTTACTTCATGGGCATGACCACTGGTATCAACATTCTGATGGTGTACGCCTTCTGCAACTGGCACGACGTTTCCTGGGGTACCAAGGGATCTGATAAAGCGGAAGCACTGCCGTCCGTACAAACTAAGAAGGACGATGACGGCAAGCAGAACTTCATTGAGGAAATTGACAAACCGCAAGCCGATATCGATAGCCAGTTCGAATCGACGGTCAAGCGTGCGCTGGCCCCGTGGATCGAACCCGAGGAAGAAAGTGGCAAGAGTCTGGACGACGCCTACAAGAACTTCCGTACTATGCTGGTTTGCCTGTGGGTGTTTAGTAACTTGCTCGTGGCACTGCTGATTACCAGCACTGGCGTTGACAAGATGTGTTTGACCGTAAGTTTTTACCCGTGACCTTGCTGCTTGTCTGTTTGCTGACCTGGTTGTCGAATAGAACACCTCCACCACCCGCACGTCCTGGTACTTCGAAGTTATCCTCTGGATTACCGCGGGTCTCTCCTTGTTCCGCTTCCTTGGATCGCTTTACTTCCTCGGTCGCTCTGGTATCCTCTGCTGCGTGTCTCGTCGCTAAGTTACCTCCCGCGGGGTTTGAGGCAGTGCCTTCTGCCAGTGGTCTGTCGACACTGATCCCAGCGTCTGATGGGACGGCGGGGTTGTATCATCCTGTTTGTGTCGTGTTTTCCAGCACGTCGCCTTCCATTGGGATGTATATCATCTGGAATTTCATCAAGTGTTGATCATTCCTTATTTCTGTTCGATTCTCATGCAATGACCATAATAGAGCGGTTTTTTTTGTTCTCCTAAGAGTTCTTCCAGTGAAGCACGCGGAGGTAGCTTTGGATTGTATCTATTTAGAACGTTGAATTTAGAGCTTATGACTGATACCGTTGTCTCATAACTTCGGATGCCCCAGTATCCATAACATAATCCTTACAGACGTCCCTTTCAGTAGTCTGAGAAGGTCTTTACTGTTTCCGCATTTGACAGATGCCCAGGACTACCTAGTTCTGCACAGCACATGGTGGAGTCTCAAGAATAGCAACGTGGGACAGATTACACCTCAAAAATGATGCCCCCCGGCCCGACATCACATCCCTTCGGCGCGTCACTTCAATTAACAAAACCCAGAAAACCCAGAAGCTATCACCCAACATCCGCAGCATCCTTGGGATCATGAACGTCATCCAACCCGTCCAACTCCTTCCCGACTACCGCACACCCCTCCATATCTCCCTGGTGCGCCTCGACCATCACTTCCACCGCCAGCCGCGTCGCCCTCTACAATGCATTATTGGAACCCCTCGCAGCCTCCAACGTCGCCTCATCCAGCTCCTCCCTCAACTGCTCCAACCGAGCCAGTGATCCCATGATCTCCAGCATGATACCCTTGAGCTGGACATGCCGGCCTGCATCTTGGCCTGGTGGGTGAACTGTCGGCGGTCGGAATCGTTCTGAGCCGCGTCGCCGGCGGTCGTCACCCAGCTCTGGGCTGTGGGTTGGCTGGAGTGGTGCTGCTCTTCAATCTGGGTGAGAAGGCCTTTGATATCGGAGATGAGCCGGGGGGGGAAGGGGGTGGTATCGGTCGTGTTTGATGGCTGAGATGGCTGAGATGGCTGGGACGTTGTATGGTTCGACTCGGTGCCCGCAGGCAGATGTGCTGCGGCCTCCACGTTTTGTGTTCCCTGCTCGGTCGATTTTCGTTCTGGCTGAGTGAGGCAGAGGCCGAAGTTTTGTTAATGAGAGATTTGGCAGGGAGAAAGGAACTGAAGGTGAAGTTGGTTGGATGGATGGGTGGATGGATGGCAAAGGTTATGGTGATGGCTTGAGCTCAGATGCGTGTCAACTGTCAAGGATGGGTGGGAAGTGGGAGGTAAGAAGAAGTGAAGTGGTCAAATATCACAGATGGCATCCTGGACTTGTCATTTGAAGAGAAAGAACAAAGATAAGGCAGCCTGGACAGGGAGTAGTGAATGAATTCCCGAGATACCATGGTCCGGCTTGAAGAACTTTCTGTGAGAAGCACGGAAGGATTGGTATTCACCTCCTACTACACTGAGAAGAAAACGCTGAAGCTGAAGGATACATGGTTACCCGTGTGTCGTTCCCAACACTCGAAACCGCGAGGATTTCTGGTATGCTGGAACTATCTCAGCATGAAGACTGCCAAACCCGTATATATGACCCTGACTGCGTCCCTGTCGGGGGCAATTAACCCGGCCAGCGCGGGATTCGGGGCGGGATACCCCGCCTTTCCCCCACAAAAACACCCCCGGCCTCGGTATCAAATTGAGGCCCACCACAGCTCCCGACAGGAGCTTCTTATAATCCACTCCGAGATCTCTTCTCGTGACCCAATTCCATGTATAGACAGGGCTCAGTGGCGGAAGGGATATCATGCCATCAACCCTTGCATCAATCGCACCCGTGCTCTGGGGTTGTCTGGCGCTGACGCCCCTGGTTCATGCTCACAGGTATTCCCAATTGGCGCAAATCAGAGCATCGAATTCACAAGCTAACCCTGCAGCATTAGTGAGACGCTTGTACGTCCTACGCGCTATCGGACCAATGTTAGTTTCCGGAGTTATACAAGCGACACGCAATCCGCCTGCTTTACCCTCGACTCGCAAACCCCAGTAGTCACCTTAGATTACGGCACCGAAGCTGCAGGCTTTCCCTACTTGGAGGTCGAAACGCTTTCAACCCCTGTTCAGATCGAGGCCAAGTATAGCGAGCCCTATACCGGGCTAGACGAGCCATTTGCAGACGGCCCGTTTGACTTTGCCAATGGTCTCTCCAACACCTTCCGCGTCGAGACCTTCAACGTCACGTCCACCGGGCGTGTCGAGTCGTTTTTCATCCAGGGGGGTCAGCGTTGGCAGAGCCTGAAGCTGCTGACGGACGGCAGCATTCGAATCTGCGATGTTGGTTTGAGGTCTGAAAATGATCGGACGCCCGTTGACCGGCTTCCGGGCTTTTTCGAATCATCGAGCAGTCTCTACAACAAGATCTGGGCCCTGGGGGCGCGGACGGTGCAGCAAGCATGCATCGCAGCGGGTGCAGCACCTTCTACGTGGGAGGTCACCGAGAACGGAATGTATCTGCGAGGACAGCAACCTGCCCAGTCGGTCAAGGGAGTGTCATTCGACAATTACACCCTGACATTCGATACGAAGATTGTGCGGGGAGGGACTGGCTGGAAAGTGGCCGCCGGCGTGGGCGGATACGGCGCCTACTTCGTCCTCACCAGTGAATATCCTCCCGAGTCAACATTCGTCAACGTCAACAGAACGGTCGTGCCGTCCAATACCCTGGCGGTGGGTTATGGATGGAACCTGGTCAATCAGACCTCCCTGACCTCAGGAAAGGTCAATTACTACCCGCTGCCATTTGGTGTCAAAGAAGATCAATGGTACCACATCGCGACCTTTATCAATGCCACAGGATACGGGGTGACAGTCAACGAAACCGAAGTCTTTGTGCCCTTAGCCGATCTACAGACCCCGGCTGGCACAATCGGCGGGTCAGGCAGTTTAACGGGTGGCACGTGGGGATTTGGCCCATATCAGGACCAAGTGGCATTGATCAGGGATGTGGAGGTACACGCTCAAAACGGCACCCTGCTCTACCAAAACCCAATGACCTCGGATGCAGTGCTGGAAGAATATGGCGTCCTGCCTAATACCCACGCTGTCTGCTTGGATGGTGCGAAACGCGACCGACTCGTGTGGTCGGGCGACTTCTTCCACACCTACCGGATCATCCAAGCCAGCACCTATCGCAATGACTTCATCTTGGGGACTTTGGAGTACCTGATCGACCGCCAGGCCGGCAACTCCTCGGTGTACGAGGGGCTCTTCAGCATGTCGCCGCAGATGGGCCAGTCGGCCAAGTACACTGACATTTACAGCTCCTTTGGCCTGCTCGACTACCAGTTCTTCACGTTGGAGGCAGTGGCTGGCTACTACAAGAATTCCGGCGACCGAGCCTTTCTCCAGAAATATTGGTCGAAGGTTGAAAAAGGAGTGGAAGCGGTACTGCGGCTCGTCGACGAGCAGACTGGTCTTGCAGTTACTGACAATATCGGGGCGTTCTTCTTGGGGTCGAGCAATGGGACTGCGGCATCGGCTCTGCTCGCTCATGCTCTGAGCGAGATGGCCGACCTCGCAACTGCTGTGAATGCAACCGAATCGGCTAGCTCGTGGAGTCGGTCTGCTCAAACCATCAAACAAGCTGTCAACCAGCATCTCTGGAACCCAGTACTGGGAATATACGGCGTAGACATCGGCACTCTGGACGAACAGGCGATTGCAGGCAGCGCATGGGCGATTCTGTCCGGCATCGCCAACGCGACCCAGTCCCAGTCTACGATTGCAGCGCTTGCATCTTTGCGTCTAGGTATCGGGTACAAGAGTTCTACCTCGGCCGCAAACTCCTCGAGCACCAACCTTGCACCGTTCCTGTCAGGTTTCCTGCTCGAGGCGCTGTTCCAAGCCAGTCACAATAGCGCGAATGCATCGACGGAGCGCACCACTGCTATCAGCGTGCTGCTGGACCAATTGTGGGCCGCAATGGTCACTCAAGATGAGTACTACACAGGGACCTCGTGGGAATATCTGTATCCTGATGGTCGGCCCGGTCTGGACTTGTATACCTCCCATGCCCATCCCTGGGGCGGCGCTCCGACCTACGTCTTGTCGGAGTATGTTCTTGGCGTTCAGTCGACATCCCCTGGGTTCGATACGTGGGTGTTTCAGCCTGCAATTCTGGATGTGGATGTCTCGTGGGCCCGGGGTCGCGTCCCCACCCCTCGAGGACCGATCCAGGCCAGCTGGCGGCTGGGTGGTGCTGACAGGACGAGCCTGCAGCTGCAGGTTTGTGGGCCGAAGAGGACGACGGGCGTCGTTAAACTGCCACTTGCTGTTGACTCGTACACAGTCGATGGAAAGACGAAGAGTAGCGGCAATGGGACACTGGAGGTTGCAGTTGCGGGTGGAAAGTGTGCTGATGTTCGCGTGTCACTCGCATAGGGACTTGGGATACTTCTTGCATGTACATACCATAGAATGAGACATACATATATGTTATGCTGACGTTCTTCCAGACCATGTCATGTGTTACTCAAGCCTTCATTCTTCATTCACTGCAGCTCTTCTTCCCATCCTATTAAGCAACAGAACCCTGATCTGGCGGACTTCCTTTTCCCTTTCACACTTCATCTTCCTCTGTCCATCTCCACCCATCTTCATCCATCTCCACCCATCTTCATCTTCTTCAGCTTCATCCAGCTCCACCCCACTTTGTTCAGCGCTCTCTCAACCTCCATCTATCCGTCTTCATCTATCTACATCCATCCATGATCTGTCCTCCGTCATCTTGACGCAGCCAAGTACCTTCACCTCAGCTGTCACACTGCCACCTTCGTCACCAGTCCAGAAACCATGCCAGAATCAACATCGAATCCGCCTCTCTCACGCCTTCCTCCCGAGCTCCGCCTAATGATCTGGGAGGCCGCACTGCCCGATCCGATCGTCGACCCGCTGTACATCTGGCGATACGACTGCTGGAAGGCGCACCGGGACCAGACCGAGGACGCTGCGGGCGAGAATAGAGACACGCTTCACATCGAGTTCGACCCGCGCCCGCTAGACTGCTATGAAATCTACCTGCCACACTTATTCATCAACCACGAGGCCCGATGGGTCGGGCTGCGCTGGCTGGAAAAGCAACAGCCTCGCCTCCAGATTCGCTACCACAAGAAGACGCGCCGCTTCTCCGTCGTGCGGCCGTTCGACCCAGCCCGTGACACCGTCTATATCCCGTACCGTCAATGGTTCAACTTCTTCCCCAACGCGCGGCGGATCCGCAACCTGATGTTGAAGGCGGGAGTGGACCAGCAGCTGGCGCACTTGTGGCCCGCGCATCGCCGTCCCGGCCACCCCCTAATCGTGAAGCATGCGACCCCGCTCACCCGCCTCGCCTTCCCCTGTGGCCTACTCCACAAAAAGAGTGCGGAGCACGTGTGCCCGAGTTGGAGGTGGTCCGGTGTCCATCCCGAGTGCGTGGAGGTCTCCATTGTGAGCAACAGCCCGGAGGACCCGCTGCAGCGATTCCCCGACATCGACGTCGTGTTTCGAACGTGGGAGGTGGCGTGCCCGAAGGAGATGAAACGCATCATTTGGCTCCCGGTTCACGACACGTCTCGACGGTGGCATGCCGTAGACAGTCTTGTAGACGAATCGCTCGACCAGCTGCGGCGCGCTAAGACCCGGCAGGACAGAACCACGGCGTGGGGCGGTCTATACAGACACTTCAAAGACGGACCATATCAGGGTGGTCGCTTCAATGCGGACCTAGATCAGATCTGGTCAGTTCGGAACACACTGCTCAATGAGGATACCGGAGGACAGGATTATCAGCAAGAAGTGTGGAAGAGGATTTTCAGCCGCCTGCCCCTTATCATCAAATCGGTGGTTGCTGTGGAGAGATAGAGGGGATGCTGCTTGAGGTGGGTGTATAGGATGGCCGCTGTTTCCAGTGCCCTTTCGCCTCTAGCGGGTAGCTCTCATCAGAGCCTATTCTCTCTGTCGGTCTTAGCGGGTGGTCGTCTTTGATCTAAGCATGCATATTTTATCTCGAACGATGTCATGATTTCCTGAGGGGTTGTACGGAAACGTGAGTGTAGGTCAAAGCCAATACAGAGACTTCCTGCCACATGTTCTATACGTTTAGTCCAACAAACCAGTGATGCGGTGCCGCAAGATTCAAGACATGACATAGTAAGGGGTATACAACCTTCCCAACCCAGCCCAACAAACACCAAATGTAGAGCCCAACTATATAGCCCCATCAACTCCAGTCCACGATACCACTATTCTCTCCCCACCCCAATCCAGAGGGAAAAAACATCACTCCTTCCCACCCACCTCCCCCCCGACGCCGCCACCCCGCTCCAGAACCTGCCCCGGCCCCTCTCCCAAAACCTCCAACAACTGCCCCGCCGTCAAATGATCGCCTACACGCTCCATCCGATGCACATATACGCACCTCCCACCCCGAAAAACCCACTCCCCACCATTCACATTCCACGGCCCGCCCCGGAACGCCCGAAGCCACCCACCCGCCGAGAACATCTGCTTGAGGGTACGGCCCAGCGCCCGCACGAACGAAACCTCGGTGTAGACGGGCGGGCGCGTGATGCCGTGGACGGTGCGCTTCATGCGAAGCTCCGAGTAGATGCGGCCGGTGGGGTCGGTATACACCGGAAAGCGGGCGGCGGTCTCGGCGACGTAGGGGACGATGCGGGCGGGGTCGCCGCAGCCGATGATGAGGACCTGGCAGGGGCCGGTGTCGGGGTTCTCGGGGAGGCTGGCGAGGATGCTGTCGCTGAGGTGGTGGGAGACGGTGCGGACGTAAGATTGGTCGTAGATGCAGAAGAAGTGTCTTACTATCCCGTCGAATAGACATGAGTGGTGGGGAGGGAGAGAGGGGGGCAGGGTTGAGAGTGCGAGCCGGGGTATAGGACTATGCTCAGACCAGGGGTAGGCGAAGGGCAGCAACGCACTGAAAATCACCAGAGTCGTGATATTCGACCCCTTGCCAGCGACCAGATCCCCAAAGCGGATGGTGCCGCCCGCCGAGTTCTGGAGCTCGATCTCGTACGCCTCGTACAGGCCGTCGGACTCCTCCGCTGGTTTTTCGTGGGCATTCGATCGTCGCGGGATTATGTTTTCGGTCGACATCTTCGCATGTTGGTTGTCCCGCGGGAGTGTGTCTTGCAGGGATGAGGAAAGACGTAAACAAGCCAGGATGTGTGGGTGGCAGAGGCTTGGTTTTGTTGTGCTGCAGCTCGATACCTCCGGGAATGATACTTCCGCCGGCCACAAAACGTGGGACAATAGGCTGATTGAGCTTGGCCGGCAGTCGTGATGTCATGACCGGGGATGACCATGGGTACAGCCAACGCCCCCTGCTTTCCCATCCTGCGGGAAATCCGGGGCTGTGGTCCAGGCCTTTGTTAGTCCTCAGGCACTGGCGTTCAATCCGCAATTTGGAATGCTTACAAAGGGCGTCCTGCGCAGTGCTCCGCATTGGGACGTGGAGACGACCAGAGTCGGATTTAATCGGCGTGGGGGTGATTATTCACCTGGCGAAGTCTGGCTCTTATGGTTGAGATCGAGATTGGCAGACAGACCGCCGATTGGCGATTTGTCATGATTCTCTTCGCGTCAGAATGGCTGGTAGTGTATGTGTATACTGTACAGCATATTCACTTTGATAATATACCATATGCTGGGCTGATCGGCAGTGCTAGCGGGATGTGTGCCGAGCCCTAATCGCCCTCCCCGTGGGGCAAGTCGCTTGAGGCCTCGATCGGGGGTTCGGGTTGTCGGGTCTGCTATCGGGCAGTCTGCAAGGGTGCTTTCCCCCCGTGTGTTATGTTTTGCAACTGAAAAGGATATGTACTACCGACTGTGCTGGAATAGAACCGTGTCATATAGGGGAGATCGATATCTTCGTAGCTTGACCAATGCAACAGCAGACAACCTGAGAACTGCCCCGGTGGAAGGAATTACCGGATACGGAAGGTCCTCCACCGGAAGACGCTCTGACCTTTTGACCTTATATCTGCAGCATGGATTTAAAACACCCCCAACTGTGCACGACATCCCCAAACAAATCCCATCACAACTCCATCACTTCAAACCTAGCTCTTACTCGACTTGAAAAGAAACAACCTCCACAACGGTCAACATGCCCAATACAATCACCGTCACCCTGCCCCAGCTGGCCAAAATGATCGACCACTCCCTCCTGCACCCGACCATGACCGACGCCGACATTCGCGCCGGCCTGCAGATCGCCCGCGACCACCGCGTCGCCACCGCCTGCGTCAAGCCCTACGCGATCCCGCTCGCCCAACAGGAGCTCGCCGGGTCGGACGTTCTCATCTGCCCGGTCATCGGGTTCCCGCACGGCAACAGCAGCACCGAGATCAAAGTCCTCGAGGCCACTGCTGCGGCCCAGGCGGGCGGCGCCGAGATCGACATGGTCGTCAACGTCGGCAAGGTCCTCGGCGGCGACTGGGCGTATGTCACGGACGAAATCCGCCGGATTAATGCCGCGGTCGTCGCAAACGGGGCTACCCTCAAGGTCATCTTCGAGAACGATTACCTGCAGCCCGAGCACATTGCCCGGCTGTGTGAGATCTGCTCGCAGCTGGAGGTGGCGTTTGTCAAGACATCAACCGGGTATGGGTTCGTCAAGCAGAGGAATGGCTCGTATAACTACAAGGGTGCGACCGTCGGGCATCTGAAGTTGATGCGGGAGAAGTCCGCCCAGAAGGTGCAGATCAAGGCTGCCGGGGGTGTGCGGACGCTGGACGATCTACTGCATGTGATGAGCTTGGGCGTGACACGTATTGGGGCCACGGCGACGGTTGCGATTCTGGAGGAGGCCAGGAAGCGTGGGATTGGGAATGAGCCTGTGGAGGTGGCGTTCAAGCCGATGGCGGAGGAGGTGACCACAGGGGGCTATTAGGTTCGGTGCTGATGCTTCAAGACTTGAGCATACATGTATTCTGGATCTAGCCGAAAGCAATTCACGGTCAATCCCCGAGGTCAGCGTTGAAAAAAGGATCGTTGTCGAGATCCCATAGCCACGTCTGTTCAAGGATCGGAAAGCCGTCCAGGGTTGGCGGCCACAGATTCGGGTTCTCTGCCGTCTCTTCATGTTCTCCGAAAGGTTGAGGTGCATAGGATAGCAACGCTGAATTGTGTGTTAGCTTAGGAAATGATATGGGAATGAGAAATACAACCTTGGTCGAAATCGAGCAGTGCATCCGTCATCGCAGGATCGTTGATGTAAAAAATGTCATCTGGGCCCGGCAGGGCGCTGGACGCACCCCGGTTAAGGGTCGCTAGGCCCCCGGAAGTAGGGACTTGAGATGCCACGTCCCTGGAGAGCCCTTGTCGCTCGTCTGACAAACCTTGACTAGATGGTCTACTAGGGCTGTTCGATTGCGTAGTCGTGCGTTTAGCCTTACCCAGCAGCACGTCCAGCTCCCTCTGCATTACAAGCTTGGTCAGTCGCTGGAGGATGTCTAGTCCTTGCTCCGCCACCACCGAGCGCGACTTGAGCGTCTCCTGTATCTCCATTACATTCTGCAGGGCTTGCTTGGAAGCACTGGACTGCTGGTTCAAGGGATCCATGCTACACAGAATACCCAAGGTGACTCCCGCGGTAAAGGTATGTATACTGACGAAGGTCACGGCGTAGGTCTCGGCGACAAGCTTGAGAACTGGGCTTGACTGGATAGAGGCCATCCTCAGCGCTGCAGTGCGACAGGCCTCTAGTGACGAGACGAATGGGTTAGGCCTTGGCTGATCAGCTCGGTCCGAGCTGGTAGGGAGAGCCTCAGGCTCCGTGCTGCTCCGCAGCTTGTAAGACAGAAGAGGCCTATGCGTCAGAATCATGGCATTCTCGTACGCCAGCATCAGAGCTATAGCCTGGAGCTGGTATATGTGGCTCTCAAAGCGTGGCCCCGTCGCTCCAATATCGCAATCTATTTCCTCTGGGGTCGAGTAATTCGCCTGGTCGGAAATTCGATCCCATTGAAGTTCGAGGGGAAGCTTGGCTTGCCACTGCTGTAAGCGGCTGTTGTACTTAGCCACTGCTTGCAGGGTATCCTGTAAGTCCCTTCGTGGGCGAGACGGCTTTCCTTCTTCTACTAGAAAGGTCTTGGTGCGATACAACTCGCCCAGTGCTTCCTTCGTTACCACTGAAAGCTCAGACATGAGGCATTTGTAGGACAGCAATGTCGTTTTGCGCGCCTGGGGTTCGCTGGGTGTTCTCGGACTTTGCATGGCCTGCAGCTTGGCTGACGGGTCCAAGGGCTCTACGTCGCAATCGGCATTCCAGATACTGTGAGGATAGCCGTATACCACGGCAGAAAAGGTCTCAATCTCATAGATAGCCCACCAACACCGCTTCCGTGTTTCATACTGCTGGCGAAAATCAGGGGAATCCGAAGGCCGTAATCGGCGGTGCAGGTGCAAGGCCTGTGCAATGCGGAGTCCGCAGCCGCACACAGGCCATGCCAGGCGAGGAGAACCATGGTATAAATAGTACGTTCCTAGCAGCACGCAGGTCTGCGCTGCTTCCAGCGAACCGAGTGACATCACATCCAAGAGTTTGGCCCTTACACAGGATAGGATACGATCCTTCAGACTTGAATCGACGCCGTGTCTGGCTAGTAGTGATTGCCGATATGGGCCCACATAATGAATCCCGATTGCGATAACCACAAGAAAGGTGGACAAGAACGCGGCATTGGTATGATCTCCTGGTCGGCCTGAGTGTGGTGGATATAGCTTCGGCCATCGCTGCCGGAAGTCATCTTGTTGGAAGATCAACATGAACCAGTGAGCGCGGTCGAAGTACGTGTCGACGAGCAAACTAGCAGCTTCAAATTGGGGCATTAATGATACAAGCTCGGTGGCAGGCAAAGACCACCCGTTGTGGACGTATTGTCGCGTGGACAGAAAAGATTCCTTGCTTTGTGAATGTGATGGGCCCTCTTCAGTGCTGGGAGCTAACGGGCTAGCCTGTTGTACATGGCCTCCTGGGATAGCAGTTGTTGTGCGATCTGGTGGCGCGTGGGTGTTGTGCAATCGAAATGCCTAGACACTTGAGCCTGGGCTCTCGTTTCCATACCAGACAGAAACCTACCCCATCGACTAGAGATAGCATCGAGCTTGATTGCCAGCAATCATCTGTCGCTGATACTCTTTCGGCTTCCGAGACGTCATCTGTCTTTTGCGCAGTAACTGGGTCGACTTCTTGGCGAGAGTGTTGCTGCACGGGGAGGCGTTCGGGGGCTGGATGGGCAGCTACAGGCTGATAGGGCCTCCAGCGACTAGTCGGCCCTGGTGTACAGTGCGCCCCAGCCCTGAGGCAAAGAGTACATGGTCGCTGAACATCACACTTCGAAGTCCATTAATACAGTGCACAGGAGACGGGGGTTTCCGACCGGGGGGTGTACCTTGAGCTTCTGGCGTCGACAACGCTGGCACGCGCTCGGAACTTTCCTGTTAGAACCCTGCATCCAGTGACACACATCTATGCACTATGACACGCCGGCGATACGTGCAACTTGCCTATCTTGGGTATAGTTCTCGTGGTGCGTAATGGAGGTGTGGAATCGGAATCAGCTGGTTAATTTGCAGCGTCAAGTTGTTGCGGCGTCGAGGATTCGTTTTCGGCAAGTCTGCCACCGGAGAACCTGCTCTATTGAGTAAGGTGTCGGAGTCACAAATTCGCGGACGTCAACAATATGCGGCTGACTCATCAAGGCAAATGCAAAGTCAAATGGGGAATACTTTGATTGCAGGCAGTAATCTTCTACCTTGGTCGTGTTTGTGAGAGAGAGCAAAGCTAGTGTACAGCAGAGTACATGTCTGCGTCTTTCTTGGATTCCTTGCTTCGGATCTCCCCTGCTTCCGTCTCTGTTCTCACCATGATCCATCATCTCGATATACTCCCCGGGAACTCCTTGGTGCATTCTCACCCAAGATCGGCACCTTCAGTCTCGATTGTCCCTTGTGTCTGACTTGTGTCACATTCCATTAAAGCAGATGCTAGGTCAAGACTCCAAACTAGTAGAGAATGTTGGAAAACAATGCCAAAGTAACTCAGGCTCACAGACAATCTATTTATGCTGCTCCTGAACCCACTGCGAAGCCGCCTCTTCCCATCGCAAGACACGAGCCCCACGAGTCGACAGACGCCGCTCCACCTCGCGCTCGAGCTCTGTCGCAGTCTTCCCATCCGAGTCGTACGTTGAGTGCGCACCAGCAAGGAGAGTCACGCGGAACCCCGCCGCCAACGCCCCCTTGCAGGTCGCTTCGACGCACTTTTCACTTTGCAGACCCACGGCCACTATCTCGTTGATGTCGGCATTGCGGAGGTGCGTTGAGAGGGTCGGATTCGACTCGAACGTGTTGCCTGGAATTAGTATCCGGATGTCAGCATCAGTGCCATCAAGCTCCGCAAGTCATCAGATACTGACCAGTCTTCTTCGCGACCACGGTTTCCTCCTCCACATCTACCCGCGGGGTGAACACCAGTTCCCAGGGCTCGCTGCCTCTCAGCAGTGTCCCACTCGCAGAGGTCTCCTCGTGCTGAATGAAGTAGATCGCCCATGGGGATGGTTGGTTCTTCTCGCGGTAGGAATCGATGACCGAGCGGACGGCGTTGAGGGTTCCCTCGGCGGACGCGATGACTCGGTCCGCATGCGGGACTCGGGTTGTGGGATCGACGGCCAGCTCTTTCTGGATGTCAATGACGAAGAGAGCTTTCCGAGGCGCCATGGTTCTTGTGTAGTAGCTGTTGGATGTGCTAGTTGTGGTGGTGATGGTGCGATGTTTGTTGATGGAGGAAAGTTGCGGGGCAGGAGCATGCTTGCGCTCACCGGTATTAGTATTACCGCCGATGATCTGCACTAACGTAATGCATGGAGGGGTCATCGGAGATGGTATGACTCCCTGCATCGTCTCCGATCATGCGTTCTGCTCCTACGGGGAATCTCATTTCCGATCTTTCTTTTGGGTGCAACAGCCACAGAGGCCGCAGTTGTAAATGATCAACCGGGCACGGCTACCTCTGCCAAGCCAGGGAGGAAGTTGCGGTCTTTTGTTCGGGCATGCGGTGGCTTCTCATCATCTTGACCATACATAATCCAGATGAGCTGTGTATCAGAAAGAGGTTTGCTTACGAAAAAGGGGCTTCTGAAGACGTGGAGCGTTTGCCATGCCCCTGCTAGCCTCGATAGTCCTTCTTTGCTGGCAGTCCGGCCGGGCGCAAGGCTTGTCTCTGTGCCATATCACCCGTGCCCTAATGCTGGAATCTTATTTGTCCCTTGGCTTGCTGTGTGTACACAGTATGCGCATGGCGACTTTTGATACGCTGAAAGCGATCCCCAGAGTCGTCATAGAGACAACCACATGATCCGTAGGGGAAGTCCAAAGTGAGCCTGAGAGAAGAATCCGCTGGAGGCATGCAATTGATCTACTGGGGGGGCGAGTGGTGCGGCTTCTTCCTCATCAAAGCTCCAAGCTCATTTCGGAGTGGTTGCAACAAGTCAGCCAACATTCCGTTAAGTTACCGGAGCACTAGCGAGGATACGTACAAAAAGTCGGTTGGAAATTCGGAGTTGTGTTGTTTGTTTGGGCTTTCAGGGACCATTACCCCGCACTACTGAAAGTGGTTTAGTGTGCGCAGGCCTGTTTCGACACTACACATACGAAACACAATAGAAGCATGAACGACTGAAAGAATGAATCAATCGGCAGCACAGCGCTTGATATAGTAGGCAGATCCGCAAGACAGCTATTCTCAGCTAAGCTCTAAATCTAATTCCAGGACTTCCATGTGGAATTGTGTTAAAGATGGATGATAAAGATGTTAGGTAGGTTGATGCCGCGAGGCTGCCCGGCAAAGCCCCCACATTTTCCATTCTCCCCGCCGTTTGACAGTTAACGACTGAGTCAGTGGGGTATGACCTTAGTTTTACGATAATAGAGGTCGATAAACAAGGCACTTTTCATTATAGACTGCAGCATTATGTGAACAAGCATCGACATGCTCAACTCGGCACGAGGACCAGGGACCCCTCGACTCCACAGTCAAGTCGCAAGCTACAAGAACCGGATAGCGAAACGGCCAAGATAGTACAGAACCTGATATTGATAAGCCATCATTGGCTCACATGGAAGTATTGTGGTTCAACAAACCTGTCGTCGAGATACCATCATGCACGTCATAATGACTCCGGGACCTCCCGCCCCGTTCTATGATTGCGGACAAAACCTCACATCTCCTGACTCGTCCCTGCCCAACCTCTCAACAATTGAGGTACATTCCAAGACAACCACCATGTCTCCAAGCGCTCAAGCACCGCCAACCATAATCTCCGCCTCGCAAACCCCCGAAGAAGAGGTATAGTCCCGCCCATTCGTCTCCGATCCTCACAAGCAACACAATCCAGCACAACAACACCGTGCAAGAGCCCAACTAACCATAATCACCCAACACCCACACTCCAGCGCAACATCACCACCGCAAAACAATACATGGCCATCGCCTACTCCCCGACCGAGAACCGCGGCGCCGAGTCCGTCCGCCACCTCTGCCACCCAGACAGCTGGTTCTGGAGCCCGTCCACCTTCCCGGGCTGCTCGACCCCGATGGACTACGCCAACTCTCACGCCACCGTCATGAAGTCGGTCAACGACCTGCACATCGTGCGGTACGACCAGGCCTGGGCCAAGGACGGTCACGTCCTCCTGCGGTACACCGCCGAGGGGTCGCATGCCGGGGCGCCGTACAAGGGGATTGAGAGGTCCGATCCCCCCAAGCGGGCGCAGTGGAGCGCGGCGGCCATCTTCGAGATCAGCGACGGGAAGGTGAAGAGCTTCACCAAGGATTGGGATCAGAAGGTTATGCAGGTGCGTCTTTGTACTTCCGTCGTGATTGCATTGATGTGTACAAGTGTGCTGATCGTTTGGTTTGGAAGATTCAACTAGGTTGGGCGCCCGTGAAGGAGTCGGAGGATCCGCGGTGGAAGGCGGAGATTTTGGCGAATCCTGAGAAGGGGCGGCAGGCGAAGTAGAACCACAGAGCTGGAGAGGAAGGCAAATGTCGGTAATATAGGAGTTGTCGAGGTTCGATGTTCATGCCGATAGAATAGAATGGTATATCGAGTTTGCAAGTTCCTAGAGGCTTTCTAAACGCAGGGCTCACTGGCGTCATGTCAATGTGTTAAGTTATGGTAAACTCAACACATAAGAAGCATATACAACATCACCTCACAAGACTTATCAATAAGCCATAATCCATCTCTGAGCATGAGTATGTTGCACCGTGTCACAGTCAGCAGATTTCTAGCAGATGTGCAACCGAATGGTGTGGCAGTAGCACACAGCTCCGGGGGCGACTGGCCTACGATACCCAAACAGGAGTCGCAGGATGAGTTCAAATCGAAGACTACATGCAGTGGCTGTTTGCTTGACAGATAGTTCTCCTCGCTTGCCAGTCAAGATCTTGCTCAAATGGCACACAGCAAGAGAAGTACCTGGAAAAATATCAAGGCGCTCAGATAAGAGAGGCGCGCGTTTGACTTCCTTGGGCTGCTTAACTCCATGTCCAGGGCACAAAAACACATCAAATTGATGCCTTGAGCCTTTCGCTATCGATGCAAACCATAAGAGATGACTCACCTAGCGATGCAGCATAACTTTGCCAGTTTGAGCTACTATTCTGGCTAGTGCTTCCCTTAATACGCTAATGAATACGAAAAGACACTGAAGGAGCCTGCTCCAGAGTAAAATCTCATTGTGGAGTCATGAGATGCCCTAGGCATCAGACGGTGACAGGCATTGAACGACCGTTACGCCCAAAAGATTGACAAGCGGGCGATTTGCTGCCTCCTGACTCTAGGCGCCAACAATGCTCTGCTACTCGACCAGATGGCAACCAACTGTATTAGATTCTCGAGACTCCGAGCACATCAAGCCGTGTCCATGGCCGGCCATGATACCAGCCAGCCCACGGGAGTCCACCTCGATTTGAAGAGCACCGACGCAGTTTCCTGTCACAAGGTTGAGGTTACATTGCATCGTCGATGTCTCAGTTTCGTAGGAGCCTAGCATGGAGCGCTGTGGCGTGGAACAGCGCGGAACGGCAATTTGCTGCAACGCTGTGGATGTACATTCACCGGTACGATGTATTCATATTCTGTTCCTATCACCGTCACTGAAAATCGCTTCCGCCTGGCTTATGCAGCTATTTTCACTTCTTAACAAGGATTAAAGGTAATGATTTATGAAACACTTTCGGCTTCTTGCGGCGGCAGAGAGCATGGTTCAAGTAGAGTAGTGTCTAAAGATGTCATCTTTATGTACTGGCTAAGCATCACCTCACAGACTCATGAGGAAATAGAGATTAGCACTACTCACTGTCTCATTGAGTGCCATCCTCTTGCTTACGTCAAATATCACTTGGTGCATTCTCATTGTCCCTTCTTGTGAACACAGCTAGCCACATCGATCTAGTTCTGGTCTAAGGAGTTGAGGGATGAGGGTGTAGCATTTCAAGTCGGAAAGAGACACTTTGCTACGGAGATGAAATTGGCAAATAGTGAGCTGGCCTCAAATTGCGCGGTCTAAGACATTCTGTCTTAGTTTCCCGTCCTAAGACATATCCCCATCCTGAGGTTATGCTAGCCGACAAAGATGATAGCTAGCCAAAAAGCACGGATCACCTATGTGAGCTTGCTGCCTAAGCTAGTCCCTTTTCATATAATGCGCTAATATTCAATATGTGACACAGGGAGCTGTCTTGTTTCAAGGCGTACCAGCCACAGGAAGGTTGGAGATCAATTCACAGTTCGATCACGATGAAGGGTCGAACGGTATTCCCTGACCAGACTCTGCATATCCCAAGTCTCACTGCTCTGACTGGGTATCCAATTCTTAAAGTTTGGGTTAAGATTTCTTCGTACGAGCTCAGCAGAGGCCCATCGACTTATTGTCGCTGTAGGATCGCACAATTGACACTGGATTATACCTCAATCCACAGATTCATCTGGGTCAAGGTGTTACAGCAAGTGCACTAAGGCATAGTAAGCTGTATGCTAGGCTGCTTGCTCATAAAGTCGGATCACTTTAGCTAGCGCCTGTGAATACAGGTTTGGAACCGTGGTCGGAGTCTCCAAGCTTCTAGACACGTTGACTACCACGCGTCTTCCTTGATCAGATCGTTTTTACCTTTGCAGGACCACCGGACAGGACTAGAAACGTAGTCATGCGACTTTTTCACGATGGGGCCAACTATGGGTCGGGCGTCGGAAGTGTTCCGGGCGAAATGCTGGGCCTGCCAACGGGATCGATCTTCAAGATTGAGACCACTGCAACAGTCTATTCAAGCATTTAGCAGTGTTCCGTGGGGCTCCCGTACGGGATATCTATGAAAGCATCTCTTTTCAGCGTGGAAGATTTATCATGCAGAGGAGTCAGAAACGACAGATAATGGTGCGGTGACGCGGTCAGCCCTACCGTTGCCCTTCGGGGTCCGCGGAAACGGACCGTCTCAGGAGGCTCTCCCCTTATAGGGCTGGACTTGTTACATGGCTGCCTATTACCTTACAGCCATATCCACCCTTTCCCGTCTACTGTATCTGCAATTCTGCACCCTTGATCACTGTATGACAGCCCAGACCAAGAGATTGATATCTTTTAATCTCGCTAGTTCGAGTCTTGTTTTCATGATTTGATGAGAATATCCACTGACAACTTCGCTCCGTACATACAAGTCTGGCATTAACCCCACGTCGCTCGTTCACTGTTTCAGACCTTCAACACTGTATATTGATTTGTCTCTTTCCCCCATGCACCTTCGCGCTTTCCTCTTCCCCGGTATCTGGTTGGTGTGCTCTTTGGCCTCACCTGTCCCGGATACTGGAGACTCCTCGCAGAAGCAACTGTCCAACGCACTCAATTCTCGCGTCTCTTTTCCCACTGCGACCGGACATGATGTCCATTTGCCATGTCTACAATGCTCTCCAGAGGGCGACAAAGGCCCCGTTGACAATATAACCTCAACACCCTTTGTGGTATAGACTCCAGATTACCTTTATCTTGGGAGACCCAAATCAAATGCTGAAATTGTCCCTAGGCAATGAACCTCCGAACCGAACACAATGCCCTTCTGGTCAACAACGTCAGCGTCTTCCCTGCCGGGTTCCCCATGCAACTTCCAGCCCAGATGCACCTCAATGGCAATATTGACAGCGACACCATCGAAACCGTTCTCCTGACCTACGGGGTGGACATCAAATATCTCCCAGCGAGGGTCGACTCCGAGGTGGGCGACATGTACTTCGTGGAGGTCAAATTTTTTGATTCCACCGGTCACCCCGCCACCGCAAGCGTGATCCACGTTCGCTTGTCCCGCGACGCCGACGAAGACGACCTCTCTATCTCCCAGATCATCATCGAGCCACTCCTTGACTACCATGCGTCTCATGGCCACGGCAACAAGGTGTGGCACGCCCAGTACTGGAAGATGCTGGTGGGCAAGTACAAGTCCTGGTGCAAGGAGCAGAAGAATGCCCTGCATAAGACCTTGAATGAGAAGTCGGAGGCCCACGTATCGTGCGGCGACAGCCCCTGCATCCGTCCCTACAACATGGTCGTTTCGACTGATGGGGAGGGACGCCACCACCACAACGACGTGGGCAAGTCCCCGTTTGCCGTGGCTGGCCCGTCGATGAATGCCTACGTGCACCACCACCGGTCCAACCCCAACTTCTGGCGTCTGATCATTCCGGCGATGGTCCCTGCGTTGTTGGGAATGGTCGCGGGGTTGGTGGTTTGTACTACCGGGGTGGTTATCTGGAAGATCATCTCTTGTGCGCTGGCTCGGTGTGCTGACAAGCGGACGAAGAGATGTGCACGTGGCGCGGGATGTTGTAGGGGCTCGAGACAAGCGGTGTCAGAGAAGCAGCAGCTGATGGCTCGGGAAATGGGGGCCAATTGCAGTGTGTAGATACTGCGATTGCTCCTTCCCTCTCAGGTAAGAAAATGCGTATAGGGGCAACCCGTGGTAGCTGCGAGGTGAAAATACGGGTAAAGAGCATGTAGGGATCGGATGGTCTATGTGCTTGTCATTCATTACGCAGAACAGTCAGACTTGCAAATAGTTTGCGTCCCTACTCGCGTCAGCCTCACAATTGACAAACAATTTTTCTCCTACGTGAACGATCCAGTCCCTTGTTCATGGCTTTGACTCACCCTAATGGGGGAATGTTCGAGGCGAAGCTTTGGACTTCCGAAGTTCCGACCGCCCAACACTCACCACCGAACCCGTGCAGACAGACTAGTATTTCCGAGGCAGTGTAAATGGGGGCCAGGGGCTAAGCCACTGACTTTGGAGCCCTAAATGCGATCCCAATTCAGCAACGCTGCACTGCTGCAGTGCCAACCAGCCTCCAGGTGCCACAATCACCTCAACCTACCATTTAGCGCCGATAATGTGGAGGATTCTTTCTGTCTCGGAGTCCGCGGACCCCGCCAATTGACACACGATCCGACAGTCATCGTAGAGAGCCAATCCATCCACAGTTGGGGGAAAGCGATTGCAAAAATGAGCCAGGTGTACACAAACTGAGTCTTGCGCCAAAGCACTGCTGAACTATCACCCGTCATCAGCCCCAGTGGAAACACGTACTCGTATTATCATGATCCTCTGCAGCGTCAAGCACAGCGGTCTAACAGCCAGAATGATCCTTCTTCAGCCCGCCTAGTGCCGCTGGGTCCAAGAGCGGTCGTTGATTGGCCAAGCTTCCAAGCAAAGCTTGACCAAAGCTTGAGGGGGAAATGACTGGCGCCAAATTTGGCAATAATGGGTGGGGCCCGAAACGAGGCTGCCTAACACTTTCTGCACTCGCTCTGCTTGGTGCACAACACTGCCTCGGCCACAGCCCCTGTCTTGCATGCTTCGCTTCGGTGGCTGATGGCTGTCTAACCCATATTGCCACGCCCGCATCGGCCCCGCGCACGCTCACCGCAACAACCCTCAACCCTCCATCCCTTCGCAATTTACCGGGCTGGCTCCTCTGACGTCAAGCGCCCCTGGACGTCCCTGTCCAGAATAGAAACACTCACATCATTCTCCCTCAGTTTTCCCCCAGCCAGCACAGCAATAGACCGCATGGATGATAGATCATCCTAAGCAGTCCTCTCCCGCCCCAACGACGATGAAGTCATAGCGAATCGCTTGGTCTTCGCTGACGCCTGCTCTGTAGGGCTGATGCTGCGCACTGGGTCCTGGCCATTGGACCCCGGATTGACTTTCAAGAGATAAATAACCGGTGGATTCCACCGCTTGGGTGGGTTTTGTTTCTCTTTTCTTTTCTTCCCAGAATTGCCGATACCCGACTATCTACCACCACAACAATATAATAATCCTTACTGCCGTCACGCCCTCCTCTTCCCCACTCACACTCACCTGCATCCACTCATCACATCTTCACCATGTTCAACTGGTTCAAATCGTCCAACAAGGAGTCTGCTCCCACCCAGCAGCCCACCTGGGATGCCAACACCGTGACCATGCAGCAGCCCTCCGGCCCTGAGGCCCCTGTCACCGAGCGGGTCGTCACCGGCCAGCCCGTATGTGTCCTTCGCCCGCCACCCAAATCCCCAAGCTCAAGCTAACCACCTCGCCAACCAACAGAACCAGCCCGAACAGATGCAAATGAGCCTCCGTGGTGGTGGTGAGGGCGAAGACGTCTGCTGTGGAGTGTACGTTCCTGTCTCCCATCCCATTCATCCCACAACAAGAAGCCAACTAACAAAACCCAGCTGCGCCGGTCTTTGCTGCTTCGAATGCTGCGAGTGCTGCTGCTAGACACGATAAACTCATCGCCGCCATGCGGATAGATTATCCCCCCTAATGTTCCACAATCTCATTACAAAGGGGTATGACAATTGATGACCGGATCATCAGGCGTCGCGCGTGTTTTGTTTATACTATACCGGATGAGAAGAAGGGCGCCCGTGGTTGTGTATATTCTATTATACCATGATATATATTAATGCAGCTTATGCTTTATGATTGGATTTGACACTGAGTTTGAAGACTTTGTTTCCCTAACGCCATGTACCGTACCTGGCTCTGTTGCAATTTGCCGAAGAATACTCTTGCGTCCGCTTGGAGATCTCACGACGAGACTTAGTAGTACTCGCTATGACCTCATGGCCCCTTCATCATTGCTCCGGATAGTGATGGTTGGAAAGGAGTAGACGAATCACGACACCAATTGTTATCATCCTTGCATTGTGCTTCAGTTTTGCCCCGGTCGCAGCCGCGCTGGATGCCTGCCTGGTTACTGGTAAACATTTACCCGGCAGAGCCGGTCACAGCAGCTCGACAGAGGCTAGCGGGGGAAAAAAACGAGGATTCAACCACGAGAGATGCAATTCCTTTCAACAGATTACCCCGGATTATTCCATCGCCTAAAGTACCTAGCAACTTTTATATACACAAGCGTCTCCCACTAATCCACAGTCTCCCTCATCTACCATAATCACAACGGACACAACCGCCACACTCACGCCCACTTCCCAACCAGCGCCATGATCCCCGCCCCCAGCAACGTACATCCCACCATATACAACAACTTGGACCGCCGGCGCGTGCGGCAGGGATCGAACAGGAAGTCGCGGGCCAGCAGCTCCACCAGCGCACTGTAGATCAGGATGCCCGCGGACACGGCGTTGAAGACCCCCTGGATGATCAGCGACTCCTTGGAGTTGGGGTTGTAGGTCGTGCGCAGCCCCAGCCCGATCGCGATGGAGATGGGGGTGGTCAGCCCGTAGGCCAGACAGAGGAGATAGGGCAGCTTGGAGTGCTTGGCGAAGGGGATCGCCGACAGCCGAGCGCCGATGCCCAGACCCTCGAAGGACTGGTGGAAGACGAGCACAGGGTAGAGGGTGGCGAATTCGGACCCCGTCACGCCCAGGTTCAGCCCGATGATGACCGAGTGGAAGATGATCCCGAACTCCAGGATCAGGAAGGCGGCGATCTGCTGCCGGAAGGACCGCTCGGTGGCGTCTGCGTCTGCGTCCGCGTCGGCGGAGTTGGTGGAGGTTGCAGGGACGGGTTTTTCTCCGTCAGGGATGCGGCGGCGGCCTTCCGGGTCGCCGTCGTGGGTGCCGTGCAGGGACGGGCAGGGCTCCTGGGCGATGAAGGCGTTGGTGGCCGACTCGTCGCGCTCGATGCCGTACTTGTGCTCTACGTAGACCTCGGCGGCCAGGTCGAGGAGGAAGATCAGCACGACGGCCGTCAGCACGATGGCCGCGCACCACGAGTACTCGCCCCAGTAGCCGGAGACCCCGACGCAGGTCTTGGGGCCGATGCGCTTGTAGGCCGGATCCAGCAGGTGGATGAACGCGGTGGCCAGGATGACGCCCGTGCCGAAGTAGCGGGCGAAGATGTAGACGTTGTGCGGGATCTTCCAGCTGGGGAGGCTCTTGGAGACCACGGGGAAGAAGGTGAAGGCGGTTGAGACGAAGAGGATCACGAAGATGGAGGAGATCCGCGCGCCCAGATGGCCGTTGTACTCGTTGTCCGAGATGGCATAGTAGCAGAGCACGTCCTCCTTGCTCGCCGTGTGGAGGTTCACGTCGGAGGCGTTGAAGGTAGCCATGATTGCGGAGGAGGAGAGGACTGGGCTGAACTGCTGCTCATGGTCGATGATGCTGATCCGATGGTGTAGGTCTTATAGATGTCTGTCTGGGGACCTTGGGGTAGAGGTGGGTAGAGGTCTAGATAAATGCGCGCGCTTTCGGGGCTTTCAAGGCGTCAAGGAGGGTCTAGTCGACAGGAACTGGCCGGACGCTGTCAGCCTAGTGGGGGCAAACTGCCACATTGCCGAGTCAGCGTCCAGACTGATGACCATTGAGTGGAAGCTGAGTGGAGAATTTGTTTTTGTGCTGTCTGGTCCACTTTGAGGGCTATCTCAAGACGAGCGCTTCAGTACGTGGTTTACATGTCACAGACAAAACAGCGGCTCTTCGTCGGATGCTCTGTATGACCAGAACTCGAGTTCCCGCGACGCATCCGATTCCGAACCGCAGACTCGTGGATATGAACAGCAGGACAAGATTTGATGGTGCCAAGAGTGAGATGCTGGCAACGGGCACATGGAACGCCCTATAGGGCTGAGCTCCACTGGGCTCCCGCAAGGTCCTCAGCGGTCCCGCCCGAAATTCCTTTCCTTGAATCCTTCCGCACATTCGCAGTTGCCGAGTCTGCCCCTTTCGCTTCATTCTTTGGCTCACAAGATTTTCCCTCCAATGGACTTTTGTGTAGAATGTGTTCTCGGTTACTGGATTTGGACGCGTTGCCGGGTCTCTCCCGCGGGGAACTGTCACTGAGCAAATACCCCTACGAGTCTAGCGCGAAATTTCTGAATTCATCCGGTTTGGCCAGCAGCACATTACATCATATCCTCTCGCCCCAGAGGCGAGTAAGGCCGCGGTGATGCTCGAGCCACGCACTGTGCCCTCCAACACTGGCGTCGCAGCCCCTCACTGACTCGGAACAAGGAATCAGCTCTTTGTGCGATCAGCAAGTCAAACCCCATGTTCACGGTGTGCATCAAACCTGCATTTCAGTTCATGCACGGCCTTGGCTCTTAGGTCTCACCACGCATTAGCCGCCCATTGGAGCATTCTGGCACCGCAAAATTCATCCTTCCTCCAGAATTATACTCAGTACCTACTGACCACGTGCAGAGTGATCTTTCAACTAATCGTTTACAAGGCATAGGCGCAGATAACGGAGCGCCTGCCAGAATGCCTCCTTGCCTCATTGGCAAGGATTATATCCAAGGTCTGTAGTATCTGCAACTCTTGCATGGACATTTGGACCTTTAGGGCAAGCGAATGAGATCCTCACCACCAGTATGATGGCATGAAGAAGAACACCACTCGACAAATGAAATCATAGGGAGATCTAAGACCACAAACCCCCGTGAAGAACTTTGCTTGTGTCTTGGCTGCTCGTTCTACGTTTATCTAAGAGGTAATTACCTGTCAGCGGTGAGAGTGGACGATGAATGCACTTTCCGGATGCGCCCGAACGCTGGGTTTCTTTGATTGACTGAGGCGCTCATAAGCTGCACACAATGGGAACTTTCCGTCTAAACGAAATCCTCCTTCTCTTTGAGGTGTCGCAACCGAAAACTCGCGACATTCTTCTGATGGCCAGGAGATATACGAGAACTATTTAGAACTGCCCTAACCGCCCGCCCTGGCTATGAACATTTATCTGGGTGCGTCAACTTCAGTATTTGGCCATCTCAAAACGCAAATAAGTACAGCCTCAATTTACTTCTCATTCCCGCCACAATGACTAATCTTGATGCAATGTTCGGCCCATTGTTCCTGTCTGGCACAAAAGGGCCAGTCATAGGCTGCACATTGAAAGCGGTAGGCCCGGACGCCGAACAGCTGAGTTGGGATGACTTGGAACTGAAGCTGGGCCAGGGCATGCATGCGTACCGGAGCGATTTTCCCCGGGGCTTCTGCTTTCTACGGCGTGATCGATCGGAATTATCCGGTGCGGTTCTACCGGGAGGTGCTGGGCGAACCGGGGGCGATAATCACCGAGTACCACCCCATTCTGCTGTGGGGCCCCAGGGCGATGCACGTCGATATTGATCGTGGAATGACTGAGCTGTGGTTTAGGGAGGCGCGGGGGGCCGCTGCGTGTGAGCAGTGGTAGGGCGACCGTATACTGGAATACCTCTCTATGTTTTCTCGATCGAGTGCGAAATCCCGCGCTTGTTTACTGCTAGTAGATTTCCTATAATGAAATTGATCAAAATCTATATCCATCACCTGATTGCAGTAGTGATAAATAAGGTTTCATACTCCGGGCTCGCAAATTCAATGCAGATTTCTCATGCCTTCCTTGTGCATACAGTATCAATAAGCGTATGGCCCCTCTGGCCTCATCGATGTCAAGGTCCTTCAACCACGAAAAGCTTGCCCATCAACCTCAACCTTTTTACCCTCAATACCATCTGACTCTATTCTCGACATCGTCAAAGCAAAACCCCGTTCCCCAACTTCAGTGAAATGGAAAGTACGCACGCGGGTGGACTCACTCATTTCCACAGCTGAGCCTTGTGTGCAAGGAGCCAGAATACGAGCTTGTCTTGGAATGGCAGGAGTTGACAAACGGATGGTTGTCTGGCATGTTTGTATTCGGGTTGATGGCTCAAAGTTATAGTCTGTCTTGGTAGTACAGTGAAATGAGACGTGGTCTCTGTGATTCATGACGATGATGCAAAGTATGTTATTTGCTGTATCTACCTTTATCTTGTTTCCAGCGATCCATGTGGCGCCCGCCAACCCTAAGCCAAATGAAACGGCTCATGAGCCCCCGGCGGACATCCTAAGTCCGGGCTCTCACTGCTCGGATCCTCTACCCCCCCGACTAGGACTGGAAGTGCCTCCCTTTCCTAACCTCTAACTCTCCCATTGCCCACTCGAAGATGCGATCGTTCATAGGGGTAGTAAATGCTTGGATTGAAGCTCCTGTCCGAACACCTGTGTTTGGTCCCATGGTAGATTATATCTTGCTGGTCGTGTACTTAGCCCTCGTGTCCAAGTCCAGAATTGCAGTACCCTGGGAGAGGATTATGGTTCCAATGTACCAGGGACTTGACAGACAAGCAACAAAGAATGTGAAGTCTCTCTACATAGCTTTGGAAAGAGAGAACAGTGTCGGGAGCTGGACGTATAGAAACCATTTACCAACTATAAGACCATCCCAGGATCAGAGAAGCATATGTAGTTTGTTGAAATTAAAATGTTATCGCAAAGCTAGCTAGTAAATCCGTCTTGCTTCCCCATTCTTGAAGTAGAAGAACCAAATAAAACAAAAGCCCTGTAGTCTATTGCCCCCTGGCAGCATCCACACTCTTCTCCTCTGCACTCTCCGCCTTCTTCTCAGCATCAGGCTGAGGCTGCCCCTGCTTGATACTCCTCCACTCCAGCGTCGCCGCACCCAGCACCGTCAAACACGAAATAATCAACCCAGCCCAAAACACCCTCCTGAGCGCCTCATTATACGAATACAGCACCGTCCCACGCAGATCCGCCGGCATTGCATCTAACAGCTCCGTCACGCCCCCCGAAGTGACCAGCCGGGGATCAAACCCCGGCAGCCCCGCCAGCCTCTCCACCAGCTGGTTAGCCAAGATATTCTCCCCGACCGACACGAACACCGCCGCCCCGATGAGCTGACCGAACAGCATCAACGCCAACCCCGACGGCACGTCAGGCTTGGGCAGAACGGTCTGCGCCGCGAGATTGGGAACCTGGAAGCACAGCCCCAGACCAATCCCGTAGACGATCTGGTAGCCGATCCACTTGCCCTCGCCTGTGTCCACCTGGAAGGTGGTGAGAAGGCCGGCGCCGACGGCCATGATGCAGGATCCGATGATCGCTAAGGGGGTGTAGTACCCGACCTTGGAGTTGACGATGCCCCCGCCGATCGAGCCCACCACCATCGCCAGCATCATAGGTAGAAGGCGGATGCCAGATTCCACGGCGGAGTTACCTTTGATGGATTGGAACCAGATGGGGAGGAAGTATACTGCAATCCATGTCAGTGACATGTCACGGTTCTCAGTAGGAAGGGGGTGGTAAGCTACCGAAGATGTAGTTTCCGGAACCCACGCAGAGGGTCTGCCAGAAGCCCGAGATGATGCTGCGCTGCGAGAATATGCGCACAGGGAGCGTCGCGGTCTTGGGAAGGAAGATCTGCACGGCAATGAACGAAAGTAGCAGGACACCCGCGAGTACCAGGCAAGCCACGACGCGACCGTTGCTCCACTGCTGAGTGTCAGTTGCGGTCTAAGGTATCGATTTTGACGACATACGGAATATGTCTGGCCACCCCACTGGAGTGCCAGGATGAGACAGACTACACCAGAGACCAGGAGTGTGGTGCCGAGGAAGTCCAGCTGTACCAGCTTCTCAGTCCACGAGACTCTGGTGGAATCCTGCTTGGGAACCTTGAGGCAAAAGGCAATGAAGATCATAGCGGCGCCGCCGATTGGTAAGTTGACATAGAAGCACCATCGCCATGTCACGTTCGATGTGAAGGCGCCGCCAATCAAGGGTCCGACGATCGAGGCGATGCCGAACAGGGCACCGAACAGTCCCTGGATTTGAGGGCGCTTCTGCAGAGGGACGGAGTGAATGATGCACATGATCTAGCACACGACTCTCAGCAATAATCCCCGTTAAGCTGGTTTGCCGACTCACAGTTCCAGCGAGAATGCCAGCAGCCCCGACGCCACAGATGGCTCTTCCAATGATGAAGGCTACTGAATTGGGTGCAGCACCGCAGATGGCAGAGGCGACCTCAAACAGTAGAATACTGCCGAGGAAGACTATCCTGACAGAGAAAAGCTTATACAACTTGCCAAATAAGAGTTGAAATGCGCAGCATGTCAACAAGTAGGCGCTTCCGTACCAGCCGACGTCATCGAAGGAGTCGAATTCATCGGTGATTTGGGGGATGGCCTGTGAGTTGCGTACACATTAGCGTCAAGCAGAGACACGAGAGATGGTATGGTGTATGTACAGTCGAGATAATCGTTCTGTCCAGTGCAACCAGAAACATGGCGACAAAGGCCGAGACGATCAGACAGACAACCCTAAGTCTGGACTGATCCTCGGGTGGGCCCGGAGGACCAGACGGGCCCCCAGCTTTGGCTGAGCCTTCGCTGCTGACTGCTGCATCGTGTTTATTGACCGATTCTGAATTATGCGTGCCAGCTGACTCGATGCTTTCGGAAGTGGGAGTGTGGGGGGGAGCCATGGTAAATGTGATGTTCGGCGCTCCGCGAGGCAGGGCGCAATCGATCGGATGACAACGCACGAGTGGTGACTGTTTCGCGAGAGGAGCAACCGTCGAGGGATGTGAGACTTTTTAAAGGGTCGCGAGAGGCTAAAATCGGCCCAAAACATTCACATAAAACAATCTCGTGGTCAACATGACCAGCGGTCCGGGGTTTGCAGAACCCAGTGGTCGGGGGATAGAAAGTGCGAGGCTGACCGAGTGGCGCGAAGTTCGGCCCTCATAAACCCCGACTTTCCCTCGCATTTCTTATCCCTTTCTTGTTCCTACACTCAACAAGTCACCAGCCCGGCATTCGGACCCCGGGCTTTTCTGCGGTATCCTTGTCTGAAGGCTTATAGTCTGAAGCCATGGCGACACCACTGTCTGCCTAATCAACAGACTGGCCTAGACCGAGCGTGAGTGGTGATGGTCAGCAACGCAGATCAAATGTGATCGTACCTTAGGATTCTGCGCACCAGTCACCTGGAATGCTTCCCCGCGTGGATTCCATGTCTGGTCAAGTGTCCTAAAGTACGCAAATAACATTGACGGATATGCAGGTTTGAATCAGACCTGGCGGGTACCCGTCGTCTCGCTCATCGCCGCGTGGTACTTAATCTGAATCCATCCGGGCATTGGCTCTAGGAAAGGGCTTGATTTATAGACTGAATACCGTGGAGTTAGCAGTATATGAATTTACTTCGACCAGGATGAATAGGAATGCTCTTCACACACAAAGCAGGTCTCTTAAGGATCTCCGCCCCGGTTTTGACTATAGCTTTGTCGCACCTTTCATTATGTAGTCTGTCGCAAGCTCGACAATTTTGCGAGGCATAAGGGCTATTCCAGCAGTGTAGGGCGCAATGCAACAGTACACGACTGATCAGCCCTAAAGTACCATCCAGATCCAGCCAGAATCGCCCCGAATCCTCAACCCATCAACTCCAGGACCCACAACACCTCATCCCGAATCACCTCCGGTGCAACAAACTGCAAATTATGCGTCCTCGCCTTCCCTTTCGCATACACAAACCGACTCCGACTCGACAGCGACAGATGCTCCCGTTGCCCTCGCTCATCCATCTCCTCCATGACCGCCAACCGGTCCGCCAGCCGCTGTCGCGCCTCCTCCGTGCCATGTCCATGTTCCACCCCATAAGCATAAACCTTCCCAAAATCCACGGACTCATTCGCAAAAATCACACTCAACCTTCCATCCCCAAGCGACTGCATCCCCTCGGGGATCGCCTCATTCAAGTCCTTGGTCCCCGCCGCAATCAGCGCCAACTCCGCCTCCGCCGTCGCCCGGTTCCTGACCTCATCCTCCTTAATCGCCTGATACTCCTCCGGCGTCACCGCGAAATTCTCATCCAGCCCCACAATAGCATAGTAATCCGACCGCCCCATCAAGCTCGGCCAATCCGGAGGTAAGGGGGTTTGCGCCCGCGGCGAATCGACGATCACCATGCCGACGACGACGTCGGGGCCGCGTTGGCGCAGGAACTCGCGGACCAGGACCCCGCCGTAGGAGTGACCGACCAAGACGTACGGCGGCGGGATCTGCGCTGCGTCGAGGAGCTGCGTCAGCTCGTGGACGCGGTTGTGCGCTGTCGGCGCCAGCGGAGAGGGCGGGCTGCGCCCGTAGCCGGCCCGGTCGTAGGTGTAGACGCGCGCCCGCGCGGCGAGCAGGCGCTGCACCGCGACCCATTCCACGTGCGAGCTGCCGAGGCCGGCTTCGATGATCACGGCGGGCGCGAGGGTGCCGTTGGCATTCTGGCGTTCGGGGCCTGCGGCGGAGAGGAAGAGGGAGGGTCCTGTTTCGGGTCCTGGTAGTGGGACGAGGGCGGAGTGCGTGCCTTTGTTCCAGGGGGTGGTCATGGTAGTTGAGAATGCTGATGGCAGGGTTGGGAGGGACAGATTACAGTGTGTTGTTGAGGGTTAGAGCGTGAGAAGCTTGAGGGAAAGGAGGAAGGGGAGGTGGGAGCTACTGTAATTAATCAAGTCTGCTTATCACACCAGTGGGCCATGGCAATGCTTATTCGCGCAATTGACGGTAGCCTGATTCCTGTCAACTTAGACTAAGTCAGAAGTAATATAACAGCGATACAGTATAATTATCGCCCCACTCACTCGAGCTCATGAGTTGTACACTGCGGTAAATAAGAGGTGTAATGGATATACAGTGTCAGAAGATGCAGCACGCCGCTTACTCTTCGCAGTAGTGCAATCGATTTCCATGTAAGCAGCCTATATCAACAGTCTATCAGGATTCTAATCAATTTCCAGTAATTAAACAATAGGTACATCGCTGTTGTGGTATCCGTCTTAGTCACAGTCTATATATCCACCCCTCAGATATTATTATTCCCTTCCCCTCAAACCTCCCCACGACCTTTCTCCTCCAACACACTGCCCCTACTCGCACTCAGCGCCTCAGAATCAACCTCTGACCCCTCCTTCCCACCGGTATTCCCCTGGCTCCCAATCCTCAGGAACGCACACAACGGAATCCCCAACGACGCGATCCCTGCACAGTACAAAAACGTAGCACTGTAGGGCTCAATCGGATCCCCTTTAAAATAACCCCCGGTGGCCGTACCCTTGGCCACAACCGCATCATAGATCGCCGTACTGATCCCCATCCCAATCGTCACACACAATTTAGTGACAGTCTGAAGGATCCCGCCCGCGATACTCTGCTGCGTGGGGGGCAACGAGCTCATGACGTACATGTTCGCAACGCAGAACTCGAAATCCGCGCCAACGACCGCCAGCACCAGCCCGGGGAAGATGAAGGCCCAGTAGATGCTGTCCGAGTGCTGGAGGCCCATCAGCAAGAAAGAGCCGACGTAGGCGGTGGCGCCGACGGCCATCAGCAGGCTGTTGGAGACGCGGTGCATGATGAGGCCGGCGATGATGTTCACAATAATCCCGCCGATGGCCATGGGCAGCATGTGCACTGCGACCATGAGCGGCGAGTAGCCCTTGATGCGCTGCATGAACAGCGACACCCAGAAGGACATGATGGGGAACGCCAGGAAGCCCAGCAGCAAGATGGCGATCACCAGCGAGAAGTCGCGGTCGCGCCAGATGCTCATCGGCACCAGCGGGTAGGCGTACCAGTTCTCCCAGAAGACGAAGGCGATCATGAACAAGGCGCCCAGAATGAGGAGGACGAGTACGTAGGGCGTCTTCCAGCCTTGGGGAGCGTCGGAGCCCAGACTTGACTCTTGGTTAGTACTGAATGGCCATGAGGGTTCGAGACAAGGGGAACCTCACCTCAAAGCACCGGAGAACATCCCGATCCCCGCAATCGTGAGGAGCGTGCCCACGATGTCGAATTTCTTGATCGCCTGCCCGGAGATCTCCGTCTTGGGCGAGTTGTCGACCGGCACACTGAAGACGGCCACGATGACCACCACCACATAGATAATGGCCAGCAGGAAGTAGCTGGCGCGCCAGTTGAAGAGCTGCGTCGCGATTCCCGAGAAAACACTCCCGAACACGAAGCCCATCGGGTTGCCCGCGCTGAAGCACGCGAACACGCGGTTCTTCCGCTTGGACGGCCGCTGATAGATGTTGGCCAGCATCCCTTGGCCCGGCGGCACCGAGGCCGCCGACATCAACCCCATCACCCCGTTGAGGATGTCCAGCTGCAGCGGCGTCTTGCTGAACCCGGCCGCCAGAGAGAAGACGGCGAACAGGACCATACTTCCTAGAAACAGGGTCTTACGGCCGAAGAGATCCGCCAGGCGGCCGAAGAATAACAGGAAGGATCCGGCAGCCAATCTGGAGAGTAGGGTTAGCGAGCGTACTATACTAGGGCCGTTAGTAATTGGGGAATGGGTTCGTACGAGGAGGAACCGCTCAACCAGGTCAATTCCGCCGTGGTCATGTTCAGATCATTCTGAACTTGGGCCGTAATCACGGTGACGGCTCCGCTCACGAGCGAGGACATGGCGATCGCCATGGTCGCCACGGCGACAAACATAATCTCCTGGACAGTGGACGAGAAGACTGCAGGGCGGGCTTCATCATCGATAGGGCTGGTCGCCGCTATGGCGGTTGTCACCCCGTCGGATTTCTCCGACGGTAGACCACCCTCAGTCGGCCGCTCCATGTTGTCTTGGAGCATCCCTAGAGAGTGCCGGGTGGGGTCGAAAGAGAGGGAAGAGCGGGTAAAAGATCTTGATCTCAACCTCGAGCCATGGGGTATAAATGCCGGGTGGGAGAGGGAAGTAACACCGCCATTTGGGACAGAACTTGCCAGATAGGAAACTGCATGATTACGCGATGGCGCGGCGAAATTTCCGCAGCGGCGATGATTGCAAATTTGGGGGTTATTCTCGATCCGTCTTAGGGTTGGTCTTGGCCTTCCAGTGTTCTACGCAACTCTTCACTCCGTTCCGAAGGCCGTCCACGCCTCCGTGGACTGCGCTGACTCACAATCCGCAGGATCAACATGAAAAAAAACAAAAAGTGATGATAGTCGCTAAGATTGCTCGAATTCTGCCTTCTGTATCCCGTTGCCGCCAACAATTGACCGCTAATAAACCCCTGCAAATGTTCGGCTCGAGCTGCAGCTCGGGATCTGAGTTCCGAATGCGGTAACATTGACACTCTGCAGTGTTCAATGGACTCCATCCTGCTTATTGCATTGCTGGGTGCATATAATTGCTTCTTGAATCACCAAGTGACCGCCCACATGCGCAGTCTTACGTGTCCATCGGAACGGAGTAAATTGCCCTAAGCCATTTGTTCGGTTTTATTGTCCTTCTGCTCGGAGACGACTCGGGTCTGGATTCTTCTTCGGGTGGAGCCTGCCGCTCCACTGTTCCAGGCTCTAATTCAGCTACAATTCTGCCCACACGTTAGAAATACCGTGTCTCCCACGACGGTAACGGAGTGATCGGTTTTTCCGCACGGCATTGAAGATTTCATCATCTAGCAGCTTATATGAAGTGGGCAGAGAAGGCACCTAACCTTTACCTGCAGCAAGTAGCTACCATTGATATGTAGTATTAGGGCATAGTTACGTCATCTGGGGTCTCGTGGCGCAATGGTAGCGCGTTAGTTTCCGGTACTAAAGGTTGTGCGTTCGAGTCGCACCGGGATCGTTTTTTGTTTTTCATCCCCCTTCTTGTCCGTCCCGGCTTAGGGTCTGTCACCACACTTGTTGTCTAGTTCATTAGTTTTTTTGTTTATTTTTTTTTAGTTTGATATCTTTCATTCTCCGTTCAATGCTTCTGTGCATCTGGAATTCTTGATGTAGCAACGATATCCAATAAGACAGTCTCGAGGCTTGCTTTGGAGGATAGGATACACATTTCCAGGGCTTCAGTACTTCATCGGCATTTGACGGAACTTGAAGGCGACCAACTTCAGATATGCCCTCTATCCGCATGATCAATCTATTATCAATATCCAACTTTGACTATATTACAATCTGCATTGCCCAAAAACACTCTATATCTATCAACGCCAGCCCCGCCCTCTCACTCTAAAAACTTTCATAAACATCAACCACATTCCCCCTAAACTCTAGGTTATGGATCTTGTCATTCCGAAACCCACGATCCAAATGCCGCCGGCAGATCGCCTCCACGTGCTCCTCGTTCCTGAGCTGGATCTGGTTCGCAGCGGAGGATCCCTCCGGAGAATCGCGTTTTGCTTGTCCTGCGACTGACGAGCCTGATTCCTTTTCCCGAGTCGCATCCAGTGCTTCGGTGGGGATCTCTTCCTCGCGACTGCTGTTCTGCCTGTGTGCCTTCACACTCTTGACCCCATACGCAACGCTATTGACCACCAACGCGGTACCTTACAAAGAAACCATCAGCAAGACACATGGGCACAAGAGCATTGACGGGGATTGAGACTAACTGGTGAATGGAAGCAGAGCAATATTCCCGAAGAACCGGGCGGTTCCGACCCCGACGTCCTTCGCGAGGTTGGGCCTGCCCCCACTTCGGGGTTTATCGCCGCCGTCGGCCATCGAATCCTGCGATACCCACAAGCTAAGTTAGCGGGTATTGAGAAGGAGATGGTTGCCTCGTCGCGTCATACCTTCTTCCGCAGCCCAGGGACCTTGCTGACCAGATCCGAGGCACTGACGATGTCCTTTGCGGCGTGGGAGAATCCATTCCAATAATCTTTGGCCGGACGTTCGGACGCAGTTTGCGTGGATGGGATGTTATATGGGCACCGAGATATCCTTCATTCTGAGTCAGGAAGGCTTTCATCCAAGTCAGAGTTGTGGTGAAGGCTTACAGCACGAGATCCGTAAGCTTGATGCGTTGCTCCTGCAGCAGGACGGCCGCCGCCTCCGCTGAGATCGCCTGTGACGGTCGGTTCCAGATCTGGTACATCGCCACGTCCTGCTTGGTCATGCTGCAGGGTTGGACCTGCGGAGGCAGCCGGCGATAGAAGAGCTTGATGGCGCTGGCGGCCCCGGCCTCGTCGAGTAGCTGTCGCTGGATCGCTCGGGTGGTCTGTTGGACGTCGGCGCGGAGGCAGAAGGCGATCGCCTGGGAGAGGGCATCGGAGGTGAGCTCGTTGGCGCGTAGTGGCGAGGCGGCGGCGCCGATTTTCGCGAGGGTCTGGCCGGTTGCCAGGTGGCTGGATGGGTTAGTATCCAAGGCTTCTTGCTAAGAGTACAGGGAGTGTTACTCGTCGGTCTCTGCGATGACCACGCTTGGTTTACCGTGCCGTAAAGCCGTTTTCGTGGCGTCTATGCTCCCGTTGTGGATGATTAGGGATACTCTGGGGAGTAGCCAGTCTGTTCGGAAAGTGAGTGATGCTGAGACCAGATCAAGATAGAAGACATGGAGCCTACCGCTGGCACTGGAGTTGACAACGTATACATTGGGATTGTCCAGCTTCGCACAGACATGCCGCCACTCTTCGGAGACAACAATCCGAAGCCCACGTGATAGGATATTTTCTTGAATGACTGTAGCCAGCAGATCCGAGTCCAGCATGCTAGTGTCCCGCATCGTGAGATGAATCGGTGCTGCGCCCGACGAGATGAAGTTGTCAAGATCCTTTGGTGGGCGGTAGGACTCTTCAGGCTCGTGGAAAATATAGCCGGACATCTCTGTAGGGGACGTTAGCCAAACTAATTTCCGCTTGTGATGGCCATAGAACGAGTCACTCACCATAATTGAGAGCCCAATCTCTCGGCTTCGGAACCAGAACCCTCGAAGAGAAGTACGTATGTGGAATCTCCTGGTCGATCATCAGCCTCCCCGCCACGGTGGGTGAAATGCTCATCAACCCAAGGACTTGTCGTCGGAAGATATTGAGGGGCTCCAGGATTCTGATGACCGCACGTTAGTCACTTCGAGCCGTCAAACAAGAGTCACTGAACTCACAAACGCCACGTCGACTCCTCAATGAACGCATAAGACAGGATATTTGCAGTTGGCCGATCGATATCCTCGTTGGGATCCAGACGCGCTCTAGGATGCGGGAAGGCTTTGGTAGGGCTCTGGGGCGTCGCGGACATGATATGCAGCGGGATCGACAGACGTTCTGCGCAGTGGATGTGGGCATGCGCGGTTGGGGTGGCGATAATCGCGTCCGCCATGAAGGGACGGGCCTCGTCTTGGTATGGTGCAATGCAGGCTTGCCAGCATCTTTTGTATGCTTCGAAGAGGGAATAGCGAAGGTTGCGGGGATGGCTCGCTCGGTTATCAGCCGATTTGACAGTCCGACCATCGGCTGCCCTCTGGCTCTGTGCAAAGAGTCAGTTTACATTCTTGGAATTCGAGAGGGAACAGCTACTCGAGGGGCGGAGGAGATGGGGGGGATGGCAAAGAAGTCCAGTCCGTGACTTCGTACTCGAGATGCGCATGAGACATCTGCAGCGATCCGGACGCGATGGGAGTCTTGTTGGAGTTGTTTTGCGATGCTTATGAATGGATCAATGGATTCTGTTCTGAAACTTAGCATTGAGATGAACAATGGCGGGACACCTGAGTCATTACCGTCGACAACCATCACCACGACGTCCAATGGTGGCGGGTTAGGGATTTCTGATTGGGGTTCACCACTCGAAGGAATGCTGCTGCTCTCTCCAGACTCGCTCCGATTCAACCCTACACTCACCAACCGAGCCTGCGTGCTCGGCCGCATGAACGCCTGGATGAAGGCAGACGTGCGCGAAGTGATGTCCGCGTTGATACCGAACTTGCCATCTTCTAATCTCAATTAATAATCAAGCAAGGACAGCTCTCTGCGAATCAACTTACTTTGCGGAGCAAAGCAGTAGTCCAGCTCCCGCGAGTCGTTTGTAAACTCGGGGGGGAAATCCGGCTCGATGGTCCAGAGGGACGCTTCTGAGGACGCGACTGAAGCACGCGCAGGCGAATATGCAGGCGGTGGATCTGAGTAGTCATCGAACATGCGGTTCTGTTGAAGATTCAAGGATTCCTTGGAATCCATATTGCAGTGTCTAAGGAGAAATGTAAGTGTCAGACTTCTTAAAAGTGGAAAAGGATTGATAGAACAATCCAATCTACATTTAAGCAATCTAAGTTAGGCTACCATGCATTCGACTTTTAGCCCTTTTACCCTAAGAATAGAATTATATTAAACACCAAGTAAAGTGCCAATTGATTTAGCTTTTTTCAATACACCGTGCATCGATTGCGGCAGGTGCCCTCAGCCGAACGCAATGTCTGTTCCAAACCGTGGCTTGGTCGTGGAGCGAGACGTGACCCCAACCATTGCCAAAAAAAAAAAAACTTTAAAGCTAATTGAGTCGTTATATAAGGGACATACAGGATGAAATCAAAGTTTGAACATGGCGATCAAGTGGGTCGAAACGTCCGCCGTGCTCGGGTTCGTACTCGGGTTCGGATCTAAGCTCAGAACTGTTGTTGCACCTCTCCGCGAAATGTGACCCACAGGCTCGGATCGCCCGCCAGGGAATATGAAGCTGAGTACGTATGTGAAGAACTTGCATGCTGAATCTATACGAACCCGATGAACGGAGGCAGAATGCGACTGCCTAGACGTTGGTGAAGTTTGGATCAGATGGATGAAAAAAATATCGAATGCTCGTCGGCGACGAGTATCGATCTATAAATAAGTGCACTTTGGACTCCAATGGAAGGAACACAATAGTGCACCTGCTTCTGATTATCTTTACAGATATTATATACATCGCCATTGTTTAATCAACGCTTTGCTGCACACAAAGCCCAGACTTCAATTTAATACCCATTCGACATGTTAGCCTCAAGATCCAAGCCCACATTCGTGCTCTACGAGTACGACCCCAGCCTGCCGGCTGCAGTCATCTTCGCCGTGCTGTTCTTCTTGACCACGGCAGTCCATCTTTTCCAGCGAGTGCAAACCCACGCGAAGTACTTCAACCCGTTCATTGTTGGGGGAATCTGTAAGTGCAGAACGAATCCTCAGGCAGTCGCTCAGTGTACTGAACACCCTCCAGTCCAGATAATCGGCTATATCGCGCGCGCAGCAGCGCACTTCCACCAGACCTCGACTACCCTCTATGCCATCCAGACCCTCCTGCTTTTGCTCGCACCAACGCTCTACGCCGCCTCAATCTACATGGTCTTAGCTCGGATCATCACCTTCGTCAACGCAGCCGATCTGAGCGTCATCCCTGTGAAATGGCTGACCAAGGTCTTCGTGTCGGGCGATATCCTATCGTTCCTCCTCCAAGCAGCAGGCAAGTCGCCCCTCCATCTAACCATGCCGCCTTTTCTAGTCTAACACCGAGACAAACAGGCGGCGGAATCATGTCCGGTGGCTCCGCGAGCGGGATGAAGATCGGGCAATGGGTCATCGTCGGCGGTCTCTGCGTGCAGCTAATCTTTTTCGGGGCCTTCCTCCTCGCCTCCCTCACCTTCCACCGCCGCATTGCAAGGCACCCAACCGCCGAGTCGGACAAGGCCACAGACCGCGGGCGCAGCTGCTGGCCGCGGGACTGGCGCGGCCTGCTCTTTGCGTGCTACCTCGTCAGCGGGCTCATCCTGGTGCGGTCGGTGTACCGACTGATCGAGTTTGCGCAGGGCAACAGCGGATATGTCATCAGCCACGAGGTGTTCCTGTATGTGCTGGATGCAGCGATGATGTTACTGGTGATGGTGGTGATGAACCTGTTTCATCCGTCGGTGGTGCTGCAGAGCGAGGTGCGCCATCATCGGGTCGGGTCGGAGGAGGTCGGGCTGCAGCTGGAGGGGCGGGGATCGCGCGAGTCGACGTGATTACTGAGTCGTTGGGGTGCTTCGTGATTTGCGTGCATGTTTCAATCTTTGTTTTTTTTTTTTTCTAATCTTTCAATTGTTTCGAGTGGTTTTTGTGGTAGATAGACTGTTCTGGATCCTCTATTTTGAGGATTGTTCATCTTGTCGGCAGAGATATCATGGATTGCTTAAACACCACTTAATCTTGAATATCTCCTTACTATTGGGTCATGCAGGTCCTGCTTTTGACCCGCAAAGATTTGGCCTTTTTCTTGGATTATGTAGACATGGTCAGTGGATATGCTGATTCTGGGCGAAGTCTTGGACAGGTTTAATGCCAGTAGGACCGCATTTTGTGATGTCTCTGTGCTTCGTAGAGAAAGCCATTAGACGCAAGACCCCCTATCTGAGCATTGAGGAGCTCCGTTGAGTATAGAAAGCAGCCATCTCCGCTCTTTCTTACTAGATACACATGAGCCATAGTTTTGCCCATGTTAAGCTACAGGAATAGCAGCTTCATGACAACTGCGTGAAATGGCCTAGATCTTGTCAGAACCTTATGAGCTGTCTTATAGACGACTTTGACCAAGAAGTCGAAGACCTGAAAACTGCTATTATAGTTAGATATATTTCTCATCTATCGTAGGCATCTTTCTATATTTTGATTCCAATCACTGAGGAAAGTTCTTGGCAAGGAGCCAAGTTGGGCGGGAAGGAGATGTACCAATCAGATTTATAGTTAACTGCATCTGCCGTGTTTGGCGGGTTTGCACCCGGCAGCTCGGGGCTAGCGTGCGCCAAGAATAGCTCAGCATCCAGGCTTCCACCATAACAACCCCATCTTCAGAAGCTTGTATTCGAGCTAGAAGAATCTGGATGCCTGGGACATCTCTTGATCTATTGTAGTATCATATATGCTATCAAAACGGGATCCGAATAGGCAGCCATGACAGTGAAACTGCGCAGCAGACGATTCGGGCGAAGAAGTCTGGGCAAAGCAAGAAAAGGGTCCACTCGACCCAGGGGCAAACAACACGAACTTTGATCATCACCTCAACTTTAAAACTTGCATGATCGGGCGAAACGTCGGGGCTGCAATGACAATCATAATGTCTTGCCCTGCTACGTGACCTGGCTCCTCTGTAGTGCGGTGGTGGCTAGCAAGTTCCGATTGCACTTGTTCAGCCGGTGAAACCGGGTCGGAGCAATCAAAGTTATTTTATCGCCCGCGCTGATTTGCGCGGGGCTATTCGAGCCAAAAGACAATGTCGGCCAGCTCCACAGTCCGAGGACGCCGGTCTCATCGCAAATCACGTAACGGGTGCCAGCAATGCAAGCACAGGAAAGTCAAGGTGGGATACTGAAACTGCTGCCCTAGAGACGATCTCACCGGATTAGTACTCTGACATGGATGACAGTGTGGCGAGGAAAAGCCGACGTGCGACAACTGCATGCGCCATGGCGTACGGTGTTCCTTTGCGCTCTCGACGCGACTGGTCGAAACAGCTTCCTCATTCACCGAAGCCACCTCCGCATCGAGTCGCAACTCGACCCCCGATTCTAGCGGTAGACGGAGTCCACCCCTCACATCCCCAAATAACACAGCCCTACCCCAGCCACCCTCCTCAACCGGCACCTCAGACCTCGCCATCGCCGACCTCGAGCTCCTCCACCACTACACCACCTCCACAGCGTACACCTTCTCCGCCAACCCGACCCTGCAGACGCTGTGGCGCGTCGAAGTCCCCAAGATCGGGTTCACCGCCCCGTACACCCTGCGGGCGATCCTGGCGCTCTCCGCCCTCCACCTAGCGGGCCTCCGCCCGGGGCACAAAGACCAGTACCTCCAACTGGCCAGCACGCACCACGACGCGGCCCTCCGGCTGGCCACGCCCGCCATCGCACACCTAACCGCCACCAACGCGACGCCCTTATTCCTCTTTTCCGCACTCTCCTCCTTCATCTGCTGCGCCAAGCCCCTCAAACTCGGCAACTTCCTGTTGTGGGAAGGCCACGAGATCGCCAACTGGCTCCTCCTCATCAAGGGGACCGGGACCATCGTCGCGGTGGCCGAGGAATCCCTCAAGAACGGACCACTGGGCCTGCTCTTCAGCGTGCACCGCCAGCCGTGCGCCCACGACTTCAACGACGCCGCCGCCACGCAGCACGCCTTCCTCGAGGACCTGCGGCAGTTCATCCTGGCCGAAGCCACAGGCGACCCGCACTGCCAGACCATCTACTCCGAGGCCCTCGATCACATGAGCCACTGCTTCACGCTGTGTCGCGATAAGGGGTGGCGGCTGGAGACGGCGGACGTGTTCATGTGGCTGCTGCGCGTGCCGCATGATTTCCTGCTGGCGCTGAAGGAGTACCAGCCACCGGCGATGGTGATCGTCGGGTACTTCTGTGTGCTGATGCACCAGCTGGAGTGGATCTGGTGCATGCGCGGCTGGGGCACCCATATCCTCTCGCAGATCTATGAGCAGGTGCCAGGCCCGGTGTACCGGGCGTGGTTGCAGTGGCCCATGGAGCAGATGGGGGTGTTGCCGGGGAGATGAGTTCTTCTCTGAATGGAAGGGGTGGGTTGGGGGGTGAACCGGTAGATAGGGCTGGTCTAGGCTCGTGACTTCGATGGCGGGACGTCGGGAAGAACAAGTTACCGGTAGGCAGTTCGTGAGCATCATTTTGCAAGTACCCGAGCATGAGCTCCTTCTGTATATAGCTAGGGGAACATGGGACCCGTGTTTGGAGTCATGTACCCCAATGATAATAACAAAAATATACAGTCCATGCATACATCATAGAGCCGCCACCCCCGCGGGGCTCTATGACCCCCCGACCAGGGTCCAGCCCTGACTGTTTAACAAAACCAAGAACACCCGAAGAGAGGATGCACGCAACAGGATTGCTAAAGATACAACTCCCGTCGAAACAGCGGCTCCGTGCTGGCCTGGCTCGACACGCGCGTATTCCGGCGATCGGACTGGGTCTCTGTGTCCGTGTCGCCGGAGTCGGCGATGATCTGCGTGTCGCTGAGGACGCGGGCCTGGGTCCAGGGCTGCGGCGGGTGCGGCGGCGGCATACTGCACTCGGGATCGGGCGGCGAGGGGGCCTGCGGCTTCCGTCGCCGCAGACTGTACAGGGTCGGAAGGTTGGCCGCCAGCGCGGCGAGCAGCAGCTCGAAGAGGGAGATGAGGCTGTTGATGCCGTTGTTCGTGGTGGTCAGGAAGGCGCGGGAGAGACTGGCCGCGGCGATGAGCAGCCCGATCGAGAAGAGCCCGACCAGGAGGAGACGTCTGCGGGGTGGGGTCAGTCAGAATTTAGGAACGCTTTCTTAGTGAGGGGGCAATAACGCACGTGGACCACGGTCGGTGTACCTGAATCAACCAGGGGATTGGGAGGAGGATGAGGAGGAGGTCGGTGGAGGTGTTGAGCGCAACGTAGGTGTAGAGTGACCCCGCATCATTGAGACAGTGTGCTGCAGATGGAAACTCTACTGTTAGAGAATTGCCCTACTCTGTAGCTGTAGCGGCGGCTGTAGCGGGTCACGTACCGGGTGGGCGTCCCGTAAGAACAATATTATACGCCGGCCCTCGGCAGGACACACTCCAAGCGACGATTGCAAAGACGAACGTCAGCGCGATATAGGCCCAGGCCAGGCGGATCCAGACGCGAGGCCACGGAAGACCACCCCAGACGCGTTGGATGAAGAGCAGCACAACCAATTTCTGGCCCCAGAGGCTACACCGGCACACGCGTCAGAGAACGCGACGACCATGATGCGGCTGAGGAAAACTTACTAGATGATATAGGCGTATAATTGCGTCGCGTAAATCCTCGTGGCTCTTCTCGCAATGGCCATGTCATGAGGCGTCGTTGGAAGTAAGCTGTTTATGTTGCTCTTCTCATATGCCGCGATCAGGGACACGGTCACCAAGAGAGAGACCATGCAGATCATGGTCACATAATCGCTGAGGCCGAAGGGCTGGCGTCGGCGCTTGCGTAGCCACAGCCGGGCGCCCATTACCGTCCACGCCATCGCGGCGAAGACAAACTCCAAGACGATTAAAAGATCGGGAGAGATGGTGAACCCCATTGTTGTGTCGCCGTGCAATTAAAGAGAGGGAGACCGCATATTGCTACTAAAGAAGTGTCAGGTTACAGGGAAAGCTTTGAAGGGACATAGCTGCATGATCCAAAGAAGAGTGCAGGGGCTAACGAATGTCGAATGTATATACACGCTACATACTTGTGCTCTGCGTATTCCGCACCGTCGGGGTCAGCACTGGTGTTCAGTGCTGAACCCGGTGGTATGGATGCAGGGATCGGTGCAAGCGGGCTATCCGAAGCTCCAGAACCTGGGTCCAGGCCATAGCCCCTTATCGCTGTCAAACAAAGAAATTCGCAGGATCATGAGCTCGAGCTTTTTTGTTCTTTACTTCGCTCGCTCAGCTGCGGAGGGGAACAGCCGCTCGAGGACCCCCAATCAATCCGTAAGACCAGGAGCTCATCAAGCGGACCCCGAGTCCAAGCCACGAATAAGATTTTGATGGAGCTCTCTTTGCCTACAATTGCTACTGTACTGCACAAGCTCAACCTCGCAACCACGGCTCGGGTAGGCCAAAGCGAAACTCTAGGTACTGTAACGGGGCTAGCTTCAACTTTGGCTCGGGCTTTCCCGATACAGTGTGGGCCAAGCGAGAGACAGACAAAGAAATGCAGCCGCCACGAGCGGTGATTCGTGATTGTGGAGTGATAGCTATTGCTGTGCAGTCTGGAACCGAGCTGAAGTTATGTCATGACTCCGACCAAGTAGGCGGTAGTTATGCAGCACTATGGGTCCCACCCAGGGGTTTGTGTGCTCACACTGTCATGCCATTTGCCATTTGACTGAAGTCACCATCATTCTAGTCAGTCAAACTCATTGATAGAAGGCCAGAATCTATTGGAGATGCGCGATAAGTCAAATTATGGATCTAGATCGCCAGTGCCGCCTTTTGCCAGACTAAGCCTGATCTAGGGCGCCGAGGTCGACACATCTCACTTTAGACCGACAATCCTTCAGTCATTAATCTCAAGGTTGCTCAATCTCCGGGTGCTATTACCGGGGACGGCACATAGCAGTATACACATCAGCATGGCTCCTCTTGTGCTGTTGCCAACAATTTCCGCCGCGTAATACACTTCCCATTCGACAGATGTTGGCGACTCCAATTCAAACAAGGTTCGGTGGCACTCCCGTGAGCACGCAAATGCAACCGTTCCTACATGTCAAGACACCCGACAAAAAAGGGGTAGGATGCCTGCCCTGATGTGCGTGACCTCTTCAATTACCACCTTCCTGTCAGGTCCCGCGAGATAGCCAGCAATTCCTGGCCATCGCGCACTTGGCGCGTCTATTGTGACCACGTCGAACATGTGTTTGGGATCTGCAGGCAGCTTTCAGCCTCGGTGCGTCTGACCTCAAAACTCGTAGATGCCTTGTTATTGCATGGACCTCTCATCGGCGCAGTGAGAAGCGTGCGGCCAATCACCCCGAGTCGGACTGGTGCAGTAGCTCCTCCTTCGCACACGAGAACTACTCGATCGTCGAACTACTGACGCATGGGCGTTTGAGCCGCGGAAGACACCCGTCGGAAAGTCCGGTATAATGTGAAACCTGGCTTGGCTAACTTCGGATTGAAGCAACCGACCCTCCATCAGACAGACCGACAACCACAGTATATTCGTAGATACCATTCGCGCCCCCTACCCCCCCTTCCCCTCCTCTTCCCGATTGTACCCTCCTCCGCGGATACAATTGGTCCAATCTGGAATAGACCTCGGGACGCGTCCGTGCAGCGATCCTTCGCACTGGGCCTGCGCGAGCCAAGGATCCATATAAGTTTCAACCATCCGAACAGAATGGGTTGGTTGGTGGTGCGAAGGAGCGAAAGGTTCGTCGTGGAAGTGCAGAATAGTGATGGGCCTATGAGATGTGACGGCTGGGAGCTTAATTGCGAGCAAAGCTTGAGTGCTGGGAGTACTACCCTTTTCGTTAGGGAAGGATGTTTTTGCTCCCACAGATAGATCAAGTGCCAGATTCGCGCTTCTGGTGTCTTTCGTGCTGGTTGAGTGCTATTGTTCCATTTGGGGGTAGTTCCATGTCGCCAACGATGTAGGGGAGGGAAGATCTATCTTTGAGCTTTGAAGGTTGGGAAGTGTTGGTGGGGATCGCAGACTTCGTTGTTGTGGGGGGAAGATGCGAGATACGTGACTAGAGTATTAAGGTACCCATAGACTGATGGCTTGAAAGTCCTTTCTTGCGCAGGTGTTCTAGTGTTGCTCGGTGCTTTGTGTGGATGCAGGAGCGCAGCAGGAGGATGGGGGTTAGTGAGAATGAGTGGCGGGAGCCTTAGGGCCTGAGGCAGTCAATTTCTCCGGCCCCTGCGGGGAATGTTGTATGCCAAGCCCCTTCAGCCGAGCATGCGGGGATCAGAGATCAGGTCAATGCCAGCGTCAGGCTACAACAACCTTCAGCATGTATCGGGCCCAGTGGTGAAGCTGGAACCTGCACGGAGTCGCACCCTAGCAGCCACCGTCTAAGTTCGACCAATGGCATGCCTAGTTTTGACCTTCGTGAACTATCGTGTGAACAAGTTGGTGCTGGAAGACGGGGAGTCCAGTCTCCAGCCATAACTGAGCGACGATACGCTTATCGGAAGGCTTGTCGGAGGGCTTTTCGGCCACCGTCGGAGCTCCATTCACGTGACCGGCTGCATGTAAACAATGACTCAGCCCAGTCTGGAGATCGACTGAAAGTGACATGTAACTTAAGAAAATTCTTGAATTCTTTTTCTTTGGGTTGATCAAGCTAGAGATAGAACATAATGCTCACTATACATCTGCATCATTGGGAATAGAATATGTGCAAGAAGGTCCAAAGGCTCTTCACCGACTGATAACGCACTTTCGACCCACAGTCACGCCAGCGGTGCGGGCAGTCCTATAACTATTGCCCGCCCTACACTCCCACCGCAATCAAGGGACGAATTCTCCACCACCTGTGGCACCGCAGTATGACACCCAAGAGCGGTCTCCGGGGCTATCCCGGTCCAGTGATCCACGAGCCAGCTCGTCCACCACGCCGCAAATTCCTGAGACGCTGGCGACGATCCATTGGAGGGGTTGCTTTGGTCGCAACACTGCTGCTAGTCTCCATCAGGTCCCCTGCAGACCTACTGACACCCACCACCTCTGCAGCGACCAAACGGGAATTCTACGAAGGACTGCAGAGATGCCATGAGGTGTATGATCGAGGCCTCCGAGAGCCTGTGGCATCAACAAGCAGGGTCAATCCCCGCTGGAACCCCGTCGCAGGCCAAAAAGAAGCCATCGTCATCCAGAATGCGACGCTTTTCGACGGGGAATCTATCCTCAACGACCGGGTTGATATCATCTTCGACGCGGGGGTGATCCGCTCCGTGCTCCCGACTTCGCAGCACACTTCTTTGCCAGCCAACGCCCAGGTCATCGACGTGCATGGTTCATTCGTCACCCCCGGTCTGGTGGACATGCACTCGCATCACTTGCTGCTCTCCTTCCCGCAGCTCCCGGCCACCAAGGACGTCAACGAGAGCCCGCTCCTGGGACCGCTGACCTCGTTCGTGCGTGCCGTGGATGGGTTCAACCCGGACGACCCAGCCATCAAGATCATTGCCTCCGGAGGCGTGACCTCCTCGCTGATCCCCCCGGGATCGGCAAATGTTATCGGCGGCGAAGCCTATCTGGTCAAGAACCTTCCCCGATCCGGCCCAGATGGCGAGCCGGTTATCGAGGAGTTACTCCTCGACCACGGCATCCCCGAGGCGCAGCGCCAGCGATATCTCAAGATGGCGTGTGGGGAGAACCCCCGACGGTTCTACGGCCACACCCGCCTCGGTCTCGCCTGGCTGCTGCGGGAAGAACTTAATAAAGCACGAGCGCTGCACGGCCGCCAGACGGAGTGGTGCCAGGCTGCAGTCCAGATACAGGAGAGCAGGGTTGGGCAGAGTCAGCAGATCGCCAATTTTATCGACAGACAGGGCAAGCGACCGGAAGAATTCAAGCTCGACACTCTGGTCGCGCTGTTGCGCGGAGAGCTCAATCTGAATGTGCACTGCTATACCCCCGATGATCTGGAGCGCATGCTTGCCGTGCTGCATGAATTTGGGGTGCATCCGCGGGCGTTCCATCATGCCTTGTCGGCGTGGCAGGTGCCTGAATTCCTCAAACATCTCGAAGAGTGCGTTACAGCACCGTCAACCTTTATGTCACGGATCGAAATGCTGATTCCAGTTGGCTCGCAGAAACATCACCATTGCCACGTTCGCCGATAACGGCCTGTACAAGGCCGAGGCCTACGAGTCGAATCTACGAGGACCTAAGATTCTGGATGAGCACGGTCTCCGCGTGGCCCTGAAATCGGTGAGTCCCGATGTCTATCTCTCAATAGCCATGGCTCATCAATCTGGGTGTCTAGGATCACACAGGAGAGGGAAATTATGCGAAGTACCTCCTGTAAGTGGCACACAGCCCCTTTCTCCACATTCTCTGCCTAACATCTGCATAGCGACCAGGCAGCGGTCGCATACTCCTTCGGCCTACCCGAAGAAAAGGCCCTGCAATCAGTAACCTCGATCCCGGCTCGCTCCATCCAACAGGACCACCGGATCGGCTACGCGCGCCCTGGCTATGACGCCGATATCGTCATCTGGGATGACCATCCGCTGCAAGTAGGCGCCACTCCGATCGAGGTGTTCATCGACGGTCGCGCCGTGCTGGAATCGCCTGCCTTACCATCAGTCCAAGATGAAGATATCGTGGGACAAGCCGCACCAGCCGTCCGACCCTCCGTCACCACAGCGGAGCGGGACCGCGTATGCGCACCCGTGCGCGACAAATCATCCGACACGAATATCCTCATCACCGGCATCCAGCACGTCCTCCTCAACTCAACCATAACCCAGGTCCCCACAGAGACAGCCCAGGACACGGTTCTCTTGCTCACAAAGAACCAGATCGCCTGCCTCGATACCAAGTCAACCTGTCTCGCGCAGACCACCCGCAAAGCCCTCACGCAGATCGACCTGAAGAACGGATACATCACGCCGGGCCTCGTGGCCTTCGGCAACAAGCTGGGCATCGAGGACATCGCCTCGGAGCCGTCCACCGGCACCGGCAAGGACGTCAAGGGCGCGGCTGACCCGCTGAACGAGCAGAAGAGCGTGCATTTCGCCAAGTACGGGGTCCACCTGCACGGCCGCGCCTTCGGCCGGGCGCAGATCGGCGGCGTGACCAAGGCCGTGACCCCGCCGCTGAGCGCGGGCATCGTGCAGGGGGTCAGCGTGGGGGTCCGCACCCACGAGCGGGCGACGATCCTGGACGGAGGGATCTGGAAGGATGACGTGGCGCTGCATTTCACGGTGGGACAGTCGGCGAGAAGTGAGTTCCTCCCCGAAACACGCTCCCGTGGTCCAAAATCATAGAGTAGCTTACGCGTATCCTGGTAGACGACAATACCCCCACCGTCTTGTCGGGGATCGAACGGCTGCGGCAGGTGTTGGAGCAGGGAGGCACCGAGAGCTCGGGGGTTTACGCGCACGCGGCGAACGGGTCTCTTCCGGTGGTTGTGCATGCTTTCCATCAGGTATGTCTTTCACGTATGACCCTTAGAACGACTGAAAATGGTCAAGCTAACCGGGACCAGGACGACATCGCCCAACTCGTCCGCATCAAAAAAGACTTCCCACACATCAAGCTGGTCCTCTACGGCGGCCACGGTGCCCCTCTGGTAAGACCCTCTCCCTCCCTCCCTACTTATACTCAATCTCATCGTGTCCCGCATAAACAACCCACCCTAACCAAAGTACAGGTCGCCCACCACCTCGCCGAAGCCGCCATCCCCGTCATCCTGACCGGCAACCGCGGCGCCCCGGACCGCTGGGAGAAGAAGGATATCCCCGTGGGGCCCCCGCTGACCGAGAGTGCCGCGAAGACGCTCCTCGACGCCGGCGTACAGCTCGGTCTGGCCCTTGTCGGCGATTCGGGGGTCCACGCGCTGGCCCAGCACGCGCAGGCGGCCGGGAAGCAGGCGGGGTTGACGGACCGCGAGGCGATCGCGCTGGTGTCGACGAATCTGGAGGAGATTCTGGGGCTGCGTCGCGCGGGCAGTGCGGAGGAGGCGCATGTCGGGGACTTTGTGGTTTGGGAGGGCAATCCGTTGCGCGGGGAAGGGTCGGTGGTTGTTTCGGTGCTGGAGGGCGGGGAGGTCGCGGATTGTTGGCCGGATAGAGTTGGGGCTGTTTTGTAGGGAGGGTTGCGCCTGGGAAACTGTTTGGGTGTGAGGTGGGAGATTGGGGTTGAGTTGATGCACGGTCATATGTTGCAAAGCTGTGTTATCTCTGTTGCGGCAGTCATCCCCCCTGCCATGTTTTTCGAAGTGAATTAAATCATGTGAGCTTAGCTGTTTGTCACGGTGCGCTTTATAGGAAACCCGTCGACTATTCTTCGTCCCCGTTGCGGGCTGCAATCAGTGAGAAATCCTTAAATGAGTTGAAAATATAGTCTATAGATGACACACAGCCATAACACAAACCAGACCCCGCAACTGCGCCTGCGCCTACTCCTCCCATTGATACTCCGGCAACTGATATTTGTCCGTATTGGCAAACGATCCCGCAAAGAACTTCTGGGTGAGCTCCAGAATCCCACTCCAACACAGAAACGCAAAGACCATATTGCGGAACCACAGGCCCCAGGCTGTCTGCGGTGTAAAGATGCTGGGAAGAAATCGGGGGACCTTCTGCATGTCACCGATCAGAGGCCGCATGACATCCTCATACCTGCGGAGGGCACCCGCGAGATCGCCCTTGTGCTTGCAAACCTCCCCGGCCAGTACATAGGCCCCCGCCATGGCAAGACTTGTCCCGGTGCCCGTCGAAGCGGCGTACCCTGCATCCCCGACCAGCACAAACCGGCCCCTCGACAGGTGGGGCAGCTTGACATGCACGATCTCGCTGGCGTAGAAGTCCTCCGCCTCCATCATGTCCTGGATCACCTCGTCGCACTTCCAGCCGGCGCCACGGTAAGTCTGCGCGACGAAGTTCTTGAGTGCATTCTCGCCGTGTTGCATCGCCTCCCGGAACGGCCTTGTAGCATCGCTACCGTGAGTTGGCGGCTGGTGCTTGATCATGACCACCCGATTCACGCCCCAGGGGTCAGGCGCAGCGGCGATGAAGCGGCCGCCTATGGCATTGTACGCCTTCCCGATGTTATCTGCCCCTTCGAGGAGATCGTGCTTGATGGAGAAGTAAGCCGCCCAGCTGCCGGTCGGGACGAGGTGATCGCGCACGCCGACCCCAAACCCTATCGCGCGGGTCCGCGAAGTTGCCCCGTCGCAGGCCACGACGAGATCAAACTCCGCAGCAGGGGTGCCGTTGGCGAACTCGACCGTCACGGGGCTGTCCTCGCCATTCTTCTCGTTGGGCTCCTGGATCGAGACGACCTGCTCGCCAAAGATATAAGTGATGTTTGGATTCGTTACGGTCCGGTCGTACAGGAGCCGGGACATGTCCCCTCGGTAGATCTCATACTCGGAGACAAGGGACTGTTGGTCGGGATCTCCGGTCGTGGATATGATTCCGTACGGGCAGCCATCAGAGCGGACGAAGCCAATTCCCTTCAGCGGAATCGTCTTGGCTCGCACGGCCTCCTCCATCCCGGGCATTCGTCGCATTACCGTCACGCCAACGGTCCGGATGTCGATATTCTGGCCGTTGGTGCGGAGTTGGGGGAAGCGCTCGATAACGGTGACCTTGGCTCCGGCTCGGGCGAACCAGTAGGCGGCAGTTGGGCCGGCGATCGACGCGCCCACGATGAGGACTCTGAGCTGCGGCATGATTCTTGGATTCGATTGAATGTCGATGTTGTTTGCTGTGATTGAACAGTGATGGCCATGAAGGGGTTTTTTATACTAAATGGCCGCTGGTGGAGGGTTTCCTGATTGGCTGGATGCTCGGCCGCGGATGAGCCGAGAATTTGACCAATGAACGATCGGATTGGACCGGGATTGGGGCAGCTTTGAAGGTCCGTTTCCAGCCTTGCTGCGGAACCGGGATGGACGAGATTCCGACTCCGTGTCTGATATCATTTTCCCATGATAAATCTTCTCATTGTAGCAAGGTCTTCATGGATCCATCATCCTATCCATCCTCGTATCCTTGGTGGTATTGGATCAACTGATCCCAGAAAGCCCAGTCTACGGCATCGAAGTTGATACCATCGCCCATCTCTCCATCTATACTCTCAGCCACCGGACCAAGCATCGCATCCAAGTCAGTCGCAGACGGCGCCCTCGAAATCGCCGGATCGTCCCTGTCATCTTTTGCATTTCGTATTGCTGCTGGAGTCCCCTCCATAGCCTTGCTCTTCGCCATTCGTAACGAACGCGCAGTCGCAATGAAACCCGGCTCTGTTCCGGTCCCACTTGGCGCATGAGCATCCCAAGCTTTGAGCGTGAGTCTCCGCAGTGCCACATACAACGGCTTCGTACCCAGAAGCTCATCATGATTACAGTAAACCTGCTCAACCTTCTTCCACGCCCCTTCAACCTCCACCGGAGAGAGAACGCTGGCTCGCGTCCACAGGGTCGTCAAGACGGAGATGAACGAATCGAAGGTGCCCCAAAGAAAGAACGGCCGGACATGCCACCGGTATCGCTCCAAGCCCGAGTGGGCCGACACTGCCGCATCCGTATCCAAGATCTTCTGGGCGAGATGAAAGACCTCCCGCATCTCCGCCTCCGTAGCAGTCTGATTCCGGACCCTCGTGAGCCTGACACGCAGTCGCATGGCGGTGATGCCCGCGCGCGCCAACCCGACCGTCAGAAAATGCAGCGGGTCCACGATATCGCAGTAGCGGATATACTTATCCTCAACCTCGCGTTCAGCGGCACCGATGACCGACTCGGCCTCGGGCAGGCTGTCGAACTTCCACGGCCCAGTGCTGCTCAAGTGCGGACTCATGCTCGCGAAGAATCGCCCGACGCAGGCGCGCGACAGACAAAATATCATCTGCGTCGCGCCTTGTTGCTCCCGCGGGGCCTCCGTCATGCCGGGCCAGATCTGCTCATCGTTGATGTTGCGCGGGAGCTGGGTGTCCCACGCGTCGGGCGGGATGAACACGACGGTGCCCGCCATTTGACTCGCTCTGCCGTCGAGGGGTATGAGTTGGTAGAACAGCCGTCGCCGCATCTGAACATCGAACGGGGACATTCCCAGCTTCTCTCCGTCTTGGTGGAGACCGATCCGCTGTCCGATCCGGACGGCGACACCCGTCAGGATCCAGTACGTCTGCGAGTCGTAATATTGGCGACTGGAGAGGAGGAATAGGACTAAAGCCTGTAGGACCTGGATGTCACTCGTTTTAAGAAATGCGGCATTGACCAGCGCTTGTTGCGCGGCGGAATGATATCGTCGGCTTAAGGTACTGCGTGGCTGGCCCAGCTTTTGTTCGCAGTCCTCGTCTGTCATCGCGTAGACTGCAAACTGATAGATGGCGAACACAAGGCATTCATCTGCATCTGACGCTAGCTCGGGATGATGCGAAACCCTTTCGATCATCGCAGAGGTGGAGGGAATGTGGAGGATCTTGCAGAACGGTTCGACGCTTTCGACATGCATGTGCCACAGCAGCAGGGCCTCTGTGTGAGTCGGGTGGTACTGCAGAAGCGAACGCCGAGAGCCCATGAGCGCATCGGTCAACGGATCAGACACCAAGCGCTCGGATGTAATGGTCATCTCCCGCTGCTCCTGCTCTTCCTCTTCGAAAACGCGTCGCACCTCCTCTTCGCCGAAATTGTTCCACGGATGCCCGCTGACATATCTCGACGTGCCCTTTGCGGCAAGCACCCTACCAGTCGTCGAGGCTGCGGGCTCGGTATAGTGAAACGAAATCGGGTCTGGCGAGATGCCACTCACCCTCGTCTGTGTGTCTGCGTCCAGCAAGCCGTGCTGCCGCAGAATACGCTCATATCGCGCCACTCTGTCTGCGAGGTCCTCACTCGCCTTGCGCTTCCGCGTCGGAGGGAACGGCACTTGGTATGAGCACTCGTGGTTGCCCCTGCGGCAGCTGGAGCAACGAGGCGTCAGCCTGTCGCATTTTACCTTGCGTCTGACGCAGGTGCGGCAGGTGTATGACATGGTGGTGGGGCTTGACGGGGCTGCTTTACTGCAGGGATCGGCCCCTGCAGGTGCCGGCAGTATAGCCCTGGCGTTAGCATGCATTCCGGGCTATTTGTTCCCAAAGAAACTTCATGGTCCGGGAGACGAATGCTCTGCGGTTGGGTATTATCGTCCCCATGAACCACCAACGGGAATCCGTCAGCACTAGCATGATTATGTAATACATGATTGATTCTGCTTGGTGAGGATCTGAAGGATCCTGTGCTTTCGGACGGAAAATTCTACGAAAGGAGAATTGCGGCCGATGATCGAATGGATACGGATGAATTTCTCGAGCCTCAAGTGGCGTGACATGCTTGTCTCAGCTATCTGTGGCTAGCATGATAGTTAAGCAACCCTAATTCTCCCGAGCTCCCAGAAAGTCCCGGATGACTTGCAGGTATTTCTCCGGCTCATCAAACTGCGGACAGTGGGCGCTCTCCGCCAGCGTCACCCATTTCACCTTGTCGATAGCCCAGAAAAACGGCGCCACGGTGCTATCCTGCGCCTCGTCATATTTCCCGTTGATCAGCAGCGTGGGCACCTGAATCGCCTGCAGACGATCCAGCACGCTCCAATCCTTCAAGCTGCCCTCGATCCAGAACTCGGACGGGCCCAGCCTATCGCGGAAGGTTAAAGATATAGAACTAGACTAAAGACGGGAAGCACGACGACTCACATGGTAGACGCGACGGTGGAATCCGTCTCGGTCGCCCACACGATACTGTCCACAAACTCCTGCGGCCAGGGGTCCACCCGACAGGAGAACTGCGACAGGAAGACCATGGTGGCGTCCTCGTACTCCTTCGAGTCGAGGCGGCCCTCGTCCTCGCAGCGCTGCAGCGTCGCCTGGACCTCACGGGACAGGGTTGCGCGGAGCCGGTTTACGGACTCCAGCCACAGAGAGACCGAGGCCGGGGCGTTGGAGAGCACCAGACGCCGCAGGCCCGCCACCGGCCGCCGGATGGCGAACTCGGCGCCCAGCATGCCCCCCCACGAGTGGCCAAGGAGATCGAAGAGGCGGCCGGCCGCGAGGCCCAAGCCCAAGTGGGCCAGCAGGTTGGCCAGCTCCGCGACAAACAGCTCGACCGTCCAGAAGGCCGGATCGCCAACTTTCTCCGGGAAGTGCGTCGACTGCCCGTTTCCGATCTGATCGTACAGGACCACCGCCCTCTGGGGACGGGCGAGATCGGCCAGGGGGAGCATGTAATTGTGGCAGAACCCCGGGCCCCCGTGCAGCACCACGAGGGGCGTGCCGACCGTAAGATCGCCGTACACTCGATACCAGGTCTGCGCGGGCTTGGGGAGGTGCTCATAGTGAAACGGGGCTGTCCCCTCATGCGTGGTAACGTTAGCTCCCATGATGTCAGAAGTGTTCGAGGGGCTGTTTGTGAGAATATGTTAGGGTTGCAGTCAGTAAAGGGTTAGGGAATAGCGCCGAAATCCAACGGCCGGATCGAACGAAGGTTAAGAGCGAGGGGAACCGTTGCACAAAGCCTAATTTAATTATCTCAGCCAGCCCGTCTTGGAGCGACAAGGATTATATTCGCCGAGATTTTCCCATCCAGTAGAAAGCTGACCTGCGTGGAGTGACACACTAAATTAAAGCTGCAGAGAGATGGGGCCACGCAAAGGTACGGATCTGCGCCAACCGGCCGAACGCTAATAGATTGCGCGGGCCACGTCCTGATCCTGATCCACCACCGTGTGAGACACTCATTGCATTGTAATCTACTTTTTCCGCCTCGTTTGTACTTCCTCCTGGAGGTGATGACCGTGTGACCGGTTTATGAAGGAGAGCCTGGATGGCCAAGCTGTGCATGCTAACGTTATGTGATGCTGACGCTGACGCTGACGCTCACGCACACTGTCTGCTGCAGCCATGACAGTGGTTACGGACACCAATCGCGCTCCCGTCATCGGAATCCTCGCATGGTTCTTCATGGTCATCGCCGTGCTCTCCGGAGGGACACGGCTTCTGATCAAATATGTCATCGTCCGGAAGCTGACGATGGACGACTACCTGATCACTGTGGCTCTGGTAGGTGTGATGCGGAAGAGCAGACCAAGCGGACTACACGTTCTGACGGTGCCAATCCACTGTGTAGGTCTTCTCGGTGCTGCAGGCCGCATGTGTCGCAAATGCAGCCGGTAATGGGTATGGTCAGGAGCAAAGAGGCTCTTCGCAACATCAGCAAGCAATAGCTTTGAAGGTATGTCGAAAGTCTCTTGAATGCATCTATTGATAAACTAACATGGCCCGGGATATAGTCAATCTACGCCGCGGAATTGCTCTACATCCCCTGCATCACTTTCGCTAAGCTCAGCTCTCTGGCATTCATGACATTCCTAATGCAACGAACCCGCAAAGTGGAATGGGGTCTAATTGCCTTCATCGTAGCATGGGCTGTCACTTGCGAGTTTGCGGTCGCGTTCCAGTGTGGCCTGCCCCAGCCGTGGAACTGGCTCACCCAGACATGCTTCAACCGTGTAGGATGCCAACGAACCGCATTTCGGCGCGATGCAGAACTCGACTAACCACGCGAGCAGGCGGCATGGTGGTATTATTTCGGAATCACCAACATCCTCACAGAATGCGCTTTGATGGTCTTCCCAATTCTGGTCGTCTCCAAGATTCAGATGGCCGACACGAAGAAAGCGGTGGTGATCGGGTGTTTTGCTACTCGCATCTTGTAAGTGGCCCCGTTTCGAGGTGTTGAACAGGATTATCAGCTGACTCAAACCTTGACGGCGGGCTCAGGGTAGTCATCGCCATCGGGATGGAGCTGGTGTATCGAGGCAGCATTCGACAAGATTCGGATGAGCCCTTGCTCGAAATATGGAAGGTCACCGTCTGCATGGAGCTGGTCCAGTGTCTGGCCATCCTCGTCTCTTGCATCCCCCACCTCAAGCCATTTATGGATGGACTCCAGTCCACCGGACTACGACTCTACCACCTACCGGGCCAGAGTTCGACGCACGAACAATATGGGTATGGATCGGGGAAGAAGAAACGGAGCGTCACGGCGCATGAGCTGAACCAACTGCACGGGTCGGCTCACGACACGACGATTCTTGCGGTGCAGCGGGAGCGAGAGTGGGATGACGGGCATAGCCAGACCAGCCAGAGTCATATCATCCGCCAGACGATGACCTGGGCCGTGGAAGAGCATTACGATCCTACCGCTGCCACCGAGTCCACCACCACCGATGGAGGGTCAAATTGCAGTCAACCGGTGCGGTAGTGTAAGTAACATCGGCGGGGAGGGGAAGGGCCACCATGGTTTCAATCTTTGAGAGTAGCTTGGTTGAGCTTATCAGAATAAGGAAAATTGGTGAGACATGATGGGCATAGCTGGGGCCGGGGGATTTAGCTTGGTGGGTAACAAGCGACTGCGCGTCGGCCCAAGGTGGATCTCCACTCTTAATTCATTTAGTTCCCCTGCTAGTGGAAAATAGCTCCGAGGCTAATGAATATGCTTAGTCTGAAAGCGCGGTGCTTGTCAGCCCATCGCCGTCGATCGACTGGAGCGAACGCGCGGGAACTGAGGGATTTAGTCACGCATCAATTTATATCCCCTGCTGGTGGGGTGCTGGCGCTGAATAAATGAAGACGGCCATTTGATCTGTTTCACCCACCCGTTCTCATCAATCAAACTCTTGTGCGGCGTAAGGAGGGCAGCAGGGGGCCATTCATGTCACTAGTCAGGGCTGGCGCCCCTCTTTTAGGAATGATAGACGACGACGAAGCGTCCTTGTGCGCCATGAGACAAAAGCGCGGGCGAGAAGATAGCGAGGAAAAATTATACAATCCCGTTTTGTCTCTTCCATTTTGATTGTTTCTTCGCTCTTTTGTCTTCTCCCACGCCTGCCTCCTTACTGCGTGGGATCTTGGCAGCTGAAGCTTCTCGATAGTCAGCATGGAGGACCCAATCCCTCTCCGCGATCGGCACGTCGACAACAAAGCCGCAAGTACCAGTCATACCCAGGTCCAGGATGACCAGGGGCTCGGGCGTGTGGGCAAGAAGCAGATTCTCAAGCGTCGCTTCGGGTTTCTGTCCATCCTAGGATTTTCCTGTACTATCTTGGCCTCTTGGGAAGGTATCTTGTCAACCTTTGTCATTTCATTTGAAGAGTATGTGGCGCACCTTGACAATATCTTGCCTGGTTGGCACCTAACGAAAGTCGATCGGACAGTGGAGGCCCGGCCGGAACCGTGTATAGCTTTTTGGTTGTCTGGTTGGGCACTTTTTCGACCTTCCTCACGCTGTCGGAGTTGGTCTCCATGTAGGTCCTCCTGTCCATTCCTGCCCAACAGAATCTGACATGCATCTTGCATAGGGCCCCAACCTCAGGGGGCCAGTATCACTGGGTTTCGATGATGGCTCCGGCGTCATGTCAGAAGTACCTTAGCTTTCTCACAGGTATGTTCTCTCGGCCTTTTCTGTGCCTCTCGAGTTCCTCCTCAGAACCGGTTGACTGACTTGCCCTGCAGGCTGGTTGATCGTGATCGGCTGGTTGGGAGCATTTACATCGACTTGCTACCTGAGCGCCTCCCAGATTCAGGGGCTGGTGGTTCTGAACCACAGCACCTATGTCCCGACAGCATGGCAGACGGTACTGCTCTTCTGGGCCATTCTGGCGTTTGCAGTGTTCGTCAACGCGGTCGCCAGCACCTGGCTTCCCAAGTTTGAGGGATTCGTGCTGATCCTGCACATCGTGGGCTTTTTCGCCATCATCATCCCACTTCTCTATCTGGGCAGTCACAACGATGCGGCCGAGGTGTTCGGACAGTTTCGAAACGACGGGGGCTTTCAGAGCGAAGGACTGGCGTTCATGGTGGGGATGACGGGGGCTATGTTCTCCTTCACGGGGGCGGATGCTGCTGTTCATGTAAGCCTACGGTCACCCCCTCAGGTCCGTCCCAATCTGACTTGGTTTCTGCTTTAGATGAGTGAAGAGATCCACAACGCGGAGCGAGTCGTGCCGCAGTCCATCCTCACCTCCGTTGTGATCAACGGCCTGCTGGGCTTCGGCATGGTCCTTAGCACCTTGTTCACCATGACCGACGTTACCACCGCACTGGAATCGCCCACCGGATACCCCTATATGCAGGTGTTCTGCTCGGCCACGAGTTCCGTTGGTGGTTGTACGGTGATGAGTGCCATCGTGCCGGTTCTGGTCACGGCCACCGCTGTCGGCTCGCTGGCCTCCTCCTCGCGCATGGTCTGGTCTTTCGCTCGGGATCGCGGTCTTCCTGGCTGGCGTATCCTTAGTCGAGTATGCTCTCAGCCACCACCCTTGTCCCGTTGCAAGTCCGTTATGTGCTAACCTCAAGTTCTAGGTGAACGCGCAAGCCGTCCCGCAATGGTCCATCCTCGTCGTCACCGTCGCCGCAGTGCTGCTCGCCCTCATTATCCTGGGGTCTGCCGCGGTCCTCAACGACGTCGTCTCCCTTTGTGTCAGCGCCCTGTACACCTCGTACCTCATCTCCGCCACGCTGCTGATCTGGAAGCGGTGCACGGGCGGCATCCGCGACCCCGCCGTCACGGCCGTGGACTCAATGCTGGTCAACACCGCGGGGGCCCCGCTCGCGTGGGGTCCGTTCCACATCCCCGGCGTGCTGGGCATCCTGGTGAATGCTTTCACGATCGCGTATCTGACTGTGGGCGTGTTCTTCAGTTTCTGGCCGACAGTGGCCAGCCCCACGGCAAGTACGATGAATTGGGCGGTCGTGGGGACGGCGGGGACGAGTCTGCTCAGCACGGGATATTACGTGCTCTGGGGTGGGAAGGAGTATACGGGGCCGGTGGTAGAGATTGACCGGGACTGAGCTCGGTTTGGGTGGTCTCGAAGATGGTCCAGTAAATACCTAGGATCAGTGTTGTGCTTATATGCTAGTATCAGCTTCAGTGTGCGAAAGACTGCCCTGCATGTAAGCCAGACGAACATATTTGCTGATAGTCACTAAACCGAATCCGCATAGTGCAGATCGCAATCCCGATAGATTTCGGACTTGAACATTAGGATCAGACATAGACAGGCAGTTTCTCATCATCAACCAGTATATAAAGCAAGACCATTCCAGCCCACAACCATCAACTCAGTATATTTCTATCATACTACACCTCCGCAAAAAGCCCCCCACCCCCACCCCATTTGTTGCATGTCGCTGTCAAGGTCTCGTTAAGATCCCATCAAATAGAGTCATCATCATCATCATCATTATCCGCAAATTATACTATACATCCAATCACTTGTTTCTCGTCTTTCTAGCTCCCCCACGCTCATACCCAATCAAACGCTCTATTGCGCAACAAGAACACCCCTGTATCTCATCTTGCCCTCATCCAACGTCTTCAATGCCTCCTGCACACCCTCCTGCGTCAACGGGAAGGTCATCTTGATGGGCTTGATGCCGTGCAGGGCAGCAAAGGCCAGCATGTCGCGGTGGACCTGTCTCGCGGAGACGATGCCGCCCTGCACGCGCAGGCCACTGCTGAGGAGGGTCATGTAGGGGAACTTGAACTCGGCGCTGTCGACGGAGAGCGGCGAGATGACGGCGCCGGGGGCCAGGACGGAGGTATAGAGATTCCAGTCGGGCTGGCTGCTGGTAGAGACGATCAGGTGGTTGAGAGGCTTGCCGATCTTCAGCTCCTTGGCGCCCTTGGTCGCGTGGAATTCCCTCGCGCCCAGCTTGAGCGCCTCCTCCTTCTTGCTGTCACTGCCGGAAAAGACGACGACGTCGCAGCCCATCTTGGCGGCGAACTGGATGGCCAGGTGGCCGAGCCCGCCGATGCCGACGATTCCCACGCGGGAGGTCGACTTCACGCCCGCAACGACCAGAGCGTTGAAGACGGTCGACCCGCCGCACATGAGCGGGGCCGAGTCCTCGTTGCTGAGCCCGTCGGGGATCTTGAACAGGAAGGCCTCGCGCCAGACGGCGTGGGTAGCGAACGAGCCCTGGTCCAGATCCGCCCCCGCGTACATCGCCCGCTCCGGGCACATCGTCTCCCAGCCCGTCAGGCAGTTGGAGCATCGGCCGCAGCAGTCGTGCTCGTACCCCCAGCCCACCCGGTCCCCCTTCTTCAGGTCCTGCACCTCGGGGCCCACCTCCTCGACCACGCCGGCGCCCTCGTGGCCCAGCGCCATGTCCGTCGTCTGGTAGTGCAGATCCGTCCCGCACACTCCGGAGTGGGTGACCCGCACCAGCACTTGGTCTTTCTTCAGGTCATCGCGGTGGGAGGTGGCTTGCTTGATGGATCCGTCCTTGGATCCTTTGTAGATGGTGAAATCGTATCCCATGGTTGCGATTGATGTATAGGTTGGTAATGAGAGTAGTCTCTATAGAGATAGTGTAAGGACCTTGCAAGAATCTCACCACAACACTTGCTCTTCGGTCCGGGCTATATAAAAAGTTGAGGATGAACATGATGTCACCGGGATCCACCGAAAATTGCCGGATGCGGTAATTTCGGCAGGCGACGGAGCCCCAGCGATGATATCAGTTCGCGATGAGGTCAGTCCAGCCTACCGTTACTTCTGCGCACCGTGCGCAGGTTGCATGATTTATTAGTGACGCGATGGCATAATAAAGTTCTGTTATCGGCTATCTCTGTCTAGGCGTGGGTGTGAGTGATAATGGCGACCTCGGTATTTTTCATGGAAGAACATCGAAGCATTACCAATCCTTATCTCAGTGTTTGTCATGGTTGAGTGTTTTCATCAGTCTCAGGGCATGTACAGAAGAATGACCATGCAGCGTGGCACAAGGAGCTTAATCATATGTGGGAATGGAATGGGCCGAGGGGCGCGGCAAGGAGCGTTGCCAAGCTCATGATGCAGGGCGATCAATCGATGCCCCAGGCACGAAGGTGCATCCATCCCGCCTGTAATGCGCGCCATCTCTACTACTGCGACGCTCAATGGAGGTTGGAGTGTTTCGAGGCCAGATACTTAAGGCTCTTTACCAGCTCAATACGCTGCGAGAAAGCAATAGTATTTGTTTCCTGTGATAGCTATCTTCCGGCTAGAATGATCCCCAAAACAAACCAGATAAAAATGGGTCCAAGAAACGCTAAGGCTGTCCTCATTCTCATATCGCTAACCACCACTTCATCCTAGTCGCAGGAATCTCGCAAAGCAACAAAACGCAGTGAACAACCGAGTAAGGTGCAGTCTCTTGCATCGAAGGCTTAAATAGAGAAGCGGAGCCGCTTATCTCTTGACAGCACGGACAGCGTCGATTGTGAAGGTCCTGGGATACCAAGACTCTGCAACAACCCGGGACAGAAGAGGGTACGTAAGGATCACAAGCGTATGAAGAGCCGCACTAGTAATGCCATTGGGGTTCCATGGCAGAGTCTCACCATGGCTGGCCTTCCATTCCAGCATCGTCTCTCGCGGACCGTCGATCTCCCACCGTTCTACCATTTTCTCCTTCCTCGGCAGATTGCTGCTGTACGGGGCGGGGCCGTTGTCGATGACAATGGAAAACGACCGGCACCTACTGAGACAACGTACAAGATGGCACAGCCTGCTAGGGTCAGCCAGAAAAAAGTCTTCGGATACGGCAAGTTGTTCGAAGTCTGGACGGGAACGAAGATGGTCTTCGTAGTCCGGCGCAGCAGGATCAAGGCCAAGGTAGAGTGTATCATCTTCCGCAAAGAAGGGGCGAGTTAAGAGGAAAGTCCCCTTGTGGTTAAAGCGCTTGCGCAACGGACGATGATTGTTAAGCCAGTCAAGCGCGACAGAATGGGACTCGTGGTTGACGTAGAGCAGGGGCATCGCTATCTGGTGAGTCCCGGGAGCAACGGGATAGTAGAGGGTCGGCTTGCTCCAACAGTACCGGCTCTTCCCTCCCCGTTTCCATTCAGTTTTCTCAACCCATGGATAGAGCGTAGCCTTTTCTGTCACGATCGGCAGCGCATACTTCCAAATCTCAAGGCGTAGCTCAATAGGGAGCCAGGGAAAGCGTCTGAAGGTCGGATGCTTGTGCTTAACAGTCCTCATAGTTGTGTGGTGTGATCGATGGTGATTGAGAGAAATATGTAATTCGGGGGAATGTAGACGGTCGCCAGGTCGATGCTGAACGAGGATCAAAGCAGAGCCAGGGTCTAGGCTGAAGATAAAGAGGGAAGAGATTTGAGTTCTTGGATTGAGGTCTCTCAGAGTAGTATAGACGCGCTGCGTGAAGTAGAAAGAGTCCTTAGGGCACTATTTGACTGCTGTGATATGATGCTCTCAACAGGAAGTTGCAGTAGCATTGATGATTTTATGGAGTTTGTGATTGACACAGTATGAATAACTGCAGGTCAATGTAGTGAGCAGGTCAATTCATGATAGTGTCCTGGATCTCAAACTCTACTTCTTGGGTTAACCTGCATAAAGTCTTTTCGAGTGTGATGCAAGCCTGAGTTTCATCTCACTTTCATCTCAGAAGTAAAAGGTTGAACCCCTGTCACTAAGTGATGACCAGGAAATCAAAATTGTATGATGGATTGTGCGCTTCTATGGGTGAAGTGAAACCTACTTATACTAAGATGAGACATCAGAATGTAGTATACAGACAAAGAGTGTTCAAGACACCTTCACACTAGGCCCCTATCAATTAGTATCTGCATGCAGAGTCCAAACTGAAGCACCCGAGGCGACTCGACCTACAGCTCTACAGCACGTCACGCCCATCACACAGATTACTATTCTGAACAAGAGAGAACAAATCAATTCATCTATCTATCTAACCAACCTCTACTCCCCCTTCCGCGACTGCTTCAATATCTCCACCTCACTCCCACCACGAATCACCCCGACGCGCATCATCGACAGAAGATTATGCGCTGCATTTGAATGATAATACACGCCTCCATTGAACATAGCCGTCGCATCCTTTCCAATCCCAGCCTTGATCATTGCCCGTCCACCGGGATGCTCCTCCACAAACTGGCTCACATCATGCACCACCCCGGCCACCGCAACCAGGGCCCGATCCTTCGCCAACTCCACATACTCCTCCCACTCCAACACAGGCAAATCGGCGATAGGCGTACCCCAGTCCAACCTCGCGCGCCGCTGATCGACCTTCTTCTGCATCTGCTGCACCCTTCCCTTCTCGATCTCATTCGCACGGAACACCTTCAAATCATACGCCAGCCCCATCTGCTTCCACAGCCAGATCATCCACTTCGTCGGGTCATACTGATACCACTGGATCGCATTGCGATAATCCGAGGGAAACTCGTGATGGAAGTTATGGTAACCCTCACCCAGGGTCGCGAGGGCGGTGATGGCATGGTCACGCGGGGAGTTGCGGTCGTCAAAGGGCTGCTCGCCCAGCCAGTGGGCCAGCGAGTTGATGCAAAAGGTCGCCTGCTGCACGAAGAAGATGCGCAGGATCCCCGCGTAGATGAACCCGCCCCACCAGTCGCCCCAGAGGCCCGCGCCCAGCATCGGCACCCCCATGCCCATCACCGCCACCACGAGGAGGTAGTGTCGGTGCTGCCATACCACCACGGGGTCCTCGTTCAGATCGGAAATGTCCGTTCGTCCGATCCGCTTCGGGTTTTGTTTCAAGATCATCCACCCGAAGTGCGAGTAAAACAGGCCCTTGTTCACCGAGTACGGGTCTTGGTCGGTGTCGGTGTACCGGTGGTGCGCCCGGTGCAGCCGGGACCACCATCGCGCGGAGCCCTCGACGGCTCCGCCCCCGGCGGCGGCGAGCCAGATGCGGAGCGGCAGGGCTGCGGAGTAGGAGCTGTGGGACCAGAGGCGGTGGTAGCCTGTGAAGCATGGGGTGGGGTTAGGGTAGAGTTCTGGGGTTGATGGTTGTGGGCTGAGGCTGAGAGCACGTACCGGCGGTGATGCCTAGGCCGGTGAAGAAATAGTAGGCGATGGCCCAGATGGCGGTCTTGAGTTGCAGGGGAACCCAGAAGGCTTGGATGCAGCCGTAGAGCGGAATGCCGATGATCATGATGACATTGAGCCAGTCAATGTGTTGGTGCCAGTTGCGCAGGGTGATGGGGGTGTCGGCTATGTGCACCTTCTTCGGCATGTCCCCTGTCCGTACAGAGGATGTGTTGGAGGGTTTGGTAGGCATGGTGGCCTGATTGGGGTTGTGTGTGTACTACCTGATCAGGAGGGATGCCCGGTTGGGTTGGCCTCAAGGTGGAAAAGAGATGGATCAATGTTATTCAACTGTAGGCATGAAATTCTGACGTAGTCTGTTCTAAACCAGGGGTCTTATCTCTTCTATAGTGGACGATATTGACACAAAGGCGACCGACTCGCCCCCCGGGACTGTTGGGCCAGTGACATGATGCGGATGTGGTTCGATGTCGGATCAGATGAAAAGGTACCATCTCATTCGCTGCAGCGTTCCCAACAGCTCAAGTCAGCCATATCACTGACTCGATCTCAACCCATAGGATTTCTGCATCACGATCGACACAGCTCGAACATGGTTGACCAGGCGTGCTTGTGGACCGATGTTGTGCTCTGAGTCTATGTTGACATGGAGGGATCTGTTGGGGCCAGGGCTGCTTAGTCACATGGGCTGATGCCCTCCCAAATCACATGTTCACTAATCAGACCAAGGACCGGAAGGGACCCGCAGGGCCTCGGCCATGCGAAGGTGCGGAGAACTCAACATCTTATTTCTGTGTTCAACGTTTCAATTCTTTTCTCATTGCATTCCATTGGCTCTCACCCTCCCAAATCACGTGCCACCCTTTCCACTGTACTCTCATCTCACCAATCCTCATCCTGATTTTCGCAGTCCAAGCTTGGCCGCAATGCGAGGGAATATGGCCAACGCATTCTGATGGTTGATCTGCGCCATTTCCGCCTCGGTGAAATTGCCATTCGCCTGGATCGACGCGAGCCCCGGTTTCGCCTGACTAACCGGCACGTACGGAACTAACACCACCATCAGCAATCAGCATTCGTTCACCACGGTACAATACATCCTCAAGAACAAAAAGTGGAAGAGGAAAAAAGAAAAAGAAAATTAGAGATGGCTTACAATCCGTCCCCGTCACAATCCGTCCCACCCCAATGAACGCCTTCAAAGCCTGCAGCTGGATCGCCGAATACGCCGACGCCGTGTCGAAGTAATACCCCTTCAGCTGAGCGACCACGGTCGCCGGGTTCAGCGCCCCCAGCGCAGGGAGACTGGCGACGCCCGCGATGCGACCGGCAAGGTAGGGCATGGCGCCGCCGCCGTGCGGGTAGATCATCGTGACGTTGGGGTAACGCGCGCGCTGGCCGGTTAGCAGCATGTTCTCCATCGCGCGCACGCTGTCGAAGGGGTACTCCGTCAGGGGGCCGCCGTAGCCGAGGGTCGCGTCGGCGCAGCCGGGCGTCGCGGGGTGCACGAAGACGGTGGCGCGTCGCTGGTTCAGGGCCGCGAAGACGGGGTCAAGGGTCGCGTCGCCCAGGTACAGGCCGTTGTAGTTGGTGTAGAAGCCGATGCCGTCGAAGTGGAGGGTGTCGAGGCAGTACTATTCCCTGATGGTTAGGGTTGTTGTATTGGGGATGGGTTGGTAGGGGGAAGTGTGGTACCTTGATCTCCTCCAATGCGTCCGCGACGTTGGGCAGAGGCAGGAGGCATAGCGCTCCCAAGCGTGTCGGATAGGATTGGGTGTAGTTGTGCAGCAGGTTGTTGAGCTCACGGGCCAGCCGTTTGGCCTTCTGGGGCTTGGACGCCAGGAAGTACACGCCGGGCGTGGTCACGCTCAGCGTCGAGTAGTTGACCCCGTAGCTGTCCATGTTCTGGAGGTGGCCGGTCAGCGTCCAGTCCGGCACCGGGAAGCCCTCCACGATTAGACTGCCATTCACGGTGGGGTAACCTTCTTCGATCAGCGCATCCAGCCAGATCTGTGGGACCGGGTGGGAGTGCACGTCGATCCGGTATTGGGAGTCGAGGCTGGTGTGCGCGAGTACGACCTGCGTCACCGCGGCTATGAAGGCCGCGAGGTGGTATATGAGCTTAGGCATAGTCGACAGCCTAACGCGATGCTATTGTGACGCAGTTGAGCGTTCACCTGGGGTTCCTCTAGCTTGTGGAAGATGCAGGTGCAGATTCCACCCAGTGCCCTTATATACACGCATGGCTGTGCTTGGCGGAGGAGCTCGGGCAAACAAACGAAAATACGCAACCGAGATATACGAAGCAATCAATATAGAAGAAGACGGCGATTCGATGTAGAGATTCAGCTGAACAGATGCAACATTCTATCCCGCTGGTGATTGGTGCTGTTTGGTCTCGAAGAGGTTAGGGCTCTTGATTCAGTCGGCGCTAAACGCCGCCTCGTTCGAGATGATTAGAATTGTTCAGTCGATGAAGGATCCATACTTCGCTGGGATTGAAAAGCGGTGAAAGAGCGAATTTCGATGGTGCACAATGCTCCCCGAGCAACCTCACCCCGCCTTATCTTTCTTCGAGTCAAGCCTTCATCCTATTCAAGCAGATATAATTAATGATTATGGGACGTGACGAGAGTCTTCGTGTGCAGGAAACCACCTGGAGCGGGGTAATGTGCACTCGGCAGCAAACCCCATGGGCACCAGGATTGCTGCTCTATTCAATCTTTGCGGCTGCGGACTAACCCGCATCCTATCCCTATCGGGTCCACGTGGCCTAACGACGTCTTGGCAGCCATTGAGGAAGAAATATCTTACCCTTAACAAATACCTGGCTGTGGCTAGTGCGGCTATTGCGGAACCTAGGAGCCAATGTCTTTCCGGTAATGCGGCTTACCCTTGAAGACTTTAGATAGTTGCCACGGTCGCTTTGTTGAGTCTTGGCATAATGAGGTATCGGGATCATTTCAAGGTAAAGGGTTCATGGACTGCGAAATTCCCAGCTGGGCTTTTGTCTGTTTGAAGCGCAACTCATATACAAGAGTTCGATCATAGTGGCTAGAGCTTCTCCGCTGGAAACCCTCAAAGCATGTCAGGCCGTCGGCGGAAGCCTGTGGGCGGCCCGCAATACCCGACAGCATGAACGTCACCCATACAAAATGCCCTGTAGTGTAGGATCATTTCAGGTTAAAAATTTTCGTCTGAATCAACTGGAACACATAATCCCCAACTAGACATAGCCTATTGCTCAAGTCAGACGCCATGAGCAACGAAGACCTCGAAACAGGCGAACTACACAAAAGCAGGAGCGAGAGCCTGCAGTACGACCTGACTGTGGGCAGTGACAATGATGAATCTCTCAAGAACGAAAAGCCTTTAGGCCATTCTATGGGAGCAGGGAAGCGTTTCCCACGGCCTCTCCCTGATCCAGCTGAATACGTTGTTGAGTTCGACGGACCTGACGACCCCAAGCATCCTTTCAACTGGGGCTTCGTCGTCAAGTAAGACGCCGAGGACAATAAGAAGATTGAAAACAATAGCTAACACTCCATTCTAGGCTGTACATCTCCGTCATAGCCTGTGCCGGCACCTTTGTCGCATCCTTCGCCAGCGGCGTGTTCGCCCCAGGAACCGAGCAAGTGGGCAAAGCCTTCGGCGTCAGCACCGAGGTAGCCACCTTGGGGACCACCCTCTACGTTCTGGGCTTCGCATCGGGCCCTCTGATCTGGGGGCCCGCCTCGGAATTGATCGGCCGACGGTGGCCCCTGATCCTAGGACTCTTCGGCGGAGCCATCTTCGACATCGGCTCAGCAGTGGGCAAGGACCTTCAGACGGTCATCATCTGCCGCTTCTTCGCGGGGGCGTTCGGGGCCTGCCCGTTGTCCGTCGTCCCCGGCGTGCTGACGGATATCTATAACAATGCCCACCGGGGATTCGCCATGACCATCTACGCGCTTACAGTGTTCGTTGGGCCCTTCTGCGCCCCATTCATTGGCGGGTTCATCACCTCCAGTTCCCTCGGCTGGCGCTGGACACTCTACCTCCCCGCCTTGATGGGTTTTGCGTTGGGCATTATCTCCTTCGCCTTCCTGAGAGAGACATACGCCCCCATTCTCCTGGTCGAAAAAGCAGCCGCCATCCGCCGGGCAACCCGCAACTGGGGCATTCACGCCAAACAGGACGAAGTCGAGATCGACCTGACCGCGCTGCTGCAGAAGAACTTCACGCGCCCGCTGCGGATGCTCCTCACCGAGCCCATCATCTTGCTGATCTCGATGTACATGTCATTCATCTACGGGCTGGTCTACGCCCTGCTCGAGGCCTACCCGTACGTGTTCCAGACGGTCTACCGCATGAACCTCGGCGTCAGCAGCCTGCCCTTCATCGGCCTTATCATCGGCCAGATCCTCGCCTGTGCCTTCATTCTCTCACAGCATTCCGGATATGTCAAGAAACTCATCGCGAACGACGATCGCCCCATTCCGGAATGGCGGCTAGGGCCCGCGATGATCGGTGCTCCGCTTTTCACAATCGGAATTTTGTGGTACGTGTAATCTATATCATCTTCGCGACTCGCATGAAGACCATGCTGACGTGAGGGGGAAAAAGGTTCGGCTGGACGGGGTTCACACCGCGCATCCACTGGATGGCACCCACCGCTGCCGGTGTCTTTGTGGGATTTGGCGTGCTGTGCATCTTCCTCCCGTGCTTCAACTACTTGGTGGATTCGTATCTCCCAATGTGAGTTGGTCGGAACATTCTTGTGTGTTGTCGGGCATGTGGGCTGACATGACTTAGGGCGGCATCGACCGTGGCGGCCAACATCATCCTCCGCTCCAGCGTGGCGGCTGGGTTTCCGCTATTCACGAAGCAGATGTTCCAGAACCTGGGGATCCAGTGGGCGGCGACGTTGCTGGGGTGTCTGGCGGCCGCGATGATTCCCATTCCCTTTGCGTTTCGGAGATGGGGGCCGCGGTTGAGGGGAAAGAGTTCCCTTGCTCCTTAGCTTGAATATGGGGTGGTTTCGGTCGATCTTCTGGACGTAGGGTTGAAATTCCCCCCTCACACCATGGCTCCAGCCTTCTTTAACTGTAATGAGCTGCCTTACTTAGATCCTCACACCAAAAGCTGTACATTACAAGCTAAGCAATACATGCACATACCGTCTACATTCACAACCACCTAACACAATCTTCAGTATACTGTACATATACCTAACACAAACTACACCTCCCCGGGCCCGCGGGCCGTCAGAAAGCGGAAGTCCGCTCCCTCATGCGCCTGGTTCACCTCCCGCTCATACAGCCCGCGATACCCGCGCCTCGCCCGCCGCGCAGTCCATGTTTCCTCCCCCGCTGACCCTCCCTCCATGACCTGCACTCGCCGCTCCTCTACCCGGCGCTGTAACTCCTCCTCACTCACCTCCAACCGCAGCACCCGCTTCTCCACATCCAAGGTAATCCGATCCCCGGTGCGCACCACCCCGAACGGCGAAGTCGGCACCGCCGCCTCCGGGGCCACATGCAGCACGATCGTGCCGCCCGCCGTCCCAGACATGCGGCCATCCGAGAGACGCAGCATATCCGTGACGCCCTGGGCGGCCAGCTTGCGCGGGATGGGGATCATGCCGGCCTCGGGCATGCCGGGGTTCCCGATGGGGCCGATGCCCTTCAGCACGAGGACGGAGTCCGGGGTCACGTCTAGGTCCGGCGAATCGAGGCGGGCGGCGAGGTCGCGTGGGTTCTCGAAGACGACGGCGGGGCCCGTGTGTTGCAGGAGCCGCTTGTCCTTGGAGGCGGAGGCCTTGCAGACGGCCCCGTCGGGCGCGATGTTGCCGTGCAGGACGACCAGGGAGGCGTTGGGGTGGAGCGGATTCTCCAGGGTGCGGATGATACTGCGAGAGAAGTCGTGGTCGCGGAAGGGGGTGCGGTCTAAGATCTCGCCGAGGGTCTCGCCGGTGATGGTGCGTGCTGAGGTTTTTAGGAGTGAACGTAGTCGGTGCAGCAGACAGAGCATGCCCCCTGCGTTGTGGAAGTCGGTCATATAGTTGTCGCCGCTGGGTTTGAGGTCTACCAGCAGCGGGGTCGTGCGGCCGATGGCGTCTAATGTGTCGAGACTCAGGGTCCCGCTGACGTCGGGGTGCCGGTTGATGATCGCCATCAGGTGCACCATTGCGTTTGTTGAGCCGCCGATGGCTTGGAGTACCACGGCTGCGTTGTGGAAGGACTCCGCTGTGAGGAGGGCTTGGGGGGTGCGCTGGTCGCGGTGTTGCGCCGCGGCCACTGCGTTGGCGCCCGTCTGCTCGGCGATGCGCAGGCGGGCGGCTGAGACGGCGGGCGCGGAGGCCCCCTGCAGCGGGACGAGGCCTAGGGCTGCGGTGATGCAGGCCATCGTGCTGGCCGTGCCCATTACTCCGCAGGTGCCGACCTATTTGGGGAGAAGTTAGAACTTTGTAGTGGGGGTGAGAGGGGGAAGCGCTGGGTTACGCACTGTTGGTGCCAGTTCCTCGTTTATCGCTCCGATCTCCTCCATGTCGATCGTGCCCGCCCGGTACGAAGCCCAGTTGTTCCGGCAGTCGGTGCAGGCGCCGATTCGCTTGCCGCGATGACTGCCGGGCATCATGGGGCCGGTGAGCAGGGGCAAGATGGGCTTGTTGGCAGAGATGCCGCCCATGATCTGAGCGGGAACCGTCTTGTCGCAGCCTGTAGATAGGGTGTCAGCCTGATCGCAGAGGTTCGCAGTCGCATGGGGGACAGTCGGTCTGTACATACCTCCGATCATGATGCAAGCATCCACAGGCTGAGCACGGATCATCTCCTCGGTGTCCATGCTCATGAGATTACGCAGGAACATGCTGGTCGGATGGGAGAAACTCTCGTGCAGGCTTATGGTTGGGAAGTCAATGGCAATTCCCCCAGCAAGGTGAACGCCTCGCTTGGCCGCGTCCATCAGCTGCGGTACGTTCCCATGGCAGGGGTTGAAGCCCGAGCCAGTGTTGATGATCCCGATGATGGGACGGGAGAGCGCATCCTCTGAGTAACCTAGGGCTTTGATGAAGACTTTGCGCAGAAACAGGGAGAAGTGGGCGTCTCCGTACGAGGTGAGCCCTTGGCGCAGCCCGGTCGTGGAGGCGATGGGCTGCTGGAGATCATAGTCTTGGTTTGATGGTTCCGTCTGCTCCATTCTCGTGGTGAGTCAGTATCCAAGCTGATAGTTGAATTCGTGATGTTGCCAAACGCCCAGCTTTATGAGACAATGCGGGGTCGGCTAGGGATAAATCGAGGCGGAAACTTCTCCGAGACGCAAAGCGGGAGAGATCCGAGCGCTTCTCATCCTCATTTCCGTCCGCATGGCGCAATGGGATTTACGCTTATCTGGCTTCCCTGGATTGGCTGGATTGTGGTCGTCCAAAGCAGTCTAGTACGGTGGACACAACGTTTTGTTCGTGTTCGCACAAAGACGTACACACAAAGCAACAATGGAACTGTAACAATGGAGACATAATATAGCACACCAGGGTCAAAGAAACGGGTAAAGACCCCGACTCTCTTACATATCACCAATATCCATCTCATAATATACGTCTTTTTTTGTATCTAAGATGAAGCTCTTTAGCTTATAAAAGGAAAACAAAGTGAGCAACATGACAAGGCATGTCACAAACTTTCACTCTGAAACCAAGCAACAAAATCACAGGATGTACAGTATATAAGCTCCCAAAACACTTGGAGTGTCACCCCTTCTACTCCATCATAGTATACTTTATCTCTGTACGAAGCTCATAACTATATCAAAATGGCCATTCAGCAGATGGAGTCTGCACAAACAGAATTTGCCTCCCAATGCAAGGCCACGAATCTGGACTACGGACTCCCCGACTCGGACTCGGATACCTCGTCTGAATCCGATAATGAAACTGTCTCGAGCGTCAACGTAGTGGGACCCGACGAGGTGTCGCTGGCCAAGATCCCCTACTGGTTAGACCAGACCCCGGGCCTCAAGGCGAAAGACAGGAAGCCCGTGCCTCCGCCGCCGGTGAAGTTCCCGGTGGATGCCCCGGACAGTCCCGAGCTGCACCGCCGGATGTCCTATCTGTTTGGCACGAACGGTATCAAGGCCACCGTGTCCGGCGAGATGGCCGCCTCCTACGCTGGGGTGCCAATCTACGTCCAGAATTCCGAATGGGCGATCCCCGAGCAGAACCTCGACCAGGCCGCGGAGATCCTGCGGGCAGACGGATTCCCGGTTTGCCCAGCCTGCCCGCGCACGGCGGAGTGGAGTGCGATGCTGGGGCACAGCGACAGTGCGGGGGATGAGGAGGAGGAGGAGGAGACGGGCGACCAAGACTCGGAAGGCAAGCGACGAAGCATCCACTCGAAGAAGGCCCGGTGCGCCGTCCTGCGGCGCGACAAGCCGTCACACCGCGCCTACCCCCGGCCGGCGTATCACTTCCACACCGACCACCGCTACCCCAAGTCCGCCTGGGACCCGGACCAGTCGCGTGGGATCTTTCTGTATCCCATGAAGGCCGTGATTCACCCGGCCCTCCCAGATCCGCCCTGCGGTCCAGCCGAGCACGGGGACGAACCAGCCTTTCTGTGGCCGCTGTCGCGGCATACCCCGCGGAGCGCCCCCGGGGCTTCGGTCTATCGAACCACCGCATCCAGCCATCTGCCCGCCGCTGGAACCGGCCTGCTCAATTTCCGGGGGCGGCAGAACCCCAAGCATTACCCAGTCAACATTCTGACACCCGCCAAAGCCGTGGAGAACCTCGTGCGGCTTATCATGCGCCACAAGGGCCAGTGGGTGAACCATTATTGGATCCGGCTCTTCACCGCATACATGGTCTTCGCCTTCGATGTGAACCACCTCGACCGCGACCAGGATCTTCTGGGACGCGTCAAAATGGAGATGGATGGCGTTGGCGATTGGCTGGAGCTGCAGCTGGACGACAACGTTAACATTGACCGGGCGTTCCACGCGGTTTGGCGAGCCATCAAGAATGGTCGCGAACCCGCCCTGATCTATCGATATGGCACTTGTAACCAGCACGCCCACTATCAGATCTGGCATCGACAGCAATGCCGAAGGCCGTGGTAATCCGGAGTTGTAGGAATGAAGTTTCTGTCTTTCAGGGCCAAGTTGCTTCTTTATATTCATGTCGGTGTTGTTGGTGCTAAGGAGTTAACTAGGAAAAGCAGTCAAGGGGATTGTGCGTGCACGAGGTTCCTATGCCGTCGCTTTGGTGGAAGAAAGCAGTTTCCGAGGCTGTCAGTAACAGTTGAAATCAGCGCAGTAGCAACACAGTAGTAAGAGACCCAAAATATGACCAAACATCCTCCCTTCAGAATAATACCTTTCATCCCTAGTATCGCCAATCGGTCGCCCAGAACCCGGTCATACCAAAAGTACCAAAAATACACCGCAAACGCACCGCCAAGAGGGATGCGGGACGTATCCGCGTCGACTACCCGATACACGAGTCCTCCTCGGCCCGCTTCCGAGCAACGAAGTCGTTTTAAATATATCTAAAAAACAAGACGTTCCAACGCAGCAACAATTCTGATATCAATCCAAACATTCTGTTTATCTACAGACTCACCCATACATTAATCATGACCCTTGTACATATCGGTCTGTTCCCCCGCAACCACTTTCCCCTCAAACCGCACCCATCCTAATCCAGACGTCTCCTCTCCAGTCCTCTTCAAATTCCGCTCCGACGTGAGCGACGAGCACAAAAAGACCTTCGTCACCGAGCTCAAGAAACTCAAGAGTCTCCCCTGCGTCAAGGATGGCCGGCTCGTTGTTGGGGGACCCAGCGTGACGGACCCGATCGACCGCAGCAAGGGGTTCCAAATCGCGCTGGTCAGCTACCATGAGAATCTGGCGGCGTTGGCGGAGTATCAGGCGAGTCAGGAGCATCACTGGTTGGTCATCCACTCCCACCCCAACTCTGTGTGTCAAGGCTGAATCTCCGGTGGCAGGGTGACGTCCACATATATGTTCCCTTACAAGGAGGATCTCGTGCGGTTCGACTTCGAGGTGGATCCGGAGGATGAGTATATGTGTCAGTTTGCGGTATAAAGTAGATTACGGGGGATCTTTGAGAGAGACACTTTGTATCGAATAAATTTGTCAATAATAGTGAAGATATTTTCTTCGCTTCAATCATACGCTGTGCTCCAACGCAATCGCATCAGAAGACTACAGCAGACTACATCTGCAACCGCAGCGCACTCTTCCGCCACCCCTGCCTCCGCGCCCGCTTCCCACCGACCGGGTTCGGTTTGTTCGTCGTAGTGTTATACGTCGCCAGCGGATCCAGCACCTGCCACTGCACGGTCCCATTGCCCTCGCGGTAGGTGCTCTTGACCGAACCAACGGTCTTGTACCCCTCAGCCCCGGAGTCCACCGTCCCCGTCGCCACGTCCTTGCCCGAGATCACCCGCTCGAACATCTCCAGCGCCAGCAAAGGCTGGTAGAAGGGGACCTCGTGGCCGCTCTCGTAGACGCGCACGAAGGCGAAGCGGCCGGCCTGGCGTGCCTGGCCGTGCACCACCCCGTCCGATGTCGTGATGTTCGTGTAGCCCGCGGCCGCGAAGCCGGGGGCGCCCACCTCGGCCGCGACGGCCTCGCCGCCCAGCCAGTTGCAGTTGTAGTCGGCGTCGCCGGTGTACATGACGACGGAGACGCCCTGGCGGAGCAGGGCGGCGATGTCGCCGGTGGTGCGCATGCGGCGGCCGTCGTCGCCCGTGGCCGAAAACGCCGCGGACACCGCATTGTTGCTCTCTGTGAAGTTTACATACGCCCCGATCGCAGCCTGCACCCGCGCCGTGTTCAGGTAGTCGACGTAGAACTCGTAAGGGAACGGGTCCGGCGTCAGTTCCCGGATGTCGTATTCGTCCCGCCCCAGGTAGATGTCGTATATGCTTTCTACCTCGTTGGCGCAGAAGGAGTCCGCCGTGCTGCAGATCGCGTCCGTGCCGCGCGCGGCGCAGTCGCGCAGCTGGCTTAGACAGTTGCCGGGCCCGTACACGTTGTTGTACAGGAGGGCGCTGATGGAGGCGTTGTAGGGCTGGTAGTCGTAGGTGTTGCCGGGGTAGACCTGGTTGGAGGCAGAGTTAGTGAGTCTTTGACTGTGTATACGAGGCAAGGAAGAGGCTCACGGTGAAGTTGTAGTAGGCCTGGTACTGGATGATCGGGTCGTACCACCCGTTCCCGATCATCACACTCTCCAGCTGGATCTTCTTGGCTCCGTGCGGGAGATGGGCGTTCTGCTGCTCGATGTACTCGTTGAAAACGGGCCCGTAGTGACCCCCGTAGCTCTCGGTGGTGAAGTGGAATGACTCCCGCGAGTACTGTGGGAACGCGCCCATGAAGCCCTGCAGCGCCCGATAGAAGTTGGGGGCCGCGTTGTCGGTCGAGTTGGCCGTCAGGCTGATGTTGGGGTACGAGTAGGTCCCACACGAGAGACCGGCTGCATAGTCCGGGCAGCTGGTTGAGGGCAGGCTGATCACGTTGCCGGTCTCGGAGTCGACGTAGCCGGGGACGGGAATGCTGTACGAGAAGCCGGTCTGCACCGGCTGGTCAATGTACAGCATGTTGCTCGCATTCGACCACGAGTAAGGGTTGTTGTACACGGAGCCATTCGCGTCCACTCCACAGGGGCCGTTCTCCTGGAAAAGGCCGATCATGGACGACGATCCGGGACCTGGCAGTTTTGACATCAGAATTGTATGGGAAGCGGTAGTTCACCGGGGTTGATCTACCTCCATTGATCCACACCGTCAGCGGGGCGTCCTGGGGATCTTGGTTCCGCGCTTCGAAAAACCAGAAGAAGATGTGTTCGTTCTCGGCGACATCAAGGTATCCGGAGAAGCTCTTCACGCTGGGATCCGTCTCGCAAATCCCATTGGGGACCTGCTTGTACCGTACGGGGACATCGAGATGCCCTTTGGTGGAGATCAGGTCTGTCGGAGGGGCAACAAATTGGGCCTGGGTGAGTGGCCAGGCACCCAGCAGCGCGACCGACCAGAGTGATCGCCTTGTCATGGTGCTTCAAAAAGGTACAGTCCGAAATACTCTGTATTGAATTGATGGCAGGGGCTTGGCTTGGCTTTTATGGTAGCATCAGCGCGCGTTATCTACAGGTTATCGGGGAAGATGAAAGGTGGAGCCTGGAGGAGGTTGGAGTCAACAAATTGCCCCAATTAGCGGTGTAACCTCGGCTCTTTCGCGCAAATCAGAGGGTTGCATTGCCCCTCTTATCAGCACAATGCGCATCAGATTGCATCAGCTCGCTATCAATTAACTCGTTTTGGGTGTTTGTTTGATGATTGCTCAATGCTTATATGTAAGCATCCTCCGGAGTCCGTAGGAGATCTTCGACGTCTAAATTATATGTCGTCACTTAAGCACTGCATGCATTCTGCAGCCAGTTGACTGCAGACAACTTCAAGCCAGCAATGAATAATTTATCCTTCGCCACTACAAGATTTATTTTACATCAGAACCCGCGCCAGGTCAAACCTCACACTCGCCCCGTGGACGAAGTGATACCTCCATCTACCACCAATTCCTGCCCCGTGATATACCTGGCTTCATCCGAGACAAGAAAGACCGCCGCATTGGCTACATCCCAGGCATCGCCCATGCGACCCATGGGCACCTGTGCGTCTCGCTTGCGCATGTACTCCTCCTCGTCCCCGCCGGGCGCATACCTCTTCGCCAGTTGCTGCGTGTACGGGGTATAGATCAGCCCCGGCACCACCGTGTTCAACCGCACGTTCTTGTCCGCATAGATGACCGCCGTCGCCTTCGTGAACTGCATGATCGCCGCCTTGGTGGCCGAGTACGCGACCTGCGGCTTGCCGATGTACCGCAGCCCCGCAATGCTCGACACATTAACAATCGATCCTCCGGTCGCTTGCTTCTCCATGATCGGCAAGACATGGTGACAGGTCAAATAGATGCTCTTGAGGTTCAGGTCCACCTGCGCGTCCCAAACGTCTTCGGCCATGGTGGCCGGACACCCCGGCTCGGATTTGCCGACGTTGTTGACGAGGATGTCGATGCGACCGTGCTTGCGCATGCACGCGTCGACCAGCGCTTGTACGGAGGCTGAGTCGGTGACGTTGGTCTCCTGGACGTCGCAGACGCCGCCTGCCTCCTCGATGCGGGACTTGGTGCGTTGGGCGGATGCGAGCGGTCGGTTTCCGCCGTAGATGAGGGCACCCTGCTGGGCCAGTTTGGCGGCGATGGCCGCCCCGATGCCCCAGCCTTCCTCGGTGGTTTGGCCCAGGCCGGTGATCAGGACAACTTTGCCGTCTAAGCGGAGCATGATGTGATGTAGTATTTTTGATAAACTGTGCAAGAAGGAAACTCAAGCTGCCGCTGAATGAATGAATGGATTGCCTTTCTTTGCGCTGCTGTTGCTGCTCTCTGCTTCTGCCCACCGGCTTTTATCAGGGCTTATCGTCGGCGGATCGCATCCGCTCCCCTCGGATGCCCTCCGGTCGGCATCCGCCACCAGTACCACCAGATTGGAGCGGGCGAACGGATTTTCCCCGGCCGTGCTAATCTTCTCATCCCTTCGCGGCGAGTCTCCGTTTGCTCCATGCATTGCATGGTCTCATCAGGCCAGACTACCTCTCCATATAATGCGCTCGATGGACTCCCCCAGGCGCGCGCGCAACCGTGCCGCCTGCAGACGCTGCCAGCGTCGCAAGATTCGCTGTGATGGCATCACCCCTACCTGTGGCGCATGCCAGAAATCGGGCGTCGCTTGCGTCAATAGTGGGAAGCAGGAAGTGCATCGCTCGTTAGTCGCTGCCGTAATTCGAGGGTCTGACTACCCGTACTAATTCTATGGTTGTAGGTACATTGCGAATATGGAAAACAGGATCAAGTGGCTGGAGTCGATTGTTCGGGAAAAATGCTCGAATGTCGACCTGAGTAATGGCCCGGAGCGTCACTCCGAGACTCTGGACGAATCAATCATGGAAGATAGCATGCAGCAGAACCATGCATCTCCGCAAGAGTCGCAGCAGGCTCCCAATGAATCGAGCCAAGCCACCCTGCCGACGCCCGATCAGTCAATGTCTCAAGCGACTGCTGTCGTGGCGGAGACAAGCGCAGCCGCCCTACCCACCCCCGACCAGTCGATCTCGCATGATGCCCCAATGCAGGACGAGCCACACCAAGCCCACGAGATCGGACTGGTGTCCCTCTCCCGGGGGGGTGATCCCCGTTACATCGGCCCTTCGAGTGGGTACTTCTTCGCCAAGCGCATCTTCTCGAACACAGGGTGGCGCGGTAGGCAGGAATCCACTGCCAGCGGCAATCTATCCCACCTGCCCGTCGAGTTGCTGAACCCACCAGCCACGCTGCCACCACAGAAGGAGGTCGCTGTCGAGCTCTCAACCACCTATTTCCGAACCGTCCATCTCCTGTACCCTTTTCTACACGAGCCGCGCCACATGGAGCTGCTGAATGACGTGTACAGCGCTCCGGAGGAAAATCCAACCAGCACGTTTCAGGTGTATATGGTTCTAGCGATCGCGTCACTGAACCTTTCCCGCCAATGCAAGCTCCAGCTCCCGGTGGAAGGCTACTACGCGTCGGCCATGAAGTACGTGGACGACGTTTGCCACGATGGGTCAATGGCCGCGCTACAGTGCTTGTTGCTGCTCATGGTCTACGCTTTGTATAACCCCTCTTGCAACGTCAACATCTGGAATCTGAACTACCAGTGCCTGGCGAGCGTGATAGACTTGGGATTGCAACGCGATGTTCGCGCATCTCCGTCTTACCAGATTTCGCTGTTCACCCAAGAGATGCGGACACGGGTGTTCTGGGTGACGTACACATTTGACCGCACAGTCTGCACCATGATGGGTCGTCCAATCGGACTCAGGGACGAAGCGTGTGAGATACGGGTATGCATGAGCCTTCATCAGAGTCTCCTATTCGTTATGATGCTGGACTAACCAACGACAGTTCCCCCTGGACATACCCGACAGCAACCTCATGAACCGCACCGCCAACCAGCCCATGTCGTTGGAAGCGCCCTCCCACATGTCCTACTCAATCCACCTCTTCAAACTGGCGCAGCTCAATTCCGAAATCAAGTACGTCATGCACAGCATCTGCCGCGACGCGCCCGCCTACGCATACCCACCCGTGAAGGACATCTTCGCCTGGCAACGGGACATGATGCGATCTTTGCAGGAGTGGCAGTCCGCCGTGCCGCAGCCCCCACGGGACCAAGACACCGGGATGACCGCGTACTGCCACGCCAAGTACCACGAGACGATGGTGCTCCTCCTGCGGCCCAGCCCGGCGATCCCCGCGCCCGCCCCGGAGATGCTGGATCTGTGCGTCCAGCACGCCTTCATGCTGCTGCAGTGCTTCGGCGTTCTGTACGACGCCGGCCGACTGCTTTACAGCCGCCTGGCCGTGCACGCTGTCTTCCTGGGGACGCTCGTCCTCCTGCACGGGATCTGGAAGCTGCCGGAGACGGCGACGCGGTTCCGCATGGACGAACTGATCCGCCGGCTCAACACTGCGCAGAGCATCCTGAGCAGTATCGGCGAGCACTGGGCGGAGGCCGCCAGCGCGCGGGACTGCATCGCCCAGCTGTCTAACTTGACGGTGCAGCGGCTGCTCAAGAGCCAGGCGGGTCCGGGCGAGATCGCGTCGTCGCCGATGCGCCATCGCCTGCGGGATCCTGGCGTCCCGGCGGCCCAGCTGCAGCATGTTGACCAGAGGAGTAGGGTCGTTCAGGGACAGAGCTCAACTTCTTACGAGGACGACCCCACGCTCTCATGGCAGGCGGGGCTGCTGGGACAGCCTCCTACAGCTACTTCGTCTCCGCCGTCGGAGTTCTTGAACTTGTTCGATGACCTGCTGCGGTGCGATTTCGAGGGCTGGAGCGGGGTCTCGGATCTAGATGGGTTGATTCGAGAGATATTCAGTAGCTCTCAGCATGAGAGCTGAGGGCTTTCGTTTGTTACACCACCAACCAAATAAGTGTAAAATGTCGGTCGGGTGGGATGGAAAAAGCATTAACGGAACCCACCTCCAGGGAAAGCCGCCCGGCTACTTCCGACGGAACAAGCCGCGCGCGAGTCTCTCGCTCTCGGAAGCGCTCCGTCTCATCGGATTTCCCCTCAGCCCCACCCCACCATAAAAAAAGTGGCACTCACACTTCTACCCCAACACCACCATAAACAATCCCAAATTGAGCCTATACAAAGTCAACCCCACAATCACTCAATCATACACAATGACAAGCACCGCCCCCAAGATGACCGCGGACGAAACCCTCGCGCACGTCCAAACCGTCAGCGCCACCCAGCGCGCCAACAGCGCCATCTACGCCCACCTCCTGGCGGACCTGACCATCACCGCCGCCACCGAGGGCCACCTCCACGCGACCATCCGCATCGCCAAGCCCCACATCAACTCCAAGGGCGGGCTGCACGGGACCATGTCCGCCTGCCTCGTCGACTGGGCCGCGGGGATGGTCATCGCCACCTACGGCGGCAGCTACACCGGGGTGAGCACGGATCTTCATGTCTCGTACGTCGCCTCGGCCAAGGAAGGGGAGATGTTGGAGGTGACCGGCCGGGCGATGAAGGTCGGCGGGACGATGGCCTACATCTCGGTGGAGATCTGTAAGGTCGTGCCGGACGAGACGAGTGGCGGGGAGAAGCGGGTGGTGGTGGCGACGGGGTTGCATACGAAGTTTGTGAAGCAGCGGTGATTGTTTGGGGTTGACTTCTGGGAGTTGCGCCAGTTGGGAAGGGGGCATCGTGATTTGCATGCACAAAATATCTTCATGTCTATAGGAGGATCTCTTAATTATTATTCACAATCAGGAGTACCAGCAACTAACCACTATGATGAACGCCCCCTCCCCTCTCCTCATCACCCTGCCGCGCCTTCCCCAACAAACTCACTCGAAGCGACTGAGGCCCCGGCTGATTATTCTCGATAATCTCCTCGGCCGCCACGTAGCGCCGCAGCGCCTCCTCCATCAGGGCCATGACCTCCTCCGCCGTGAAGTGCTCGGGGTCGCTGTACCGCAAGCGGACTTGGGTCTCTTCGATCGCATTTAGCACCTTCCGCAGCTCGAAGATGTTCCGCCGCAGCCGCTGAGGCAGGGCCCGTCCCTTGAGGAAGGCGAGCACGCCTGCGATGACGGTATGGACGGCCCTGAGGACGGTGATGGCCAGCAGGTGCGCGCCGCCGCTCGGCCTCAGCGCGGTGATTCTCGCCCCGACGACCATCTGCGCGATCGTCAGGACGTTGAACGCCGGCGCAGAAGACGTGGTACTCGGAGCGGTGGTGGTTGTATTCCGAGCGCAGCTTGCGAGCAGGCCCGTGGTGCCGGCTTCGAAGATTCGCGCCCTGTGGGGGGGGCGCTCTTCATCGGGTTCTTTGAGGGAGGTATCGGGCATGGTGGATTTGGTTGGGTGTGCAGAGGTGCACGTATGCGCAGTACGGGAGATTTACTTTCGGGGTTTTGGTTCTTGAATGTGGAGTTGATACCAGGCATAATCAGCAGAAAGTACTGTTGGTGGCTGATGGCCATGATCCTATGCATGGGAGCATCTGACCTAATGCCAGTTCATGGGTGAACTAACTTGACTTGAGTTGCATGATCTACACTGCTACAAGACCAGAGGCCTCCACGAGCTTTCCATCGCTTGGTATCACCGACGATCTGATCAAGGTGTATAGCGGATGGTTATCCTCATGTGACACTTTCAGTTCTGACTCCTCTACTTTGCCTCCCCACCAGATCATATGAAGCGCCTGGTCCCTCGAATATACCAAGAAAAATAGTTTCGATTGTATTGAGTCGGATCTTGCGAGCCAAGGCCTACCTCCGAGGTGCTGCTGGAAGTCACATCGGCAAGGTGAGTCAAGTCGGAAAGAGTCAGCAATGTCCGGTCGGCTCTATGATCTGCTACATCACAAACGAAATAGGAGCGTCGGTTGAAGTTCAGGAGGATAATCGTCTCACTGGCGCTGTTGTGATGGTGCAGAGCATGCTTGTTCTTCGCGGGATGCGACGAACAGCCTCTTCACCTTTCCCGGCTCCCAGGTGAAAAAAAAAAAAAAAAAAAAAAAAACGATGAAAAAGAAACGAGGAGTTCTATGTACCTGTATCTTCATATAGTGAAGATTTCACGAGAAGTGATTCAGAACTTAGCCACAACCTGCGACCAAACTCGAAGGTGAATACGGAAGTATGGAGTCAAAGACGGACACGGATACAAGAGCCATGGATCAGCGTCACCTCAACCAGCTAACCACAGACGGGAACGAGATACAACCAAGCCAGTTTGACTACAACAACAGATCCTCTCTGTCGGGCTCTCCACGTGGTTCAACAGGAATTTCAACCTCGCGACAAGCATGGGACTAGGCTGGAACTGTCACTGCATGTGTACATCATAGCTAAGTAAGGTTAAGCTCAGGTCCAGTGAATATGGAGATACGCCTTGGGTAGATTATACTATGCTACTGTACGTTGTGGTACGTGCAGGGGAGCAGGCAGGTTTCACAAATCCCCGCCAGCTACTTAGAGCTACAGTGATACGGTATAGCTCAATCCTGACAAAGGGAGGTCCGAGCAGAATCCAGGAGGAAGCTCGAGATGGAGCATTTGACATGGCGATTAAGGTTTGGGTGGGTGAGCCTAATACGAACCACGAACCATTTATCGTCGCAGGGCTGCATGCGGCCATCGCGAGATTCAGTGCATAGCCCCCGCAGCTGCACTGTCCAGATACTTGGTCCGTGCTTAAGCTTACAGTGACAGAGATTACTCGTTTGCTCTTGGCTTTTTCTTCAACAAGAGCTGTTCTTCATGGATCTGAGTTTGGAACACAGCCTACGCTCATAGACGGGGGCGGCTGGCGCAATCGCATCCTCGTATTGCGCAAGGCAGGGCTTGCTGCAACTTGTTAGAATCATCCTCATCGTGCAGCCACCAATTGATATCTGCACTTATGGCGATCAATCGCTCAAAGTCGGTCTCTGACATGTCATTTGACTTGCGAGATCGCAGCCCAACGGGTCCTTCAGCCCCGAGTGCCCCAGAACTGTGGACTGGTACTCAAGATCCAGCACTAGGGTTGGGTAGAACAGCCATGGACAGCTCAATGGGGTCATGGAAACCCGGGATAAAAGCCATATAGATGCGGACTTCACTATCAACGTTTGCGGCTGCTCGTGTTGAAACCGGGCAATCCTTGTACATCCCCCGAGTGGCAGCTTAGCCTACAACACGAGCTTGTTTCAAACGCCAACTATGCATGGGGCCTTTGTCTTCAGCTCTCCAACGCCGCAGCCAAGCTCGATGGCTCCGAGTCAGTTGACAGGTGTTGCGCAATTACTACTAGAGAGATAGACTTCAGTATTTGAGTTCAGACCATTGAACGACCGCCAACACGGTAACACACTCTGACGTGGAGTTCTGTCTCCCAACTGGTCCCTCATGACGGGGTGCACCCTGAAAGGCATAAATACAGTCTTACCCTCCCGGTCAAACGTAAGCTCTTTCTCCTAACAGCCTCAATCCCAACCAAACCTCACTCAACCACCGTATCCAACCAAGCTGGACTCTGTCGCTAAAGACTGGTGTGGAACCTCGATCCGCAACCGACCCCAACCCGTCATCATGTCCGATCAACAGGCCACCCTCGACCCAGGCCGCGCCAGCTTCTTCAATGACCTGAAGGGCGCCGTGGGGCAAGAAGCCCTAAAGACCCTCGACCCCGCAACCGACCTCTCCGACGAACAGCCCGACGAGCCGTCCTCCACCTCTGAAAGCCCAGCAAGATACACCTGCTCGACCCAGAAGCCCGCACCCGTGACCTTCACCGATGCCACCGGCACCAGCAGCAGCGACCCAGCCGCCAACACTGCCGCCCTTCAAGTCGGCTTCGGCAAAGCGATCCCGCGGTGGAAGCCCGGCCCCAACCAGCGCGTCAACTTCGCCGCCTTCGCCAACGGGTACCCGAAGCCCGAGTGGGCGACGCTGGCGGCTAACGCGCTGAAGGCGGCGGCCGACGAGTGGAACCGGCTCGAGCTCGGGGTGAGCATCCAGTGGGTGGCGCGGCTGGAGGACGCGGCGTTCGTGCTCTCGTACGGCGGCAGCCAGGGCGGAGTGCTGGCCCAGGCCTTCTTCCCGAGCCCGATCGACCTGAACTCCCTGAACGTGTACGAGGCGGCCTTCGCCCCGGGCTCCGTCGCCTACCTGAAGAACATCTTCCTGCACGAGCTCGGCCACGTCCTCGGCCTCCGGCACGAGTTCGCCCCGGAGCTCGAGGACACCAAGGATGACTATACCGTGCAGCTGGGCCCCCGCAACCCGCTGTCCGTCATGGCCTACGAGTTCCCGCCGCAGCTGCAGACCTCCGATGAGGACAGCGCGCGCGCCTTCTACCGGTTCCCTGGGGCGCAGCTCGGCTGGGGGGAGGCGTGGAGTCGGGCGCCTAAGTCCGAAAGGTTGCTCAAAATTGTGGATGTGGAGCCAAACAATTAGGGCTTTGGTGGTTGTACATGGCAGGGGAGGTATTGAGGGTGAGCCTGGGGTTGCTGGCATTTGATGATTCAGTTCGATGTGCTTGACTTATCTGGTGCGTCCTCTGTATGTAGCGAATGAGACTTCCATGCTACTCTTCCAATGTTGTATAGTTGGCCTCGATTGGGATTTTCAAGAATGAAAACTATTGTGCAATAGGTCAAGGAGTAGTGATTACACAGGTTGGTGATCTAGAAATCCTTCTCAAAAGTGATCAGTTGCCTTGTCAGACCATCATAATGTCAGCTCCCCAACCTCATTTCAATAACAGGGGCTGTGGTTTAGTGGTATAATATTCCCTTAGCATGGGAGAGGTCCGGGGTTCGATTCCCCGCAGCTCCATCTTTTTGTCTTTTTGCTGGTGGGCAGCTCTTGTCGGCGAACGGGCTTGTGTGGGTCTAATCGCTGTGTCGTCGTACTCAATATATTGTCAATTGAACTCTGCAGGGTTTACATCCCTCTCTAGGGTAGGATAAGGCTGTTTTGTCTCCTGATCTCACGACCGTAGCGATCTTTGGCTTGGGCAAAGTTTCACACTATCGACTGGCATGCCGAGTCAAGTGGGTGCATGGTATGCCACAGAAACACTGCGCGGGGTCGGACGTCCTCACTCCTCGCCTCGCTTGTGAAAGCCGGCCATAGATTCTTAGGCTGTCTGGGTGTAGCCAGAAGGTTGATGCTAGGGATATGGGGGGTGTGATGGTCGAGTGTGTCGGGTTGGTAGAAGGTGTTCGCACGGGATAATAGCGTCGATAGTTTGACCTGTTGAACTAGGCGAGACACGGGCAAGACATGGATGGAATCGGTGATGGCGAATGGGGCAGAAGCAAAATGACTGCGCGTATGCGGGGAAATCATCGTTGATTAACAATCAAAAAGCAAAAAAATACTCCCCGACTGGGAGTCGAACCCAGGTCTCCCGCGCTTGTTCCCGAGTGGGATTGACAAGCGGAAATCATGACCGTTAGACCATCGAGGAAGTGATATTTGCATTACCCAAGATTGGTAAAATGAGGAGCTAAAGCTCCAGAGCCCTAAAAGAAGGGGGGAACAAAAAGCTGGACTCGCCGGGAATCGAACCCGGGACCTCTCCAATGCGAATGGAGCGTTATACCCCTAAACCACAAGCCCTTGTTGTTGTAATTGACTTTTAAGCTCAGCCTATGTACCATAATTTTGATCCATCTCATCAATAGACAATGCACCTTATTCAGGTCTGATGGAAGATAGCCTACTCAAAATCTGTTGATTTGGTGATCACTCATCATAATAAAGCTCAACTTATGTTTGTAGTATATCTAACCCTATGTGGATGTCCATTATTCATCAGCGAACTCGTGCGACCTTTTCAGTCAAAGAGCCCGGCTCAGATATATACTAGCGCATGTGAGACTTTAAGTGACGGCCAACACACCATTACCCAATCACCAACCAGTTGATATTGTGATGGCATCAACTGTGCCTAGAGAAACCACTAGCAAGAACTTATACCAAAGAGCGCGATATCTTGAGGACCCCCCCCCTCCCCCCCCCTCCCTCCCCCCTATCCCAAAAATGAAAACAAGACCTCCGTGATGAGACCAAATCCTGACACCCTCTCACCCGCCATCGCATTTACACAAGCCGACAAGCAGTAAGCACCAGAAGTCATTCGATAAACTGTAGTAATACGCTCACCGCTTTCGACACATATAGAGCTGGCGAGACATCCAAGCATGCTGTGGGGTACTCCGTACATTGTACGGCCCCATCACACCACTCAATGCACAAGGAGTCTAAGTACAGACTCAACCGCAAGCCCCAAAGCCCCCATCACACACGTACAGTACAACAAAGAAACATCCACTACCATGTCAAAGCTGCACCGTACAAGGGCCCTGAGTTGGCATATATTGACATAAGGGTTTAAGTATTATGCAAGGAGAATTGCCTCAGGAGAAGAGATGCACCCACCGGCATAATGGCACGTCAGAATTGCCACCGGTTGCTAAAGACCAACACTACCACCAACAACTTGTAACAATAATCAATAGACTCAATCTCGTTGATCGCACAGGAAACCCATGCCCACCACAAACAACCTTCCCAACCGCGAAAACAAAGGATTGATAGTCTAGCCCTAGTTTAACAAGCGGTAGGAGAGTGCGCGAAGAATGCCAGGGAACCACGCAGCATAACGGCTTCCCTGTCCCAACCGGCATAGTCCTGTGGGGATGATCGAAGCCTGAGGCGTCGCAGACCCGGAAATTGTCGGCGTCGCCGTTGGCCCCGATAAAGAGAAGCCTTTTTTTTTTTTTTTCTTTCTTTTTTCTATTCACTATCTCACGACTTTTGGAATAGGTGCTCGATAAAGCACGGAACACAATCAAAGTGAGCAATTGATGTGTCATAAATAGTCCAGCCCAAGCTTCGGTTGCATCGGAGATGTTTCAGGTGTTATGATCTCAATTCTCGACAGAGACATGGGTATAGTACGATCCTGCCCCCTTTTTTTCCATCTCCTTATCGGAGGTCCAGCCCGGATCTCGCGGAGCGGGCAGCGGCAGCGCAAGCCTCGGCATGAGCTTCAATGAGTGGAGCCCAGGAGAAAAATAAAATCCAGACGGGTCGACCAATCAATGGCGCAGTCCTGTTGCACCACTCCTTCCAAGCGTTGGAACTATACCCATCGTGCAACCGAGATCTCGTCGCTCGATTCGTTGCCGCATTGAGAAAACCCCCGTTCTGGAACCACAGCGCGGGAGCCATTATATTTGGTGCGGGAGGAAAACAAAGAGCGGGCTCAAGATGACGGATATTTAAAGAGGCGAGGGTCCCTCGTCATGTATCTCAGCAATGAGATTTGAGACACACGCAGCACCATGAGCATCACATTCGACGTATTCCGAGGGTCGTCTGAGGGGCGCATCGTCGCGGACAAGGTGACGCGCACCCTCGACTTCCACGAGGTGTTCATCGAAACCACCCACTCCGGGGTCTGCGGCACCGACGAGCACTACCTCAAGGCGGGCAATGTGCTGGGCCACGAAGGGGTGGGCATCATCCGCGCCCTGGGGGCCGGGGTCAAGTCCGTGCAGATCGGGGATCGCGTGGGGTTCGGCTACACGCATAGTATCTGCGCCTCTTGTGAGGAATGCGCGACCGGTATGTCTTTTCAACGGCCTTTCCTTTGCAATTATGAGTGGTGTGTCCGAGAAGCAACTGAACCCGGACTGCTAGGCCATGACCAGTACTGCCCGAACGTCAAGATGTACGGGTTCCACGACCATGACAACGGCTCGTTCAGTTACGGTGCGGTCTGGGACGAGAACTGCGTCTACCCCATTCCCGACGGGTACGATTCGATCCACGCCGCCCCGCTGATGTGTGCGGGCGCCAGTGTGTGGGAGATCTTCATGCAGTACGGGGTGCGGGCGACGGACCGGGTGGGGATCATGGGCGTCGGCGGCCTCGGCCACGTGGCGATCAAGCTCGCCAGCGCCATGGGGTGTCAGGTCGTGGTACTGTCCAGCTCCGAAGCGAAGAGGCAGGAGGCGGTGAATTACGGGGCGTCGGAGTTCCATGTCTTCCAGTCGGGGGGCCCGGTGCCCGAGGGATTCCGCCAGGTCAAGCATCTTTTACTGTGTGGGAGTGCCGAAGTTGATTATTCTAGGTGAGTCGGTGTCAGCCCTGTTTTTGCCTGTTGTCCTTCCAGCTCGCTGTCCGTGTTGCTGACGTATTCTTAGTCTGATGCCATTGATGGCTACTCGTGGTAGCATCTACCCCCTCACGCTCACCATGAAGCCCGCTCCGGTGCCTTTGGTCCGCCTCTTCCTTCGTGGCATCAAGATCCAAGGGTCCTTGGTGGCCTCTCGCCACAATATCCGGTCCCTGTTCGAATTCGCAGCGAGGAAGAACATCACCCCCACAACCATGACCTTTCCCATGACGCCGGCAGGCATTGAGGACGCGATGAAGACTTTGAGGGAAGGGAGGATGAGATATCGTGGGGTCTTGGTACGGGATCTGCAGTAGGTTTAGGTGTTATCCGACAGTGTCTGTTTTGTACATACGAAGCAAAGAGGATCAAGATATTATATCCATCCAATGCACCATGTGCATAGCAACACCGTAGATCTCAAAACCCGCAACGCCCGCTGAATGCCAGACAAAAAAGAATTGAAAACAAGGCATCATTCGTTGCTAAGCAGACATGGTCAGACTGCATTCTGGGCAGAGATCATATGTTCGATCGACCGGGCGGTCTTTCTCCGCAGCATATACCACCCAGCCATCGTGACGACAGTCAACGAGACAGTCAGGACCAGCAGGATCCACCACTGCGACGAGATGTAAAGCTCCGAGTGGCCCGGGGTGTCTCCCTCTGAGCGAGATGGCCCGGCGATAATGTTGGTTCCTAGTATGGTCTAGAGGTGTGCACTTATTAGCCCTAGTTCCGTCTTCGAGGCTGTAGATAGCGCACATACGGCAATGAAGGTACCAGGGAGAAAAAGCATGGTCACCACCGAGATGGTGCTCATCGAGGCGCTCTCGTGCATAGCATACTTGGTCATCTTCGTGCTGGATTGGGTGTTGATCCGCGAGCTCATGTTGAACAGCTATTAAGCGTAAGTCGTCGTCGCAATGGAGCAGACAAAAAAAAAACCCGAGATTAGATGGGGGCTTCTCACCAGTTCCAGCAGCCGCTCCACCCGTCTCGCAACATCCTCCACTGACGATTTGAAGTAGGCGATCTGATTCTCGAAGCGATCGAACTCCTCCTCCATGCGAAAATACAGCCAGTCGCGCTCGGGAACGCTCGCCTTGCCCTCGACGAGGGTCTGGAAGGTCTCGTGCTGGATGCGCAGCCGGGCAATCACTCCCAGAATAAAGCTCATCTGGATCTTATCCTGGTCGAGACTGGTCAGGGTGAGATGGAGCTTGTGCAGGTCGATGCGGGCGAACTCGTCCATGCCTCCATGCACCCTCGCCTCCTCGTCGCGGATCGTGTCGCGCGGCTCCCGTGCAGCCCGCCGGAAGTACTGGATGGTCGGGTTGAAGTGCATCACCGAGGTGATGAAGGGGTTCTTCACGAGCGCGGCCGTCGTGGGCTCCCGGACGAACGCCTGCAGGTTCTCGACCAACTCCTCGTGCAGCCGCTGCGGCAGGTCGTTGAAGGATCGATACTTGAGCAGGACAAGCGTCGACTGCGACCGCGCGTCGTATCGCGTCACGATCGTCATCTTGAGATCCGCTTCCTTGCCTAAGCGTCGCACGTAGGCGCGGGCTCGGATTGCGTACCAGAATTCTAAACACGAACACAAGATAAAAAGTCATGAGACAGTTGGTCCATGCTACCATCGGCAAGCACCTCACTCACCGAAGGAACACATCTTTCCTTCCTCATCGCGCTGCTGTCGCGAGCCGAATATCTGTTCCTGGCCACGGATGTGGGAGGCTGCGGCGGGCGCGATGTCGTATCGCGTCAGAATCCTTAGAAGGCAGCTGCGTGTGATGTTGAGCTGCGACGGCACGTCATCCTCACGCTGATCGGGGACTTTCTCGTTCTCTGGCTCAGTAACACGGTCGCTGATGAGTTCGTTGGTGAGCAGTGCCTTCAGGACCGCGGGGTCGTCGATGGTATGGAGTAGTTTCTCCTGTGGGGTTGGTTGCAGCAGAATAATTCGGAGCTGGGGCTGGTGTTCTGCCTGCGGTTAGGGTTAGCATACCGTACATGATGGATGGACGGACTCTTTGCGACCGCGCAAGAGTTGGATGGAGATGGTTACAGCTAATAGTTGATCCATCTCCCCATCATCATAAAAGCGGGCCGACCCCACGCCATGATCATGCTCCAGGACCATTACATTCGAGACGGGCGCATATTTCTCGGATCGCCACGAGCGGGACTCCTCCTTCAGCTCTCGCTGACAGAAGCTTCCATCGTCCAGACCTGAGCAGTAGGATGGCAGCGAAAAGGGGTACTGCGAGTGTATCGACATCCCATAATCTCTATTGCGGGGGGTCCGTATGCAGCAGAAGACGAACCAAACATCGCGACTCGAAAGGAGAAAGAGGAAAGCGGGTTAAGCGAGAGGTTCTTAAGAGACTTATCACCATTGCAGTAAGGAGGTGAGGCGGGCGCTTCGCCTTTCGCCTTCCACCTTTCACACATGGCCTTGCCAAACATGGATCTAGCTGCATGAGGCTGGCATATGCGCCAAGTCGGCACCGCCTCATGAATACGAGAGCCTGCGATCCGCGTGCTTCAAGCCTTATCACCACCGCAAATCCCCGCATGCAGCCTTCCCCTGCATTTTCACCCCTTTACACCATTCAGAAACTAAAAATAATGGGTGGTGCTGCCAGCTTGCAGGTGCCATTCGCCTTCCCTCCCCAACAGCCCGGGGAACCTTCGACTCGCAATTGGTATCAAGAACTTCTGGACCATCCCGAATGTGCCAACAATCCCGTACGTGGTGGTGCCCTATATCACCGCTGTGCTATAGCCTTCCCCCTCTCCCCCTCCCCGCATCACCGACCGGACTAACGCTCTCCCACCGCACAGGCCAAGATACAAGAAGCCTACGAATCCTTCCGAACCGCAAGCCTAGAGCGATCGATTGGCCTGCTTCACCCGTGTGGACGAGATGGCAGCACCGACAGCCGTAATAGTAGCCATCTTGGCCCGCCAACGTCGCAGCGCATCACTCCCGACAAAGCGCTCATCCGCTACCTCAAGTGGCAGACCGATGAGACCGACGGAGCCCAGGAGATCGAGAAGCTTAGCAAACAAGATGTGAATTGCCTGGTTATGTGGACGCGCCCCGACCAACTGATTATGCGCCTGCTCCTCGATATCCAGCACCGGTTGTCGCAATGCGTAGGGCCTGGTGAGTTTCTGAGCTATCCACCAGTACACAAATAACGGGACTTCAGCCCCATCTCACCCACCAACTTGTGGTTGAATGTCGATCTATAACCGACTAACCGAACCAGACCTTCATCTCACCCCGCATACATCCCTCCATCTCTCCATAATCGAGCTCTCCCACCGCCACCCGATCGCCCACCTCCGCGAGGTCTACGCCCACATCGGCGAGTTGCAACTCAAGGCCCTCCTTGACACCCCCCGGAACGAGTACCACCAAGAACAGCGGCACATCGCCCGCCTGGTCAAGCCGAAGCTCCTCTTCGACAAGCTCGGCGTGGCGATCAGTTTTGTCCCCGCCACCGATGACAACGAGGGCCCGTACACCTACCATCATCTCCGGAACCAGCTGCATGCGATGGCGCTGCAGACTGGGGTGAGCATCGACACGTGCTATACGGCGCCGATTGCGCATGTCACGCTCGGCCGGTTTGTGGGGACGGCGTTCTTCCAAGGAGGTGAGGCGGGGATTGGGGATGACCCGGGGAAGGTGGAAGAGCAGGGGAGGAGGGCGATGGAGCGGTGGGTGGGTTTAATCACGGAGATTAATGAGGACTTGGAACGGGAGTGTTGGGGGCAGGTGGTCTGGGAAGTTGGACGGCGGACGGCGTTGGAGGTTCAGCTGGGGTATATCAAGTTTGGGCGTGGGGTGGAGGAGGCTGAACTGGTTGGGATACCGATCGAGGAGGAGTGATGCTTAATGATTAGCTTAGAGTTGAATGGCTGAAGGGGAGATAGAGATGCATTCAGTTTAGACTCCATGGCTAGAGTAGAGGTGACAGAAAAAGTGCATTCTATCGTTATATGAGAGTATGTCTGATCGGATACATCGCTCTGACGATCACAGGCTAGTCTTACTTTACCAGGGGTAGCAGTCAGTTGACTCGACACTTAGGGGTCTGTAAGAAAGTAGCTGCTATTGATCTTCCTGGTTGAGTGGACCACGACTCAATTGCAGTCACTGTTAGTGAGTACAAACCACGGCTTTCAAAATGGTTGGGGTGAGCTTTGCTCGTAAGAAGTCCAGTATCATTGGAATATTCACGTGGTCGTGCTAGGTGAAGAGCACTTAGGGCTTGAGTCGGCAAACTTGAAGCCACCGTATGAGCCAGGGTAGGATGGGAGAATACTCCTGAGAAGGTCTAGACGCCCTCGAAAGCACATCTGATATCATATCAAATACTGAATTTTGAATATTTCGAACGATAGATGCGCAGGTTCAGATTAAGGGTAATGTAGTCAATATTGGAATATTCACAGGAAATGTAGCAGTATACGTATGCACTCACTGTGGTCAGCAATCATACTCTCTCGATCTCCACAGACTTTCAGGCGAGAGACATGTTTATTAGAGTACGTCGAGGACTACATACCAGGTTTGCATATCTCACAAATTGGGATGATGAAACCATGACCAGAAAATGGGAATCGCCTGTAGGTGGTGGTTGTTGCCATAGTTAGCTTGGCGCACGCCATCACGACCAGCACCCACTAACAAGCTTTATCAATCACCCGCAGCTCAAGATCTGCCTGCCCTACTTCCTTCTCGGCCGGTACATGCATAACGCAATTAAGGCCAAGAACAGCGTGACAAACCACTCACAATAGAGCAATGGCGAAACTCTATCGCCTCAACAGCATATACTTAAGTCGAGGTTCGGGTATCAACACCAAGAAACCAACCGTCCACAACGGCCATTGAACAACCACCCACAAATTCAACATGACGGTAATAGATCTGGTGCCCCAGGGCACGGCCTATGGCCTCCTTATCGGTCTGGGCATCCTCTTCTGCGGGGTGATTTTAGTGGCCATCAAGATCCAGAGAGCGTATCTAGCTGAGGATTCAGGAACATCTGAGATGTTCATGGTCGCAAATCGCTCGGTTGGCACAGGACTGACGGCTTCAGCTGTCTTCTCATCATGGATGTGGATCAATGAGACGGTTTTGTCGGCCGCGATGTGCTATCGCTATGGACTAGCGGTTCCACTGGTAAGCATTCTAGCATTAACCTTGGACGCCCGTGCGTTTACATCTAACTTCTACAGTGGTGGGGTTCCGGTCTCTGCTTCCAGATCGCATTGATGGCAGCGCTTGGTGTCATGGCCAAGATCCGCGTGCCCTATGCTCACACATCCCTGGAAATCATCCGCATGCGATACGGATGGGTGGGCCACATCATCTACATGATTCTTAATCTGACCAACAATGTGTTCGGCTGCGCCTCGATGATCTTGACGGGGTCGCAGCTGATCCACGGCGTTTCCGGAATGAACTTTGTGGCTGCTACCATTCTGATTCCCCTCGGAGGTGAGACAAGATTTTCAGCGGAGAGTGAGGAGGTTCTAATATTCCCTGATGCAGTGGTGCTTTATACTGCCGTCGGCGGCCTGAAGGCAACGTTCCTCACGGACTTTCTTCACACGACTGTCGCTTTGATTCTCATCATCTACTTTACGCTCTCAGTCCTCACCCACGATGCTGTGGGCGGGTTGTCGGGTCTCTATGATAAAGTGGTCGCAACCGCGGGCGAGAATTACATTTCTGGTAACTACGAGGGCTCTCTGCTTACCATGAAGTCGAAGGATGCCATCATCTGGGGCCTCATCTTGAAGTTCGGCAATCTGGCCCTGGTTGTTATGGTAAGTGCCGGCAGTCCACTTCTCTCTGCGAAACATGTATCTAACCGCAACCCGCAGGACACTGCGTTTTGGCAGAAGTCATTTGCCAGTGAAGTCAACTCCACCGTACCGGCCTACAACCTGGCCGCCGTCGCCGTGTTTGGCATTCCCTGGGGACTAGGCACGGTGATCGGGCTGTCTGCGCGTGCGCTGCACAACACACCCATCTTCCCAACCTACCCCGGTCCCCTCACGGCCACGGAAGTGAACACGGGGATGGTTATGCCCTACCTCGTGAAAGCCCTGCTGGGCAACGCGGGCATGGTGGCCTTCTTTGTGCTGCTCTTCATGGCCCTGACCAGCACGGTCTCCTCCTCGATGATCGCGGTCAGCAGCATCCTCTCCTTCGACATGTACAAGACCTACATCAACCCGACCGCAGGGGACCGCCGGCTGCTGCACGTCAGCCACATCGCCGTCGTCTTCCATGCGATCTTCATCACGGGAATCTCCATCGCCCTCAACTACGGCGGCGCCAACATGACCTGGATCGGCTACTTCCGGCCCATCCTCTCGTGCCCCGGCATCATCCCGCTGGGGCTGACCCTATTCTGGTCTGGCCAGACCCGCCTGGCCGCCATCCTTGCTCCCGTGCTGGGCTTCTTCACGGGCCTCGCTATTTGGCTGGCGACCGCCAAATCCCTGTACGGCCGCGTGGACATGACCACAACAGGCGAGGGGCTGCCGGCGCTGTACGGCGCCATCGGCTCCTTCTTCTCCCCGGCCCTCTATTCGGTGCTGATCTCCCTCTACCGCCCCTACAAATTCGACTGGCGCGAGTTCCTCCGCATCGAGCTCGTCGCCGACGATCAGAGTTCCGTCTCCGATTCGCAACCGACTGCCAACCTCGAATCCCGCGAAGACAAAAAAGAAGGGCCCGAGCCCGAAACCAAGAGCGTCTTCGTATCCTCCACCTCCCCAAACGCAAACTCACCATCCCCCTCGCAGTCCCGGCTCAGCCTTGACGAAGTCATCCACCCATTTTCCCAGGAGACCTTGCGGGAGTTGTACCGCTGGTCGCGCATCGCGTGGGCCACCTTCGTGGCGCTCGTGCTGATCACTTTCGTTCTGTGGCCGATGCCGCTGTACCGAAATTACATCTTCACCAAGTCGTTTTTCGCCGGATGGACGACGGTGGCAATCATCTGGCAGTTCTGCGCGTTCTTGGCGGTGGTGGTGTATCCCTTGTACGATGGGCGGTTCGAGATCGCCAAGGGGGTTCGCGGGGTGTGGGCTTCGAGCCGGCGGGTCTGGAAGGGGCGCAGAAATTAATGGGGACTTTATGATTTTTTAAAGAATTGGCTCGATGCAGTGCTTAGAATTGATAGAGCTGTGTCGAGTTTAGGAAAAATGGATTCCGTTATACATCTACAAGTCTATAAGACTAGTGCTGCCCGCTGCTGCTGCTGCTGCTGCTGCATTAGTTGATCGGACCCTGGAAATCGAGTGTGGAGAAGCCGAGCAATTGCCGAGTCTTGCCGACGCCGGACCCACCGGCAAATCCTGCCTGCGCCCTGCGGATTAACCGAGTTCTTAAATCCAGGGCAGGCTGGGGTAATTTGGAGCTGCATTGAACCCGTTCAATACGTTCACTAGTCAACCAAGCGCTGCGGCATTGCTTTAGGTAATAGAATCTCTGGGGTGCTGATCCTCGACTACCCTCGTGACAACCACTCCCCGTCATAAACGTCGAAGGACCCCTTCACCTGGACGGAGGCGACGACTCTTGTATGCTTGTCAAAGACACCTCAATTGTCGACAGCATCCTCTCCACTGCAATTCAGTCGAGTCTCCTGCACACCAGAATCTGAGTACTGTACCATTCATGAACGAGCAAGAGTTCCTGGCGCGCCTCCCGCCGTGGCTCAGCCACTGGCTCGGCTACCGCGCCAGCCCTCCCCAGCCCCTCCCCAAGTATCAAATCTGGCTGTGGTCGTTCATTTCCGCCTTCTGCGGCCTCTGCGTCGTCCAGGCCATCTTCAACTACTCCCACTACTTCCTGGACCGGCATGTCCCGGGCATTATCGCCTCCTATGTTCGTTCGCCCCCTTGTTGCCCCCCTCCTCTCCTCAACCACCAACCCAGACCCCCCGCCTTTTACCCATACTAACAACCATCCAAGGGCGCCTCCGCCGTCCTCGTCTACGGCGCCATCGAAAGCCCGCTGGCGCAGCCGCGTGCCCTCATCTTCGGCCACTTCCTGAGCGCGCTCGTCGGGCTGTGCGTGACCAAGCTCTTCAGCCTGATGCCCGACGAGGCGCGGTTCGAGTCCCTGCGCTGGCTGGCCGCGGCGCTCTCGTCGGCGGTGGCTGTCGTGGTGATGCAGGTCACCGAGACCACCCACCCGCCCGCCGGCGCCACGGCCTTGCTCCCCGCCACCAACGAGGCCGTCTGGCAGCTCTCCTGGTACTACCTGCCCGTCGTGCTGCTCTCGTCCACCATGCTGCTCGCCGTCGCCCTGCTGGTCAATAACCTTCAGCGCCGGTACCCCGTCTTCTGGGTTGCGCCGGTCAAGCCGAGGCCCGCGTTGCCGCGGGCGGAGCCGAAGTAGGAGGCTCTATTCGGTGTTGGTGTTGGTGTTGGCGTTTTTGCGTTGTTGGGATGGTGTTCTTGCAGTGGTTTGTGGGCGTTATGAGGGTTAGCGGTTAGAAGTTCTGTGTCACGGTCGCAGAGCCTTGTGGAATCATGCTGTAGAGGTTACTCTGGTTCCATCTAAAGAGCCTTAGAAGACGAGATACTCATTTCTAATTTCGTGGATTCAAAATATCTAATGATGACCAGGACATGCTTCTGACCACAAAAAGTATCGCAGATGCAATAAACCTATGAAGTCCCCCACTCTCTACTCTGCATCCACCGTCATATTCACAGCCGCACCGGTGTCGGCCACTCGCGACATGATACTGCTCAACTGGCTCGTTGTGCACGAGAGACTGAGCGAGACCCGGTGCATGTTAGTCTCTGCTGACCTCTCATGCTGACTTGGGTGGATTCCGGAGTGGACTGAGGCACGTGGAGAGGGCTCCCGGGGCATCAAGTCTAGCTCGGCCATAGTGAGGAACGGATGCAGCGGTTCCGTGGAGGAGTGTCGGGAATTCCCCAGGCTGCACGGGTCAGGTGCAAGGTAGAGTGCCTCGTGCACGGTTCGGAAACCCATGTCGGTCGGGTACTCGTCTACTGCAGGGTAAGCACGCCAGGCGGAATCTGCGAGAATGGCTGTTCCACCTACCAGGAGGAAACAAGAGCATCTGTCGGTCCCGATCGTTGTCAGCCTGCGTGGCGTCCAGGACCCGGTCGAAGGACGGCAGCCGGGAGTTGCCCATTGCAGACACCGTCAGATCCGGTGTGCTACCCATCCAACAATCCTCTGAGCAAGGTGGGCTGGGCAGGATTAGGCGTGGGTCGATAGTCCCATGGCCCACCCACGATGTGGATGTCTCCCAAGAACCGATGGGGGTGTTGTTGGGGAATCGAGTCCACCAGCAAGCCGGTTCCTTGCGCTCGTCGGGATGTGGGAATCTGCCCTGCGGTTCCAGGGTCCCGGGGCAATTATTCGGGGTACTGCCTTCTCTCATTTGCTCGTTGCAGTCCCGCGCGATGCCAATTTGCGGGGAGCTGCGCTTCCTTCTGGGCTTCACCACGTTGCTGCGCTTGCCCCCAGGCGCAGAAGGTCCCTTGTGCAGCACGGATCGACCGGCATCCTTTTCTTTCGCCCGGATCCTGGCATATCGATTCTTCAGGCCCAGCCCCGTCCGCGGCGGATGGTGAAACGCCGCAATAGTCGACCAATTGGTGCCATGCGTTTGGACCGCCTTTAGAAGTTCTTCGTCCTACTCACCTCCAGACTTTGCGTCAGCCGTCGAGCTAGGAACAGAGTATGGAGAACGACCGTTCACCTCTTGTTCAGTCCAGTTACAACAACTGACATTGGGTCGCAACACCTGCCGCCAGTGACTGGAGCACTGATCAGCGCAGCGGGACCCCACGAGGGCGGCGATGTGAGTCCAGTCGTTGCCATGCTTCCGCACCGCCTCGCTGAGCCGCTGGTCCTCCTCCGGCGACCAGGCGCCCTTGATGTTGCCGCCGGCCAGCGTGTTCCACCACCGCTTGCGGCAGTCCTTGTTCGAGCGGCCGGGGACTTTCTGGGCGAGCTCGCTCCAGAGGATTGTGTGGGAGGTGTCGAGTGCTGGAGGCAAGGAAGATGTGATGTCAGAGTGCGGGATGAGCCTGTGAACGCTGTCTCGATGCACCCACCTGTCTGAACTAGCTTGCGGAGGAGCTCATCCTCCTTTCCTGTCCAGCTGCGTCTGGTGCGTTTCATGGTCAATGGAGGTCGAGGTAGTCTGGCATTCGAGAAAATCGCTGCAGGGGATAACTTTCGCGATATGTATCACTCTTCCCTGCCACTCTACCGCTGGGTCATATGCGACTCAACCTGGTCGATAGGGAGATACGGTGGGGGCCAGAGTCATCACGGAGGACTTGAGACAAGTTTGACATATCGGCCTGACTTTCAACTGCCAGAAACTTCTACCGTGTCGGAAAAGGGGAGGCTGAGAGAGGGAGTCATTACGGTCTCGCGGCCCGTGGAACATACCCCTCCTTATGTCTGAGTCTCACAGATGCGAATTCACGAACTCTCGCTAGTCCACAATTCCATGAGGTCACGGTTCGCCCATCGATATCTCGGGGTGGAAATGGCGTGTAGTTGTCACTCTCAGGGATGCACCCTGACCTTTCTTGCTCGAAATCAAGGAATCATTCACCAATGCCCTCTTCACAGGTGCTTTAGCGGCAGTGACATAGAAATGTTGGAGTCGATTACTGAGGGAGTCAATACTCGAAGAAACAGAAATGCATGCATACTCCTTCACTTCTCACCGACGGAAGCCACCTTATTTGAGACCTTGTGGAGCCAATATATTGGCCTTGGGTCTAAGTTGTACACCGGCATGCGAACAGTGACTCTGTCAAGTGGTATAATAGTCAATGGCGCGGGAACTATCGTTTTTTTAAACTTCAATCATCAGCAACCAGCCGTAAGGCTGTATGGTGGCGTCAACAATCACGCAGAGTTAATGAGTCGGTGCCCTGCGAGATTAAGACTCATTGGCTCCGGTAGTTGCCTGTGTGGGGACCAGCCCCAACAGCACAAACCAGAAAACCCAAAAAACGACAGCAGTCGGATTTGAACCGACGCCTCCGAAGAGAATAGATTTCTAGTCTATCGCCTTAGACCACTCGGCCATACTGTCTCGGATGCGAGTTTTGGTTCAAAAATGTGTTACATCAGCCACAAGTCAATGCAGGACACCGTCCCAGGCCACCATTGACTGCACTGCACTACTGGATGATTACAAATATACAAGATCGCCAACGCTCACAGCATAAGTGTTGGTCCTTACGCTGCAATGCTCACTAGCAAGCCCATCTACCCCTTTGACGCAAGACTACGCTGTATCAATAGATGTCTCAGTGCCGTCCGTATTCACTGACCCATGTGCTCAGTGGCAGGCTTGGCATGATAGTTTAGTACCACTTGACAAATTACCCATAATTTCATTTGCATCTGTGGTCTAGTCACGATCGGTGAGACATATTGCTGCGTCTAGTATAATCGGGTCATGTCATAGGCTTGTCTTCACGCTTGTCGTGATTGCGAAGTCATTTCCTGCCGTTGACCTGCTGACGCTCAATCCCACTACATCGTCTCTCTGTCATGCTTCAAGACAACGCAAACCTGCCGTTATATATTAGCTAGATTGAACTCTAATATGTCAGCACGACGAGTAGATCAATAACCCATTTGCTACATGTTTCTCCCATACGATAGCCATTGCCCGATGACTTAGTAGCTCCACAATAGTGAATTACGCCTCTAGGCATAGGGTTGACGCTCTCTCCATCCTATGAGACTACTCATCACTCGGAACTAGCTTTTCGACTACTGCCCTGGTCGAAAATCTTCTGTGATAACTCAATATTCAGCATGCGGAGTTCAATGTGACTGGGATATCCCGGTAAAAGAGCTGTCATTCTCCATGACCTAAGGTTCAGGGAGTAGCCCGAAGAGTTTCCCTCGAAATTGGAGGCAGCCGTTGGATCACTCGGGCCAAGATTATCTTTTGCTTCAAATAGCTCGACAACCACGGGAGACAATTACCACAGCTGAGTTCCACCCATCCAGTCCCAGCAGACACCGTCCGACATGAATGTGCCCTCCCGGTGTAGACGCTCCCCTGACACAGAGTTCCAGTTTCTGGGCAAGTCTCTCGATTTGGCTACATTTTTGCAGCTAGCTCTGCGCTTCGTGAGCCATATCCTATAGCCGACCAAGAGCAACGGGTCTCATCAATGCCCCTGGTTTCAGAAATTGGCTCGCACCCTACCACCGGCAAAATCGTGCAGAATCCATGAGCATTATCCTGATCCCACCGATCGAACACTGAGGAAACTGAGACAGGCTTCAAAGTATGCATTTAAAATCAAAGAAGGTGGCAATTTCACTGACAACTGCTTGGAGCGTGGCTGCGTGTTCCGTGTCTTAGACATGTTGGATGGGTTCAGGTCACGGGCGCAACGACTTAACTCCCAGCAAGACCCTTGGACTTGAGTGCGGTACGTCTTTCACGTACGGCACGTCTTTCACGTACGGCACGTCTTTCACGTACGGCAGAGCTTACAATTTTATCTAATCTCAATCTATTTCTTGCCTCAGGACTGATGGTAGAACATTTCTCGGGCATTTCGTCTCGCATTTCCACCGTTCAATTTGCGATTGAAAGGACGACCAAGAACATCTTCCTCACAGGTCCAGCGAGCTAGGCCTTGCTTCTGTTTTTAGTTTCGCTATTCTGTTGTCGTTAGTGTATGACATTGCATGGCTCTTCTGCTTCGTGCTGTGCATTTTCCTATGCTTCCTTATGTTGAGCCTGGTAGGGTTGCGACCTGACTTCGGACAGCGAACAGTGTAGATGATAACCATATTCAACAACGGTGACCAAAGTGAAGGACCTGATGGTGCGCAAATACTAGCAACAACTGTCTTCAACACACCCTCTAGAATAGTCTAATTCAATCCCACATTCATAAGAACAAAGATTCATCCCAAGCCACCACACACTCCTATGGACCCAATATTCTACCCTCAACCAGACTCCTCAACGCAGACTCTGCATGATGCCAGGCTGGATCGCCTCTAGCCTCCTGCAGAGCGTATCCCACACGTATGTGGCCCGCTGCTCGTCGGCCGCGATCGGAGCATAGGCCTGCACAGCGCCGGCGCGCATGTACCGCCCGTGGGTTTCGCGCCCGGCGGCGGCCGTCTGGACCACCAGCCGGGAGCCCTCCTCGGCGCTGCGGGCAGTGATCGCCTCAAAAATCTTGAAGAGCATCCTGGCTAGCCCGGTGGACTCGCTGATGATGCCGGTCTTGCAGAAACACGGATCGAGGGCGTTGACCACAATCGAGGACGACTCGTGGTCTGTGTTCGGGGAGTCAACGAGGGCGGCTAGCTTGATCATCGCGTAAAGCTGTAGCAGCTTGGAAAGATTGTACCTAGTGCGGCATGTTTCATTAGCAATGAATTCCGTGGTACATAGGGGGGGGGGGGCATACTGACTGGTTCATGAAATCCACGTGGGATTCCTCCCGAAACCAGGTGAAGATATCCTCCCCGTGCTGCTCGGGGTACTCAGCGATATCGTAGAGCGCGGAGGCGACGAAGGTGATCACCGGCGTGGTGCCGTAGGTCCGAGCTGTCGCCTTCATTTTCGGGATCATCTGTACCGTCAGCAGGAAGGTGCCGATATTGTTGACGGCCAGGGTGCGCTCGGTGTCGTAGACAGTTTTGAACCTGTTGGCGTGGATCCCGGCGTTGTTGATCAGGACGTCGACGCGCGGGAGTGAGCGAGCAGCCCATTCTGCAAATCGCTTGATCGAGACCGGGGACTCGAGGTCGAGTTCTCGGATGTCGATGAGGTTGGTCTTACAGTTCAGCTGGGCCTCGATCTCACGTTTGGCCTGCTCGCCTCGGGATCGACTGCGGCACGCGAAGATGACCTTCTCGGTTCCAAGACGAATGAGGTGCTTCACAGTCTCCTGACCTAGGCCTCCATTGGCGCCGGTTACGATGACGGTCTTGTTAGTGAAGGAGGCGGAAGGCTGGGGGATCCGGAGAAGGAATTGGGTATAGAAGAAGTCGCTGAGAGTCGGCATTGTGTGTTTTTGGGTCTATGCGACCATGAGAGTATGGCTGTCGAGAAAACGGGTTGTCTGTTATGACTCTGAATTGATTGTGTAAGGTTCTTCATTATGTATGTGATCGCTGTTCCATTATTTATCTTCGTCTTGTGCTATTATTCACTGTGGCATACATCATCGGGGTTAAATCCAGACAAGCCGGATATAACAAGTCCGTGGAGACGAGCATGTTGCAGCCTCAGACCTCAGGCACAGACTGCACGTGAGGCCCGCGATCGGTTAAGTCCGCGGATTTAAGGCTGTACTCCGCTGCTTACTTTCGATCATCTATCATCATCCTCATCATCATCGTCATTCTTAGCCTCTTCTTCAGTGTGCTGTACTCTAGATGCAGTCTCCCGCCAAACCCGTGCCGCAAAGTCGACGTGCACGCATTCCTCTATCGTGTGACCCCTGCCGCACGCGAAAGTGTGTAGACCAGACCACTGCATCGTAGGATCCGAGGCATTGGCTCCATTGCTGACCCAGATAGACTCAAATGCAATCGGGTATACCCTTGCCAGAATTGTATAATTCGTGATGAGCAGTCAGCATGTCACTTTAAGGGGGCCAAGATTGGCGCCCTTTCGAATGCTCGGCGTGAGAGTCAGGCCGATCCCATGCGCCAACGGATCGACCAGTTGGAAAATATGGTGAAGAGACTCATTGCCCACCAGCCACAGATACCACAGGAGCCCGCTTCTTTGACACCCGAAAACCCTAAGCTTGGCAACCTGAACCCATCCGATACACAAGATGTAGCCTCCGCAGGAAAGATAGTGCTCGATGGCGCACATTCCGTCTATCAAGGTGGCGATGATTGGTATGATGTGTTAGAGGAGGTATCTCGTCCTGTTCCTGATTCCACCGTCACTTCAACTTGCTGCCATTGAAGCCCAACTGATAATTGCCAGATCGACAAACTCAAGAACACATGGAACCAGGCCCAAGATGACCGACGAGAGCATCGAATCCCTCCTCCACAGTCGCAACTGGCTGACGGATCAAGCCTTTTGTTCGGTCAAGTGAAGCCCATAGATCGAATCGAGATCCTAGCCACTCTCCCACCCAAGCGCGAAATGGATAACCTGGTGGCTATTTTCTTCGATCGGCCAAGCTTCCCAATCGCCGTTCCTCGTATGTGCCAGCCACAGATCATTTGATCCGCCAATCTAATCCTTGTCTTAGCCATCATTCACGAGCCGACCTTCATGTGGGAGGTAAGAGCACAAGACCCGTGTTGATCGTATCCCAAGGTGACTTTAGCAAGTATCACGAGCATTGCAAAAACCCATCCCAAGCGAACTTCATCTGGCTGGGACTCATATTCTCCATTCTTGGTATCGTCATGCTAGCCTATCACCAACACGGCGAGCCACCGGAGTATGAAGGCCTCTCGGAATCTCTCTTCCAACTGTACCGCATCCGCACGGCGCAGTGTCTCCTGAGCGGTGACATCGCTAAATGCCTCCCCTACACCGTGGAGACCCTGCGCTTCAACGCCACAGCCGAGCTCAACCGCAAGGATGACAACCGCCGCGGCCTCTGGATCATGACCGGCGTGCTAGTACGCACGGCCATCAACATGGGCTACCACCGCGACCCCGCCCACTCGTCACCCCCGATCCCCCCCTTGCAAGCAGAGTATCGTCGCCGCATCTGGCTCGCCGTGATCAGCATGGACAACATGACCTCGTTCGGCGCGGGCCTCCCTCGCATGCTGTCCGCCATATGCTCCGACACAAGGGAGCCACGCAACCTGCACGACTGGGAGCTCCCCGCCAATGCTGCCATGGACCTTCCTCCCGCCCGACCATTACGCGAACCCACCCCGGTGACCTACCTCATTGTCAAGGGCCGTCTATGCCACGCCATCGGCCGCGTCGCAGACCTTACGTGCAACTCTACCCCAAGCAGCTACGCGGATGTCCTCGCGACCGACCGCATTCTATCCGAAGCCTACGACAGCTTCCCTCCGCACATGCAGCCACCGACACCACCGGCAGCAGCGCCGCCGCAGCCCCAGGAGCAGCTCCGCCTTTCCTACGCACAGATCGGACTGTGGTCCATCTACCACCGGGCGATGTGCACCCTGCACCGCCGGTTCCTGGCCCCGGCCAAGACGAACCCGCACTACCGGTTGTCGCGGGATCGGTGCCTCGCCTCCGCCCGCGCGCTGTTGGCTGCCCAGCGCGATCTGTCCGAGCAGTGGTACCGGTTCGCACACACGCGCCAGACGCTCACCTTTGCGGCGATGGTGTTCTTCCTCGAGCTGGAGCTGATCCGCAAATTCCCCGGCTCGGAGGACGCGGTGGAGCAGCCGGATCTACTGCAGGATCTGGAGACGTCGGTGGCGCTGTGGGAAGTGAATAGGGATACCTGTGACGAGGCTGGGAGGCAGTGGCAGGTCCTTGCTGGGATGCTGGAGAGTGTTCGCACTTGCCCTGGTGCGAAAGGCGGTGATAGTGCTGGTGATAGCGTTGGTGGTGGTGGTGGTGGTGGTGGTGATGGTGTTGAGGCGGCGTCGGCCGATCATGCATCTGGCCTGGGGTTGTGGGGCCCTCCGTCCCAAATGCCGGTCGTCGATGATTTCACTTTCGAGAAGGAATTAGCCACCGTTGAGATTGATTGGGTATGTTTCTCCGTCACTAGCGGTGAAGCCATCTGCTAATTGGTTTTAGGCTGCATGGGATTCTTACATTGAAGATGCTGGTTTTGAATCGGGACCAATCTACTAATCCATGCTCATGTATACCTAGAGAACGGAGAGGGCCGGATAGCAAAGCAAGACCACAATGGTATACTATATCCACGCACAGAGCCATCTCTAATACACCCCACACATGGTACTGCACTCCACCAGACCCCAACTCCGCACTCCTTTGCAAGAGGCAAATTCAGTTCTATAATTCAATAACGATACAACGATCTTATTTGCACAAGAATCGAAGGCGCGACAATAAACAAGCATATATAAGATCATTATCAACATACTAAACTCGGGTTCAGTTTAGAGACAGGAGGATTCATCACATCGTGGAACATATGCCGAAAGCTGCTGCGGTCCGCCTCGGCAAGGTCGAAGAGTTCATTTCAGTTTTGGGGGGGTGTCGCTTTCTTTTATTCAGGCACAGCCCAGGTATAGGCTACCTTATCGTCCCCGTCTTCTCGCTTGCGAGATTCCGGTACAGCCCAGGTGTAGGCCACTTTGTCGTCACCATCTTCCCGCTTCCGAGTCTCCGGTACGGCCCAGGTGTAGGCGACCGTATCGTCCCCGTCTTCTCGCTTGCGAGACTCGGGCACAGCCCAGGTGTAGGCCACTTTGTCGTCGCCATCCTCTCGTTTGCGACTCTCCGGTACGGCCCAGGTGTAGGCGACCTTATCGTCCCCGTCTTCTCGCTTGCGAGACTCCGGCACAGCCCAAGTGTAGGCCACTTTGTCGTCGCCATCCTCTCGTTTGCGACTCTCCGGCACAGCCCAAGTATAGGCGACCTTGTCATCCCCATCGGCTACTTCGCGTCTGGAGGAGTCTACATGAGAATATGTATATTAGTCTACCGGTCAACGACAAGTTAACAGAGCAACCCACCTCCGACGATTGGAGCAGCATGGGTGAGGGTCAACGCGGCCAGGCCGTAGTATAGCACCGTGGTGAAATGCATGATGAGTGGTATAGTTGCCAATGGAGGAATTGGAAGTAGATTGGCTTCGTGCCCTTCGAAGTAAAACAAAGATACGATGCTCGAGCAGGAAAACGATCAATTAAAAGAGCTGCAAAGCAAAAACAACCCCAAACGTTTCACGCTGATTTTTAACTTTCCGCAACGGTCGCTAAAAGAACTGACAGGTGACAGGAAGAGAAAAGGACAGAGCAGAAAGATGTCGTAACAGAGGAATCCGGCGGATCACAGCATGGAGTTAAACATTCTTCAAAAAGAGGGGTGGGGAGAAAAGAATCAATGGAAATGGGAAACAATGCCTTGGTTAAGGTGAATGGCCAAGAACGTAACAGCCAACCATTCATTCCAAGAAAATCAAGTAGATTAAAAAGACGAAAATGAGGACCAAGGGAATGAACAACCAGTTTACCCCATCAGCCTGGGCGGGCGACAAAAAGGGTTTTCTGCTGCCACGCGCGCGAGCAAGCCAGGCCAGACAGACAGACAGCCATTGCCCAGTTAAGAGAAACACGAGGGAAAGCGAAATACGTACATGGCGTCATGGTGTTTCTCTTGGCAAGGTATGTAATCCAATTGGCTCTCTTTTCCCTCTGAATTCTGACCGGGAGTGGAACGGGTTTCCTCCGCCCCCAATCGCCTCTTGCTGCCTTGCAGTGATTTCTATTCTTTGTGTTGTTGTGTTTGTCTGTCTGGGCAGAGCGCGGAATGAGGGTTGGTGGGGCGGCCGGCCTACGAGGACACATACGTTGAGTGAAGTCGGTATGTATGGATGTATGTATGATGTATGTATGTATGGACGTGTTTTTCCCTTTTATTCTATTTTTTTTTTCTTATGATTTTTTTTCTTATGATTCCCTCCCCCCCTTTCACGCTCTGACCGAGGTATAGTACAGATACTTTGTAGAGTAATCCGGCTATCCCGTCTTGTCAACTCAGCCACCGTTTGAGGAGAGGGGACTGGAAATGTTACCGCAGAACAAGGATCTCGGTCTAGGATTGTTTATGCACCTCTGGCCCTGCATCTACCGGCACGCCGGAGTCGCTCTTATCGTATGATAGGAGGGATAAGAGAAGGAAGAAGAAAAGAAAAAAAAAAGTCTCAATTTCACGAGGTTCTTCTCTAACTTTTAATTTCTCTCCCTCTTCCATTGCGCGGGTTGACCAGCATGTCCTTCGAACTCCCCTCCAAACCCCATGAGCCCTTGATGGGCGGGGCAGAGGAAGAGGACTACCACGATGAGCCCGCACCGCCCCGACACCGCAACGCAAACCCGCGATCAACGCTCATCCTGTGCGGCTGGATGCTTCTGGGATTCCTGATTGCTGTGATAGTTTTCGGCCTCGGAGTATCCATTGGAAAGGGCATTCCGACCAGGAAGCGCGAGGGACTGTTGAGTACGATTTCCCCGCCTTTTCATCGCAACATACTTAACCCTAACACTCTTTTTTCCCTCGATGAATTTAGTCCCCGACGGCGAGGTCCAGATCCGCATGGAATACAACAGCACCTTCTCGCAGCACCCTTCGCCTGAGACCGACGCGGCGTGGGCCTCCCTCTTCCCCAAGGGAGTCGGTTTCGTCAAACACCCAACCCTGGCACCCGAGCTGTCCGGGTTGGTCGTCTTCCACGCGCTGCACTGTCTCAATGCCCTGCGCGAGGTCTACTACGCCGCCATGGACGGGCAGCTGTCCCATGCGGCGGACGAGCACGACCACATGAAGGATCCGCACCACGTCCGGCACTGCTTCGACTATCTGCGCCAGAGTCTGATGTGCGCGGCTGACACGAACCTCGAGCCCGTGGACAAGGAGCTCCAGGGGGTGACGGGGTGGGGGTATAGTCGGACGTGCCGGGACTACCAGAGCGTGAAGGCGTGGGCGGAGGCGAACTGGTCGAATGATCCTTCCTAGCATTTCTGCAGCGTGTATATATCATGAGTTTCTTTATTAGCTATTCAACGAGTCATGATCGTCATAAACCTAAACCATCTGCCATATACATAAAGTCATTGATCTAAGCACCGCCCAAAACCCCGGGCTCCCATGCATCCACCGCCCGTGCATCGTTCCACGCGCGCAATCGCTCCCAGTTAACGCAGACATGATTTCCCTTCGCCTCGACCGTCAGCTCCCTTCTCTTGCCTTCGGAGTCGGCCTCAATCCACCGGAACCCGCTCAGCGTCACGTCTGCCCGACACAGAATCGCCTCCCGGAGCAGCTCGATGCAGTGGTCGACGTGCGCCTCCTCCTCCACCAGCACCGCCGCGGGGGCGTCCGATAGATAATGGTCGCGGTAGATCCAGTGGCGGACGCGCTTGAGGCAGTGTAGTTCGTGGAACACTCCCAGCTGGCCGACGAACTCCCCCGCACCTTCGCCTTGGCCTGCGGCCCCAACGATCGGGAGGGAGGTGACGTTGTAAAAGGCGAGGTCCTCCTCAGTGACGCGGATGTTGTTCTTCTCAAATAGCGTGTGCCAGGCGGCCTCGAGCTCCGGGCGCGGTTTGCCGGCGAACGGGTTGTCGTGGAGGCGGACGGGCCACGGGCGGCTTTCGTAGCCTACGGCGTTGGCGGCGCGGAGGGAAGGGAAGATGGCGTTGCTGGGGGCGGTGGTCTTGATGGTGGTAATGAGTCTGTCGAGGGCGAGCGGGTTATGGGTCAGAAGGAGGAGGTAGAGGGGGATTAGCAGCGTGTATGCGACCGTGATGATGCTGTAGTGTATCCGCAGCCAGGTGCGCTGGCGCGGGCTGGTGGTCGCGCGTTCCCCCGCGGTCTCGGACAGGGCCTCATGGTCATTGCGGTCTTTGTCCTCCTCGGTTGGAGCGAGTTGATACCGTTGTTTGTCCTTCCTCATGGTGGATGCTCATTGCCATGAGTGGGAGAAAGGAGGAAACGCCTCTATGCACTGGGTCCTCATGGCCGTCCCCCATCGGTGTGGATGATATAGCCGGGGCTATGGTGAAGGGACAAAAACACCACGCCACGCCACTTTTCTCACATGCAAGGGTATCGGTCGCGTATTGATGCGGTAAAGCTGTGGAAACGACATCCCCAGCCTTAGGCAGCAGGTAATTATCTTCTTGGAAGAGAGGGGTTTTCTTTTTCTCTCGGAGGATAATGTGGGTGGGACAGGCGTTGGGTGGGGACCAGCAGCCACATTCAATTAACTTTATTATATTATAGTGCACTCAGAATGAGCTGAACAATTCAATCGCTCGGCTAGTCTGACTGCGCACCAATCTCCACATTCTTCAGCAGGGATTCTCAGTGCCACCTGGCCGGGGTGGTAGGTGGGCTATGCCGCATTGATAGGGAGGTGGGGTATTCTGGAAAGGAACACTTCATTTCGGCGTTTGAACAAGTTGCCAACAACACAAGAATACACAGCATCGTCCATTCATGTTATCGCTCGTGTCGCATTAGTAGTTACAGCCATGGGCTCCTAGGAGAGAGTACCTCGTAGCGAGGCCTTGGACAGCCCGCCAAGATCCCACTCGTGCTGCTGCAAGGAACTGAGTCTCGTATCCCGGCTCTAGCGTGGGTCGAATGTGGTCAACCCGACCAGCACATGGCCGGCCACGAGATGATTTCCCAGCGACACCAAGACCCCCATCCAGCGGTGCGTAATCTCCACAGCTTCACTGGGCAGAAATGGCGGTGCGACTCCACGGAAGCGCGGAGGTGATCGGTCATCCCTCAATGGCAGCCCAAACGCCATTAACTTACATAGTACATAGTATATGATCCCTGTCACCTCGTGGACCACGACAACGCCGTCGGTGACTCGGTCTCCACTCCACGGACAGTGCCATCGACTCGATTGATCGACCCCGTTCATCCTCTTGCATACGGTGTGACATTATCGTCAGACTACTATACAGCAACCATGCCGTCCCGTCCGACCTCGGATGCAAATTTTGCCGATCTCGGCCGGTCAATTGCGTCCAACCTCGACCGCATCACCCAGATCTATACGGACCTCCAGCGACCGCTACCTTCCTATGAGATCGACTCGCCCCTCGACTTTCCGGTTGAGGTGCAGCAGCTCCGACAGAAAGTGCTAGATGCCACCCTCCAATTGCAGCAGCTGTTACTAGGCCCCAAGGAGAGTTTATTTCTGTGGGCAGTGAGTCCTGTCCCCTTCCACTGCTTCGGCGACGGATTCTATATCCGCGGGAGGTCCCTTGTCATGTGACTAACCTCAACCCTCCCTGCCATCAAAGAGGAACAACCTAGGCACCATCCGCGCGGTCTCTGAATTCGACCTCGCTCGTTCCTTTCCTGTTGGCGAGACAGCCACGTTCGCCGAGATCGCGACCACCTCCGGACTCCCGGAGCAGAAAGTGCGTCGGATCATCCGCCATGCTGCGACCGAGGGGATCTTCCGCGAGGAGCCGCAGGGGGTCGTGAGGCACACGGCCGCGTCGCGGATGCTGGCGGAGAACCAGGTGATGCGCGATTACATCGATGTTCACTATACAGAGATGCTTCCCGCGATGAAAGAGGTTTGCATAGCACTCCCATTGCACCCCCGGTCCCCCTGTCTCCCCTGCACGGCCTCTGCAGATCTGATCAGTAATCATCTCGGACATCTGACATCGCAATTCTCAACTTAAAACAGACCCCAACCGCCTTGCGCAGATGGCCCAACGCCACCGATCCCGCCCAAACGGGCTTCTCCCTCTCGCAGCCCCCGGCCCATCCCACCTTCTTCCAATATCTGACTAGCCAGCCCGACCGCGCGCGGGTTTTCGCCTCAGCCATGTCGACCTACAGCACCGGCCCCGAGAATGATGTGAGCCACCTCCGCGACGGCTACGACTGGTCGTTAATATGCGATGGCGGCAGCAGCAGCAGCAGCAGCAGCAGCAGCGAAGGCGTCGTTGTCGATGTCGGGGGCTCGACGGGGTACGTCTCGCTGGCCCTAGCGCAGGCATTTCCAGCCCTACGGTTCGTGGTTCAGGATACAGCGCCCACCATCGCCCAGGCGCCCGTCGCTACTCCATCAGGGGACAACAGTCGAGTGCAATTCATGGCGCACGACTTCTTCACCGACCAGCCCGTCCACGGGGCGGACGTGTACCTCCTGCGCATGGTGTTGCATGATTTCGGGGACGCGGACTGCGTGCGCATCCTGCGCGGACTGGTGCCCGCGCTGCGGGACGGGGGGCGGGTGGTGCTGAACGAGTTCTGCTTGCCGGAACCCGGGTCGGTGGGGTTGTTGGAGGAGAAGCATATTCGGTATGTTCCTCCCCTCCTCTTTTTCCACTCAGCCCCAACTCTGAACCGTGACAATGGGCGATGTAGCTGACAGTCCCCTCCCAGAACAATGGACATGAATATGCTCAGCCTGTTCAATTCCCGCGAACGCGATGCTGCCGACTGGCAGGCGCTGTTCGCGCAGGCCGACCCCCGCTTCCGGTGGGGAGGCGTCACCAAACCGGTGGGCTCGAATCTCTCCGTCATCCAGGCGTCGTGGTGGCATCATTCGTCGTCCGCAACTGCCGAGTAGTACGTAGCGTGGATCTTGTGTGAAGATTACTCACGTTTCGGTGAGTGATTAGTCGCGTGTGCAGTGGGTTGGCTGGGTGAGGTTCCCACTTCTCTTCACATCGTTGCAGTGGGGGGGGGGGCGGGAAATACTCATCGTAACCGTTTCCTTTGTCTTGGCTTATTTTTTTTTCTTTTTCTTATTTTGAGGCAGGCCGTGTGAGAAGTTTCGGCATAGGGTTATGTCAGCGGAAGTGAAGGGGAAGACAGAGAACACAGAGGGTGGGACTTGGCTGTGTTGGTGTTGTTGGGGCTTGCCATGACTGAGTAAGAAGGAAAGAAAGGAATGGATGGATGGGTGGGGCGGGCTACGGCAGTGGGGTCGGTGATAGCCGGGGATCAGATGATTTCCCCATCTGCGTGACTGTCTCACTGCGGTTAGGCTAAAACGGGCAAATCGTTGGCGGGCGGCAGTCGGGGTCAAGGCTGAGATGCCACGGTTGTGGGGACTGGCAGTGGTGAGAGAAAACAAAAGAAATACGGAAACAGGCACACAAGGACAGTCCTACTCAATCCTACGCAATCCTACTCACATACTTGGTACCCATCATCATCAATCCTATGTACTCTACTCATGTAACAAGTCAATAATCAAGCAATAGAGCAGCGAGGCTGTGCAATTGCCCATGAATGTCCGACGCTACGGACTCCACTCTTCTACAGTGACTTTTACCGAAGGGGAACCCCGAAAGGGGAGAGGGTGAACATCCCTCGTGCGCTGGGTAAGCCGGCCCAGCCAATCGACTGGCAGGATTGCCCAGGCTAAAAAATGACTGCATGGCCTCATGCATCCATGATGGTGTGTTGTGCTCCCAGCCTGTTGCTGAGCCGAGCCTTGGCGTCAGGCCGAGCACGTTCTGTCTGATTTGTTTCCTGAGCCGCGAGTCGAGGGGTGCTGCTCCAACTTCCAGACGGTCCAAAATTGACGGTCAGCGGAGGAACAAAATCTCAGGAATCAACCTTAAAGTCAGTTCCGCCTGGATCCATAGGATATATGTCGAGTGGACTAATCAAGAGGCTGCGATCAACCAGCCCTAACTTGGACTACCGTGGAGGGAAGGGAAAGCGGGAAGGGCTGCGGGCCGGGAGGGGAGGAGGGGCCAAACAGTCAGAGCGCTGGCCCCCAAATAACTACGACCTTTTACTGAGTAACTGGCCTTCTCTCACTCAGATCATAATCTGGGTATTATGGTCATGATTCACAACAGGGTCACCAGCCCATAGTCTTGTTCTATCCCGTGTGTGAGAGGCAGGCTCGCAGGCAGGCAAGCACCCAAGCAAGGGACTAAACCCGGCCACAGCCATTATTGATTTGTCCGAGGACCAACAACCCTTCGATCGGACCTCCATGCTGACTCGCTCACTGGCTTACTGTCTCACGCTTATCCGACCGATAAACCCTGCCCGCCTGCGATTGGCATCCCCAGCTAAACAAACATGCAAGCGCAGACCAAGCATGCTGACATTGGACCAGAGAGGGGAAGGGGAAGGGGGAGGGGGAGGGATAGCGCTCGTCCTAGCCTCTTCCTGACTTGACACGCAAAGTAGGGATGAGCAGCGAGCATCATCATGTATTTGCTCGACATTCCCCTCAATTCTCCTCTTCCCTCTTCCTCAAAGCTTGTTTCTCGCGTTGTCGGTCCGTACTCTGGCAACGCTGGTTGAACTGCCGCCCGCATGGGCTACAACAAGGGGGAGATGATAGCCTTAGGCTTCATCTTGATGTTCCTACCCGCCATCTTCGTGGGGTTACGCGTCTGGGCTCGGCGCCTCTGTGGCGCTCGAATGGGCTCGGACGACTACACTATCTTCGCCGCCTTGGTAGGATCCGGACACACCCTGCGAGTTGTTCCATCGGTCGCAAAACCTGGGTAACTGACCTCACCGTAGTTATTCTGCACCGCAGTCTGTATCTGTCAACTGATCGGAGCCATCGATGGACAACTGGGCCAAACCCAGGCGACCTATCCCAATGGGGAGCCCATCCTGGACGACCCACGGTTTCTAACCTACGAACGGGTGCGTATATGCCTTCACGTTGCGGGAGAAGCTGCAAGCCACTCTAATCGCACGGACAGGCCAAATTCGCGCTGCATATGCTATCCGTGATGGGCGTGGGGCTCAGTAAAGCGTCGGTGATCCTGCTGTATATGCGCATCTTCCACACGCGGACGTTCCGGCGGGTGTGCCAGGTGTTCCTGGGGCTGGTCATTGCGTGGACGGCGGTGATGTTCTTCGTGTGCCTGTTCCAGTGCTACCCGGTGACGGCGCTGGTGGAGGGGTTCTACGGCAACAAGTGTATCAACACAATGGTTTTCTACAACGGGCTGAGCGGGTCGGACATGGTGCTCGACGTGTGCGTGCTGGTGCTGCCGATCCCGATGGTGCTGCGCGTCAAGCTGGAGGCGCGGCAGAAGGCGGCGGTGCTGGGGATGTTCCTGTTGGGCGCGCTGGCCGTCGCCTCCAGCATCGCCCGCCTGGCCGCCTTCATCGAGTGCGAGCGCGTCCTCCTCACCCACTACAACAACGAGACCTACTACACATCCGGCGTCTTCATCTGGACCGTTGTCGAGCTGGCCCTCGCCATCATCAGCGCCTGTCTGCCCACCCTGCGCCCGCTCTTCTTCTACCGCAGTCGCGGCGGCGTCCCCACCGGCGACACCTTCAAGCTGACCCACGAGTATCACGATCATATCCCCTCCCGCCAGGCGCGGTACGGTCGCCCCACGGACACAATCGATGAGCTGGAGGTCCCCGTGCTGAGTGACCGGAGTGGTCCCCCGGCCAGTGTGCAGATTCAGATTCAGCGCACCTCCTCCCACGAGCGTCCGCACCCGACCGATGGGGTCATCGTCGTCGAGCACAGCACGACCTGGACGGACGTCGAGGCCTTCAAAACGGATATTGCAATTGCCAAGTAAAGCTCTCGTGGTTTCTCCCATGAATTGTATGCTGGTATGAGTAGCCGGATCATGTTTTTTCCTTAGTTTCTGCTCTAGTTCTCCATAGTGAATCTGTATATTGGCCTAGATGATATGTGTATGAAGCGCCAGCTGTCTTCCGTCTATGCGCGATTCGGGTTAGTAGGTCTTTTCGCTAGTGCTTGATTTACAGTATGTGCTGCATGTGTGAGGAGCATAAAGATAGCCATTTCCCGATTTGCTCTGGTAGTAAGTTCGAGTGCAAGAGATTTCTCTATGAGCCCTTGAGACCCACCACCGAGTTCTTAGCCTGCCCAATCCACTAGAGCGTGTCCTCCAGGAACTGGAAATGATCCCATTGAGCTTTCCAGCTCAAACCATACCTCCACCCTACTCACCAATAGCTTAAGCTTGTGGCCCATGTGCGAATGCCGCACAGAGCCCCAGACCCACCGCCGCGAATGAGCAAAAAGACAAAAGAAATAAACCTGGGGCTGAAAAAGAATGCATTACTGAACACGGGTCCCCATACAAGCCAGTGGCTCAGACCACCAAGGGTTTCCACGTGTTCCTGTAACTTCTGGAACTAGTCGAGAATCCTGCAACACGCCTCGTTCCTGGTTCGTATGATCACAATCCCAGCAAGCATTCTTTATAGTCAGCTACTTGTCAACTCGCATCCCCGACAAATGATTACCAAGCATTGGCCCCCCCCACCCCCTTCCCTCCCCGCGCCTCCCCTCAATCAATTTGAAGTCGGCTCTCAGTGCCATTAGAAACTAGAAGGATGTCTGTAGTGGCTTGGGACGCCACCGCATGGGCGCTCGTTTCTTCACGACGCGCCGGCGTTCGACAGGCCCTGCCGCGCGCGAGGCGGCCATGTGTCCCGTCCGGGTAATCCGGTAGCTGCAGTCCTCCGTCATCTAGCGCATTGCAACCGCTTCAGATTCCGCAAACGGGATCTCTTCCTCGTAATCATGTCGACAACGAAATAAGCCGGTAGCGTCTCCAGCATAGCAGCCAATCCAGTGCACCATGACTGATTCATCTCCGCGAAGCACCGGACCGGAACTCCAAACCGAGGGTTGATGATACAGATTGACAACCCCCCACAGCAGTCGGAGTCGGAGTGGGATGAAAGGATTGGACGCGAAGCATCCACCTGCGCCTTGTCGTCGCGTGGTTGAAAGCATAAAATTGAAAGTCTTGGTCAGATTCCGGGAAGACCAAGGGAGGTCTACGACAGCAGTATACAGCTGGGTTTGATGGTGCGGTGCCCAATCTACGCACATGCTGCTTCCCCCCTCCCGCCCCGCTCGATGGAACGGGATGAACCCGTCGTTCGGTCCCAGAAGTATATTAAATGCGGCATGGCATTTTGCTGGGTTGTGTTTGCTAGATCTTACCTCCTCTATGGTTCATGTCCCTTGCCTTCTTATCATTAACCTGTGTGGTCTCGCGGGGTGAAACACTGAGATGGGGCTTCTATCAACTTTGGGAGTTGCTGCCCTGGCAGGTGCGGCTGTGGTTGAGGCTTCCACGAGATACACCGCGTTTGAGACGTGCTTGCGACCACTTCTCTCGTCCAAGGCCACGATCCTTGATGCCGCGTCGACGGTCGTCGCCCCGCGTTGGACGGAGTATGACGAGCCCGTGACGGACCACGTCGTCAACGTGGCGACAGAAGCGGACGTGCAAGCCACTGTACCATCAACCATCTCTGTTTCCCAGTCCCATAGCATCTGACTGACCCCGTACCACAAACACAGGTCTTCTGCGCCAACACCCACGACATCCCCTTCCTCGCCCAAGGCGGCGGCAACGCATGGAGCACCACCTGGACCCTAACTAACACGACAGCCAGCACCACTCCTTCCATCCTCATCAACCTCCGCGCCCTGAACGCCATCACCTTTTCCCCGAACCGCACGACCGTCACCGTGCAAGGCGGCGCGCTGATCTCCGAGCTCCTGGGCGCCGCCTACGCACATGACGCGCAGGTTGTGACCGCGAACTGCGACTGCGTCGGGGTGATGGGCGCCCTGCTCGGGGGCGGGTACAGCCGCATGATGGGGGAACGGGGGTACATGATCGACAACGTGATCTCACTGGACGTGGTGCTAGCAACAGGGGCGCGGATCACCGTCACGCCTAGCTCGCACCCGGACCTGTGGTGGGCGCTGCGCGGCGCGGGCGCCAACTTCGGGGTGGTCACCTCGGCCATCTTCCGGTCGTATCCTACCGCGCGCGCGGAGAACCACGCCTGGCTGGGCAGCCTGGTCTTCAGCGCGGACAAGCTCGAAGCGTTGGTCGGTGCCATCAACGCCCTCCCGCTGACCTCGCAGATGGCCATCTTCCTCTACTTCGCCACCACCGGTGCCCCGGACTACACGCCGGCCGTCATCGCGTTCCCGTTCTACCTCGCCCGCGCGGAGGCCAACACCACCACTGCGGAAGCCCGCGCGGCGTTCGCCACAATCCTCGCGCTAGGCCCGCTCTCCGACACGACCGCCTGGACGCCCTACGACCAGGTCAACGCGGGCAGCGCCTCGTTCTGCGCCGCCGGCGGCCGCAAGGTCAGTCTGGGGTCCGCGCAGAAGACCCTCGACCCGGCCGCGTGGCGCGAGATTTGGACCTCGTTCACGCGGTGGGTGGACACCGCCGGCGGCGAGCAGGTGGGGAACTCGACCGTCCTGATGGAGGCGTACAGTCTGGACCGCGCGAGTGCGGTCGCCGCGGACAGCTCGGCCTACGCGTGGCGCGCGTCCAGTCGGTTCAATACCGTCGCCATCGCGTGGTATCAGGATCCCGCGCTGGATGCGGCGGCGAGGCAGTGGGCGGGAGATGTGCGTGCGGCGTGGCGGGAGACGAGTGGGCTGAGTGGGAATGCTACGTGAGTTGGCCCTCTGTTTCTGGATTTGCGATGGTTGGTTGGGAAGGGTGTGTGTGGTGGGTGATGGGTGGGTGATGGCGGTGCTTGATGTAAGGTGTGCTGACTGGTCTTTTCCTCCGGGTTAGGTATATCAATTTCGCGTTCGGGGATGAGAGCCTCGAGGATATCTATGGGGATAATGTCGAAAGGTTGCGGTCGTTGAAGAGGGTATATGATCCCAAGAATCGGTTTAATCAGTTCTTTCCGTTAGTCTAAGGGGTGGGGAGGTAGGTTATTCATGCTTTACACGGGTGGGAAGGTAGGCTGGTGTGAGCTTGAGATGTATTGTACTGTATGCGTGCTCTGTACATAATTCGAGTGAATGCACGCGGTGTTTCGAGCGATGTCCCATCCAACTGAGCGACTAGAAGGTGAGATTCATGCAGCGAGTCGATGCATGTCAGCATAGCTCGCACTGTGTCTCGGGGTTAGGTGTTAAGTGAAGGGTAGGCTGAACCCTAACTAGTCAATGCAGGGTCGGAGTCGGAGAGTAAGATGAGAGGGTGAGATGGTAAGATTGCATTGCTCAGGCTCTACCCGGGGCTTCCGGCTGGGGGCCAATGCATTCTCCACGCTAGTATGTGAGTTGTTCTGAAATTATTAGATAACACAAAAGTTTCAGATTACTTGCACTCAGACACAACAAGCGTGTTGGAATTCTAAGAATGCGCTAGGAATGTGGCGGGGTGACGAGTCATGCTTTTCAGACAAGCCATTCCATCAAGCATTTGCCTACACACGATAATTTATCTTAATTTTTGACTAGAGATTGGAAAGGCTTCAGATGAAGAATGGACCTGATCAACTCAGGTTGAAACTATTTGTTACTGTCTGTCTGATGTAAGATTGGGTGGGATTGTCATTCAGCAGCTACCCCGCTAGAATTCACCTGGTTAACCAGTTGCCAGTTGACCAGGGGTCTGGCCTGTAAGTGATCCACATGGATATCCACATATCCACTCAGTTCCGGCCTGTCAGACCCATCTTCCATTCACCGTCGATCCAGACAAACAAAGAAACACTGCCCGCATTCCACTATTTAATTGTGTAACACAACAGCTTTACCCCGCCGAGGGGTAAGTAAGCCTTTCCTTCTCGCTATCACAACCACCACCACCACCACCACCAAACAACGCCTTTATAATAGCGTTCTTCTCTTCCCCTTCTCAGCCTTCCCTCCTCACTTCCTCCCACAACACATCCCTTCCAATCTCGATCACAGTCAAAATGACAGACCTCAAAAACACCCTCGATCCTCTCCTCCTCAAACATGCCAGCATAGGATACATCGGGCGCGACTCCGCCTCCTTCTCGGACACCACCCGCGTGTGGAACGTGGGCCGCAGCAAGACTTGCACCCCGCTCGCCGTCCTCCAACCCCAATCCGCCCAAGATGTCGCCGCCCTCGTTCGGTTCCTCCACGACCAGGGCCTCCCCTTCAGCGTCCGCACCGGCGGCCACAACATCGAAGGAAAAGCTATTCAGCACGATGCCCTCCTCATCGATCTCCGCGCCCTCAACTCCGTGCATATCGCCCCCGACCGCAAGTCTGCCACTGTCGGCGGCGGCATCCTGCAGGGGAAGCTCGGGGAGACACTCTGGAAAGAAGGGCTGATCACCCCCACGGGCTCGATCCCGGATGTCGGATACGTGGGCTGGAGTGCCTACGGCGGCTACGGGCTGTTTGCGCCGCGCTGGGGGCTGGGAGTGGATCAGATATTGGGAGCCAAGGTGGTCAAGGCGGATGGGACGGTCGTGGATACAGATGAGGATCCGGAGTTGTTGAAGGGGATCAAGGGAGCGGGTGGCGTATTTGGGATTATTGTTGAGGTTCGCGTCAAGGTTTATGAGGCTAAGCAGGTGAGTTCCCCTATTTACATGGTTGTCGTGGATGATGGGTAAGCGAGAGGAATAGACTAACAAGAAACGATGGACAGCTTCTCTCCGGCGTCATCATGTTCGAATCCTCGGATATTAAAAAGACTTTTGTCGAATTCAACGCTGCGTTCCAGGCCCTCCAGAACGAAGGCATTCCCGACGCTCTGGCCGTCCAGCAAATCGCCATCAATGCGCCCCCGGGCCGCCTGTTTGGGACCATCTTCGTCTGGACCGGCGACGACCTCGACGAGGGCAAGCGCTGGGCCGACCGCATCGCCGCGCTGGGCATCGCCATCATGAACACCGTCGCCCCCACCGCCATCCCCGACTGGTTCCAGGGCAACGGCGCTATGGTCCCTACCAGCGTGTACGGGTCCAGCCGCACCGCCAACGTGCGCCAAATCACCCCCGAGCTGGCCGAGACCATTGGCGCCAGCCTTGAAAAGATGCCCGCCGACCCGGCCACCATGCTCTCCGTGCATCAGCTGCGCGGCCCGTCCGCTGCCGCCACCAGCAACTCCGTCTTTGCTGCGCGCGAGCCGCACCTCATGCTGGAGATGCTTGGATGTGTGACGGCGGAGACCATGCAGGAGGATGCCGAGAAGTGGGCCTCCGAGATGCTGGCCAGCGTGCACGGCACCGAGGCGCAGAACCTGCTCCCCGGCGCCTATGCTTCGCTACACTGTGAGGGGCCTCAGACGCTCTGTGCCGAGGACCGGGTCAAGAAGTTGTTTGGGCAATTTGCCGACGAGGTGGTCGCGCTGAAGGAGAAGCATGATCCTAAGAACTTGTTTGCTCACGCGGTTCCCAAGTTGAAGTAGGGGGCAAGCAGTGTTTACGCATGATGAATTTGTATTATGATAGCACGCATGGATCGTTAACAGTTTGATGAACATCTTCATTTCAATTACTTGCATTGATTCTCCTATGCCTATAACGTCTGTCAGGACCCGTAGCTTAGGATACCGCCCGGCCTGCCCGTCCACATTCTGCTTTGGTATGCTCTCTGCTCTTTTCTATTCAATTGATACTAATGTATCAAGTCAAATCAATACTACTCATATACTCCACTATCTAATGTTCCTGTCAGTCTCCGCTGTCTCAGAGAGTTCAGTTTGTACGCTCGGTAAAACCAATAGTTACAGTTCCCGATACTCGATTTCACCTCATGCTTTCCCGGCAGCAATTGCTGGGATTTAATCTGCGCGGTCCATGGACCGACAGGCATGAGAACCATACCTCCTCCACAAGAAGCCTCACATAACCTCCCTGAACTAATTCCAGGAGAGCCCATGGAAATCCTGTATAAGACGAAGGATAGGCCAAAAAGGTTCAGTGTAGATGATGGTGATGGGGAGAGTAAATGACGTCACTGCGGCATCGGCGCCCGATTTCTGCTTATGTCAGCGCAGTTCTGCGTTCCTGGCTCGCATCCCCTCCTGGACCACGCTGTTTGTTCCTCTAGGATAAGCAGATAAGGTAGTACGTGCATATCTACGAAGATGATGAGAGAGAAAAGCTAGAATGAGGAGAATCAAGCTGTAATATCTGATATATGAAGGCACTTTGTTTTGAGGGTTGATACATCGCTGCTTGTCAGCCGAATTCTGTCCGAGAGTTACAGACCAAGAACGAGACCATCGCTATTCCTGAGGATACTAGAGGCAGTCTGTTTGTACAGTATACAGAGCATATGCCAATCGAAAGGACGACAGACATCGGTCCGTCAGAGGTGCTGAAGAGGAAAGCAGATCTAGTACAGAGCAGAGGTATCATAATGATGCCGCCGTGCTGGGCGTCATGCAGACGGCGCTGGCGAAGATCAAGGCCGGGGCGACCGCCCGCAGCCAACATGTGCCCTTTGAGTTCCTGAACTATACGTGGAACTCCCAGGACCCTATTGCCTCGTATGGTAGCGAGAACAAGAGTCAGCTGCAGGCGGTTAGTCGCGAGTTTGATCCCGAGGGGGTCTTTCAGAAGTTGGTGTCAGGCGGGTTCAAGCTGTTTGCTTTAGGTGGGGAGCGTTGGTATAGAAGACTCATGGTATATGCGGGTAAAGGGGACAGTAACTGAAAGAAAGCATCTCTATGTCATGATTCATTCAAATCTGAGCTCTTTCCGAGCATACGAGGCCCCTCCGCCGACTATCCAGTTGCTTCCGTAGTTGCATCTCGGCGGTCCCGCAATAGCCGCGCGGACCGGTCCGCGTCGGATTCGCATTGTCCCTTAACAGGGCTGAAAAGCAGGTGGTAAGGGAGTGCGCTCTTAGAGTGATGTAGAGTGACTTAGGAACTTTCTCATAACACGAGGGTTTTATTCTGGACTTAGGGCATAACCAAAAGAGGCAAATGTCATAAGTTACGGAGTGAAGAGAGCCTAGAAGTTTTCCAGTTTCGTTATTTGTCTCCAACCTTCTTGATTTTCAAAATCCAGAACTATGTAAACTTAGGACTATCTCAATACGATACCCAAGATCATGAGTTAGATTCAGTATGATTCCCCACAGCTCTAATAAGCCCTAGAATAGGAGCTCGGGCTGAATCGGGAAGGATAGTGCTCCGGGAAGCTCCGAGAGACCCTGGCCCCTTCCGGAGTCCGACGGTCAGTTACCCTGGTTTTATATCGGATCTAGGACTATTCTAGCCTGGTCATTAGGGAACTAGCAGTACTAAGTTAAGTCAAATGAACGAAAGTGGAAAGGCGAACCACAGGGGTGAGTTTGCTAGTGAATGAGACGTAGGTCTTGCTATGACTCGGTAGTCTGTGCCATCTTCCCAGGGTCTTGTCCTTGAATCAGACAGCTAGGTCTATCGATCAAGCCTTCCAACCTTCGATCGACCCATCGCCAATGGCCCACCGCGCCCACCGCATCCCCTGGCGCAGCCTGACCTCGCACCTCAGCCACCGCGCCCCAACCCACACCAGCCCCGATACCACCATCGCCAACCTCTACTTCCGCTTCCTGCCAACCCAAGCCCAAGACCTGGGCCACTTCGCCACCTCCTTCGCCCGCGCTCTCAACGAAGACACAACCGCCGCGCGTCGCCTGTACGCCCCAAGATACCTCCCCCCCGCACGCAACGAGCTACTCCTGGACGACCGCCTAGCCGCGCGCATCCACCCCCTCGCCTTTCCCTGGCACCACTCCAGGTCGGGGGAGTCACGACAGCACGTTCAGAAGACGCAGAAGCTATGCCAGCATGTCGACAGCACCACCGACTTCGCCTGCGGCTGTCCGCTCCCTTACACCGAACGCCGCGCCGCCGCGTTTCTGCGCCCGTACCAACGGAACGACTGTTTCCGATTCGCAGAGGTCAACGGCGACGGGTTCTTTAACTTACAGGTCGTCAGCACGCTGCTCGTGCTAGACGAGATGGAGATCATCTTCCGGCTGTGCGCGCATCCCGAGATCAGGCTGAAGGAGTGGATGCGCGTGCAGGACTGTATGTGTATTGAGCTGGTGAGTATCCCTTTCTCTCTTGTCAATTGATGACTACGGGTTCTGACCTGGGGACCAGGCTGAGTTCGATCACGGGTGGGGCCCGGTTTTCGACGCCGCGCTGGAGATGTATCTCGTTCTGAATACCTTCTCCTGCTTCCCGGAGTTACACTCCTCGTCTTCAGCGTCAAGGTATGCAGACGGGTACAGGGGCTATGTGCCCGACTACCGCGCCACGAGAATGTACCAGCGCCCGGTTCACGAGTGGACGGAAGTCTCGAAGGCGACCGAGATGTCGCGGTACCCGCACCGCCAGTTCCTGGGGCTGGAGCCGCGGTTCGGCTACGCCAGCCGGGTGCGCATCGAGGACACGGAAGATCCGCTCTTCGAGGATCCGTTCTATGAGAAGCTTCGGGCGGAGGATGAAGAGGGACGGCGGACCCGACTGAAGCGGCTCGGGGAGCAGGACAAGGGTGTCTCCGTGGACACGTTGCTGGCGATTGTGGGCGAGGCCAAGGAGGAGGACTGCTTCACGTACGGTGAGCTGCCCTTCGCGCTGTTTCTTGCGTCGGACGCGGCGGGCTTCCGTCTGAGTGAAGAGGATACGGCGCGTGTTGAGGCCTATCTCCGTGAGCGCGGCGTGCCCAACGACTGGGTGGCGGAAGTGACCACATTGAGCGAGGGCAATGAGCGCCGATCGCGACTGCCCGTGCCGCATGATCCGCTCCACGAGCGGAACCGCAGGCAGTTGCGACGGTATCTGCACCGCTGCTGGCAGATTATGGTGCGGTGTAATATGCTGGCAAGGGAGCTGGGGACAGAGATCAATTGGGCGCGGCAGGTAGTCCAGGCTCTAGAAAAGCTGGTCTCGTGTCCGCCGGGGATGAAGCTTTCCAAGTATCGGTATGATGATTCGGAGAATTTGAAGCAGTATACCCGGCAGGGAGAGAGTGAGGAGGTTTCTTATGCGATCCGTGCTCGGGACGAGGAGTGAGTTTGTCTGGCCCGAATGTGTATAGTCTTCATCTTCTCTGTATAGTATCATGACTTCGTGTATAGTTTTATATCTCAACTATAGGAAAGAACCATCACCTCTCCGCATCAATGACTTGAACCCCCGTTTCCGGACTGGTAAAGCTGTCGAAACAGAGAATCGCGACCCAACAGAGCAGCAGGGCTATCCAGCTCTACCAACGCACCGGCATTCAAGACCGCGACGCGATCATACCGATGGATCAGCCGCAGGCGATGCATCACCGCCAGCACCGTGTGGGACGCGAACTCTGTCTCGATGACCTCCTGCATGATATCTTCCGTCTCGTGATCCACACTGCAGACACGGTTCAGCCCCAAGCACCCATAAAACAAACTCCAAGGGGAGAAACATACCTGCTCGTCGCCTCATCGAGGATCAACACCTTACTCTTCCGCACCATCGCGCGCGCCAGACACAGCAGCTGCCGCTGGCCCAACGACCACGAGGTCGGCTTCATCGCCATCTCCAGCCCGCCCTCCCTCTCGATGCGCTCCCACAGCCGCAGCCGCTGCAGGGCCGTGATGATCGCCTCGTCCGCGGCGCCGCCGAACGGGTCAATGTTGAACCGCACGGTGCCCGTCACCAGGAACGGCTCCTGCGTGATCACGGTCAGGTTCGCGCGGATCTCCTCCCGCGGGTACGCGACGAGGTCGTGGCCGTCGATGCTGACGGAACCCTCCTGGATCTCGACCATGCGCAGCAGGGCCAGGATGAGGCTCGTCTTCCCGCTGCCCGAGGGGCCGCAGATAGCCACCTTCTCGCCGGCGCGCACGGACATCGTGATGCCCCTGAGCACCGGGGTGGAGTCCTGTCTATAGGTCACGTTAGCAATCATACTCCTTATGTTCGCTGAGGAGTGGGTGATGTACGAATGACTAGCCACGACATCACGCAGCTGGATCTCCCCGGCGTGCGGCCACTGCACCGGCAACGCCGGCAGGAGCTCCGGGTGACGCTCCTCGGGCTCGGTGGTGGCGGCGTAGGCCTTGACACGCGACACCGCCCCGATCGAGGTCTCCATCTGCGTCCAGTACTTGACCAGCAGCATCAGGCTCTGGTTGAAGGTCATGACGATGACCAGGGCGACGCCGACCTCGCCGGGGTCGAACCTTTCCCGTAAAAAGACCACGGTCGCAACGAGGATCACCGCGAGGATCGTCACCAGGATGTCCAGCACGAAGCCCAGGCACTGCTGCACGCAGTACAGCAGGTAGACCGGCCGCTGCGAGGTGTTCAGCAGCGCCGTGCACGCCGCGTCGAACCGCTGCTGCCACGTGAACGCGCGGATCGTCGCCGCCCCGCTGACCAGCTCCAGGAAGTGCGTGTACAATGGGGCCTTGGCTTCGATGTCGAGGAACCGCAGCTGGCGCGAGGTCCGCAGGTAGAATTTCTGGGTCATGTAGACGATCGCAGCCGCGAAGGGGATGGCTACGGCGAGGTATTTGGCGAAGATAGCCAGGATCACGAGTTTGACAAGGCAGGTGGATAGCACTGGTTATCTGGGTTAGACTGCGGGGAGGGAGGCAATACAGGGCTGGAGGGGTGAGTGGCATACTTGCGATCACGTTGAGTGCTTCGACAGGGAGGCGCATGTCGATCAGGTCCATGTCTTGGCTGAATCTGTTCCGTGCGATGGTGGTTAGCTCCGAATGGAAAGGTATGCTCATGCTGGTGCTGGTGCTGGTTCTGACCTGTTGGTGATGCTGCCGATGTCTGCATTGTGGAAGAATTGGAAGGAGGCACGGAACGTGCTGGTTAACACGTTGTCGTGCAGCTTGATTGCCGAGCGGGAGATTATGGTCACGATGGTGATCCTGTTTGCATTAGACAGTTGGTTCAGGTCGATGGAGGATACCGCATACCAGCAAGTGGCCACCAGCAAGATAGCCCCTGACAGTCCAAAGAAAATATAGACTCCCAGATATGTGCCCACTTTCGAGTTCGGAGTCTTCTCGTTTGCCGCCGTCCACCAATTCACCCATACGGCTACGAATCCATGTCAGCGAATCCTCCGGAGACAATGCAGAGCACATCCTGTATCAACTTACTAGAAAATTCATTGCAGAAGGCCCACATAAAAGCGGATACCAGCGACAAAACGATATTCAGGCGCCCGGCAGCACTGGCGTAGTAAGCGTAGACCGCAAAGTCTCCAGTCTGGCGGCTTTGATCGTCTGTGGCGTCTTCATCGGCCGAATCGAGAGCTTCTGAGTTGGTGTCGTGCTTGTCTACGTGTTCAAGCTTGTCGAAGTCGCTACTCGAGTCGCTCTCGCTGCTAGAAACTTCCGAGACGGTTACCTTGAGATTGCGCACGAAGTCATTACTTTGCTTCAGGGTGTCAAGTGTGCCGGTTTCGATAACCCGGCCATCACGTAGCACAACGACCGTGTCTGCGAACTGAAGAAGGAAACCTATATCAGAGAACGGTCAGTACAGGCACATGTCCTTTCTTTCTCGGAATTCCAGGTACTATACCTGAATGCGTTGCAAGCACGACAGTCGTCTCGAAGGCACGAAACAGCCCGCTTTCTCCGAACAAGCTGCGCGCAATGTTCTCCGTGGCGGTAGCGTCGATGCCACTGAAAATGTCATCGAGCAAAACAACTCGAGGTCGAGCGTACAGTGCTCGCGCCAACGCCTATTGAAATAAGATCAGTGACGATGCTATGAGCAGATACCGGCCCTAAATCACCTACAATGCGCTGTTTCTGCCCCCCACTCAGGGTCAGTCCATTGCTGACAACTGGCGTCTGATCTCGGCGCGGTAGACGCGCCATGTCCTTCTCGAGCCCGCAAGCCCTAATCACCGTCTCGTACCAGGCGGAGTCCATCAGACTCGATCCAAGAATGTTTTCACGGACGGTCTGGCTTTGCAGCCATGGGGTCTGGGCGCAGTAGGCGATGGGAGAATTGTTTCGAGTGACTTCCTCTCCGGCTGATACCGTCTCGCCCAGAATACTCTCGACCAATGTCGTCTTTCCACTACCGATCGGTCCGATTATCATGGTTATGGCGCGACGTGGAATCTTCAAATGGATGTCCTGTAGCACGGGGGCAGTTGTCTGACCCCAGGCGAAACTCTGTCCAGTGAACTCGACTGCACTTCCGTTCTGCTCTGGTGCTTGCTTCTTCAGAGAGCTTAGAGGGATACTGTCGTGGTCTTGCTCTGCTTCCGACTCATCCGCGTCAGGCGATTTGCTGCAGTACTCCTGGATCCGGTCAAAACAGCCCAGACATTCCACCACAGATGGGACGGACTGGATGAAGGTCAAGACTGGGGTTGTCAGCAGTGAGATCAGCGATAGAGAGGTAAAGGCTTTGGCAGCGAGGATGGAGTTATTGTGCTTGACGAGGGCGATGATCACATAGAGCGTGAATGTCGCCATGGGAGCCAGGTTAGAAGGTGAGTTTGCTGTTTGGATTAGAGAGTCTCGTCAGCATTCATTTCTTGTGGGTTTTGCAACATTGAGAGTCGGCGACATACACAGCACCACACTCCCGATCAACAGCTTCCGAAACACCGTGGAAGCAGCCACTTCAGCATACCGCAACCCCCCGATGATCGCAGACATCCTCGGGGAGAGTCCGAGCATCTTCACCGACTTGATGTTCTCCAGCGCATACGAAGTGAAGCGGATCCGGTCTTCCACTTTTTCGATCCAGACGCGTTGCGCGGTGTTGCTGGACGCCGAGAGCTTGAATGTGCAGCCAAAGAAGACTGCATTTCATTAGTATCGATGAATTGTCTTTGATAAATAGGGTAAATGAGGGCCCACTTACCTACGACCATTACCACGGGTACTACACTTGCAACTCCCAGCTGCCTGGCAAGCAGAAAGATGGCGACCGCGATGTCGATCAAGCAGGCCCACAAATCATGGATAGAGAAGAAGCCCGACGTGATCCGCTCGACATCCGTACCCATCAGGGTTACTCCGGTGATCTCCCCAAGGTCGACCGCCCTGGTTCGCACGGTTTGCTGGTGGACGAGGGAGATCAGTCCGGCGCGGAGACGGATGGTGAAGCGGAAGGTGTGGTACCCAGAGAGCGCTGTGAATACCTAGTCACGAAACAGTATGAGCACAAGCATCACGCAGATACACCTGTAGGTTCAACCCATGCAGGTGCGCAACTTACTGCCATGCCTGTGTACACGATCGCAAATGCCGCGATCAGTCCTTTGCCTGAGTCCAGGGCCGCGTCCCTGTTCCCGACCCATGTTACGGTCGCATCCACCAGAAATGGCTGGCAGAAGGTGAAGCCCGTCAGCAGCAGGCGAGGAATGACTGCCGCGAGCAGTGCGCTTAGGTAGGCTCGCATCGAGGTGCGGAGTAAAGCATACTTTGCGGTTTTGTTATCTATAAGCCCGAGAACATACCCAAGTTAGAACCAGACACGAAGCCCCAAGAAATCACGTAACATTACCGGTCTGCGACCAAGCAGCTTGAAGCTGGCGACCAACGACCTCACTGCGCAGCTGAGGATCCAGATCGGGCAGATCATGGACTGAAAGAACCTTGGAGTAGCCCTGGCGGAAGGTCCCCGCCAACCAGGCGAAGCTTGCAAGCTTCCAAAACCCGCTAAATGGCTCTGGGGTGGCGGGCTTTGCGGTCTTTGCTGTCAAAATTGATGCTTTTTCGATCGATTCCAGGATCAACGATAGGAAGGTGAAGCTGATCACGACGGTGAAGATAGCGGCGTCCGCCGTGGCGGCGCGCATGAGCCACAGCGTCCGCACCCGGGCGATTCCCAGCAGGGTGCGAGCGGAGAGATAGACAATCAGCAGCGTGGAGGGCTGGATCGAGCGGCAATGGCTCAAGTAGGACAGCCAGATCGCACTGACGACCGCCACCACTTCCAGCACATCCGCAGCGAGCGAGACATCGTGCCCGGGGATTAGAGGCTGCGACTGACGAAGAACTAAGAAAGCAATTTGGACGACAAATAGTGCCCCAAGTGTCACCTGAACATGTTAGTATCGATGCTAACTATATTGTAGGAACAGTGCGGAAGTAGCATACTAGCTTGGAAGCCAACAGGGCAGACCTCTTGATACGACGAGGCTCGTGCCATAGCTGCCAAACCGAGATCGGAAGAAGCAGCAGGAAGAGAGCCGCGGGCAGGCACGCGAACATCAAATCTTCGAAATAAAGTGTAAAGTCAAACGAGCGACAGGCGAGGCTGACCCGAGGGCCAAACACAGCATCGCTGGCATTCGTGCATTGTGTCGACAACGACGCCATATTCAATCAGTGGTTGTCCAGCAGCAGGGCTTGCTGACAGTCGTCAGGCCTGACTAGAACTATTAAGCTTCCACGGCAGAAGCCAGGAATACTTATATACTTGACTCACCTGTCATCAGATCCCGCATCATGGCGAAGGATTTGTCCTTGGGCGCAGGGTGGAAGGGTAAGCATCGGACTCCGATGGTACCCCTAGCCAGTGAAAGCAGTGTCGAAGATTAATCTACTCCGAGTGGCTGGAGGGCGCTTTGCTTATTCGCTAATTTTACTCCGTCTCATGATAGGCAACCATGATCTGAACTGATAAGGCCTCGAGCCACAATTCTGTGGCTGATGCTTGTAGGAGCATCATCTCACCTGGGCGCCACAGGCTCTACGAATATTGCACGGGACTTTGGACAGAAGGTTCTGGACAGCATCCTGGCTTGATGAGCACGGAGTACCAAGACTGCTGGTGACAGGATGGTACGTGATACGATCCCGGGCAGTATATATCGTTCTGTCGTGGAGCAATTCTGTCACAGAAGGGGGCAAAGCGAAGCGGTTCCTTCACTCGGAGTGCCCGCTTTCAAAGACCAAGAATTTTATATAGTATAATTCATCTTTGAATACCTCAATTTTGGACTGGCAATATAGGGTCCTTTTGTGGCATGTCAAGAATTCAACCAATCTTGCATCAATTCTGACAACATTAACTCCTACAATTGCGTATAAATGCTTTCGAATTGTGTTCAAGAGACAGATAAGCAGATCAAAATTTCATCATTTTACATTTCATTATCCATAGTGCAACGTGACATCAAATCATTCTCCAACGCCACCAAAATTACTTGTGTATCGTCACAAATTCTGCGTTCATAAGACGTTCCGCTATGCAAGATCATCTATTCATCACCAGTGTTGTGGATCTTGTTGGGTAGTGCGCGCTCGAGCTTCTCGGGGACGGCCTTCTGGATGCCCTTAGGCACGATGGAGTCTTCACCGTCATTGAGGGCGTGGGTCTGGCGACCAGTTCCGGAGCCGGTGTCATGGAGCTGAAGAAACAATGTCAGTCACTATACCTCGGAAATGGACAGGCAGAACGGCGATAGATAAAAGAAAATCGTTGGCCATACCTTGTTGGGCAAGGATTCTTCGAGTCCTTGGGGAGCTTTCTGCTGGACCTTGTCGGGGACTCTGGAGCCACCGGTGGCGTGAGAGATGCCCTGTCCGTAATCGTTCTGCATGATGAAGGGTATGTGATGATTCAATTGAAAGTGTTGAAGTGTTGAAAATAGACTGGGTATAGTAATGTTTTGTTCTGTTGATAAAAGGATGATTGAGCCTCCAACCTGACAGGTTATATAGATGTGTTGTGGCTGTTGTTGCTGGTTGAGGGCGTCATCATGGCTTCACCATGCTGTAACTACGATGAGTAAGGAGAAAGTTAGGGTTTGTGGGCGATCATTGGCTAATGGCAAGATGCGGAGAGGATGAATGACAATTGAACCAGGCTTCGTCGCAATGGAGGCCTTATTGAGTTCACAATTGTCTCGATGATGCATGTCCATCAACCTCGTCATGGGAGATGTGGCAGCGACCCAGCCCTTAGATTGTGTGGCACAGGTACGTATCTCTGAGATCAGGAGAGGTTTAGCACCGATTATCTCCGACCTCCGCGACGTGCGCCGATGGTCTAGACACTGCATTGGTAGATCGTATCGATCGGCAGCCAGATCAGGAATTGTGATTCATGCATGATTCACCTAGTCGTAGAACTATTCTTCCGAGTCATCATCCTCCCCGGTTTACAAGGTGAATGATCCCAAGGTGCGGACTAAAATGCGTATTGTACAGTACTTACATGTGCCTATCGTATTGACGCGTTACGTCAAGAGCGGATTGCTAGGCGTAATTTATCGCCACAAAAGGGAAGGTGGCAGTGCAACTCGTGGTACCGGTACTGTAACCGAGGGTCAGGGCAACCTCCCGAGTTCCTGGCTCCGGATCTTGACACTGCCGGGTTGCAAGATGCCAGAGAAACACCAGCCTTACTATCGACTCCGCACCTAACATGCCTCCCAATGGTATGACAACGACTAATACAAAGTCAAGCAAGATAATTCGGAAGCACGCAGGCTGCAAGTCATGCCGGCGGAGAGGTAAAAAGGTGCGTCTGCCGTAATTGTGCTCCAGGGACCGTCAGTCTGATGTATTACCAGTGCGATGAAGCCAAACCTTACTGCCGCGCCTGTGTCCGGTTATCGCTGGAGTGCAGTTACGGGGTGAATTTGACTTTCCGACACATCGGCCAAGCTACTTTTCAGCGACATACGCAGGTGATTGTCGCGTCACCTGCGGCGGCAAATCCCGCCCCTGCCTCGAGAAGGGCTCGTAGTGAAAACGGTCCGCCGGCCAAACCCCGTCTCTTCAGTGACCTCACCGCAGCTGGAATTTCTCCTTTCCCACTAGACCCTGGAGATGGCCTTGAGGTCCGCTACCTGAGCCATTTCCAGGATCATGTACGCCATCTGCTGCCCGCGTTGTCGATGACGTCTGTGGGGGGGATTTTCGACGCCCCCTATCTTCGTGCTGCCGCTGTCTGCATCTCGGCCTCCAGCCTTTCCATGCTCAACGCACAGATCCAGAGTCGTCACCGCGTGGATGACCATCAAACTCCTGTGTTTAGCCCTCTGGTCGATTCCCGCCATCATCGCCAAGCACGCAATTACCATGACCGCGCACTTCAACTCTGCCGCACCGCGAGTGCAAGCGATGTTGCACACAATGCAGCCTCGATCCTGCGGACCCTCATTCTCCTGGCTTACTACCACCACGCCTCGACAAACCATCTCAATTTCCGTCTAGCAGTTTGGGACACCCTCCGATTTGTGTCACAATGCCGGGAGCAGATCATGCGCTCCCCGGGCGGGATCGGGGCCTTGCAGATGTGGCACCGCCTGTGTGTCTCCCATCGCCTGTCGAAGCCACCCTCGCTGCTCCTCGAGGGCGAGGGGGTCAGCTCGTTCGGCCCAAACTGTTTCCCAGATCCCACCGATCATCTGTATCTCAGCTGTGTTTTGGGGATGAGTACAGATGATCTCATTTATGATATCTTGGTCAAGACTATGGAGATACGCTCCCGGCTGATTGTGTTCCGTTCGGTAGCCAGCACGTACCGGATCCAGGACTCGTCGAGAGAAATCGGTCCTGTCGCGCATAAAGTGTTGAACACAATGCTGGGGAGATACTCTGCACCGGACGAGTATGACGAAGCACAAGAGGGCTTTGTGCGAGGTTCCCACTTGCTGGGCTTATTGACGATTCAGAAGGAACGGCTGGAGGTGTGGAGGTCGCGTGTGAAAGAGAGCAGGCAACTCGGCGAAAGAGTTGTCGGTGCAGCGACGGAGGAAGTATCGTGTGGTGATACCTCGATTCCCTACCACTGGGCATACCCTAGCCATCGTGATGCGATGAACGCGGTCTACTGTATCCTTTGCGAGATGATGTTCGAGGAAGCCCACGGGGCGTTCATGTCTGATGGGTCTCCCACCGACCGAAATTCAGATTCTCCTACAACTAAGCTTGACGACTTGGCGCACGGCGCATGTCAAATTATAGGCACGTTGGACTTTACGACATCGAGCACGGCGGATGTTTACACATTCAGTCTGGCAGAGTGCCTTCTTCAACTTGTCTTTCTATGGCGATCCGATACCCTGTTCGACTACATCCTCACCATTGTATGGCCGGAACTTGAAAGAAAGACCAGAGGCTTCGAGCATTCGCACTATCCCACCCATCTCGCCAAGCGCATCATCTCGCAGATCTCGGGATACTGGTCCCAAGGACGGGCGGTGACGTTGGTTATGCCGGCAGTGCCCGAAGACATCTCGAAATTGAAGCTGCTGGACATCAATCAGCCAATCGATGTGGTAGTGTGCGGACATAATGCGGATGGCACGGCATGGATGGAGAAAACCCCGCTACGATGAACTGGGAGAATTGAGTGTCCATCAAAACCCACGGTCGATCAATTTAATCAATGCCAAGACCATAGCTCTAAACCCCATCGGGGCAAATTTTACGCCCGTATCAGCTTTACGGCGATACAGAGCCGTCAGACCCACCCCCAGCGGCATACGAGTTCGACCCAGGGAGTATCGCTGGCTATATAATCGACTTCACAGGCCACCGCTCAGCCCTCAAAGCAGACACCATTTCCCCTTCACATCCCCCCAAAACCCGCGACAACAGATCCAGTCATCATGGTACGCGCTGTCTGGACCCAGCTTCTGTCCGATACCTCGATCAAGAGGTCATCGCAGACCCTCACCATCCTAGGCGACAACGCCTACATCTACGGCGGCGAGCTGCGGCCCCGCGAACCCGTCGATTCCACTGTGTACTCCCTCCCTTTGAACTCCAGTAAGCATGCTTTCGCTCTCAGCTCGAATCTCCAAACTGCACAGTCCCGAACCCAAGACTCACCTCAACCAGCATCACTCACCACCGCCACAGACATAAGTCAAACCTCCACCTCCACCACTGCCCCGCAACCCAGAGTCGGGTCCGCCGCGACCGCCCTCGCCAACAAACTCCACATCTTCTCCGGCCGCGGCGGCACCGCCATGGCCCCGATCGAAGAGAACGGCTCCTTCTGGGTCTTCAACTCCATCGATCGCGCCTGGACGCAACTCACCCCATCCGATCCGGACGCGCCGTTCCCGGTAGGCCGAAGCTACCATGCCCTGACGACCAACGGCACGGACACCATCTACCTCCACGCAGGCTGCCCGGCCACCGGCCGCCTCCGCGACCTCTGGGCGTTCGATGTGGTCACCCGCCGCTGGCGCGAGTGCGCCCCGGCCCCCGGCCCGGCCCGCGGCGGGGCCTCGATCGCCTTCGCGGAGGGGAAGGTGTACCGGATGAATGGGTTCGACGGGACGAGCGAGCAAGGCGGGGCGGTGGATGTGTATGATCCCGTCGCGGATGCGTGGAGTACGATTGCGTATGTCGCGGATGGGGTGTCGGGCCCTCGAGCTAGGAGCGTGGGGTGTTTGCTTGCGGTGCGGTTGCAGGGGCGGCCGACCTTAGTGACGATGTTCGGGGAGCATGATCCCAGTAGTTTGGGGCATCAGGGGGCCGGGAAGATGTTGGGGGATGTCTGGGTTCTTGATCTCGAGGTGGGTCGGTGGGTGCTGGTTGAGGTCGAGGGGGTCCAGCCGGAGCCGAGGGGGTGGTTTGCTGCGGATGTTCTTGAGGGGAGCACGTCGAGTGTTGTCGTGCATGGAGGGCTGGCGGAGTCGAATGAGCGGTTGGGAGATGTGTGGCGGTTGGAGTTGGAGGGATAGGCTTAGGATGGCTCGCTTCTTCACGCGGTGGTGATATTGGGGAATCATGTGTTTTGGAGGATGTCTGAGGCGGTCTTAAGGGTTGTGGCTCATGTTCTACACAGCTGATCAGGTACCAGCAGCGATTGAGGGACCTAAAAGAAGTCCAAGAATGTACTGACAAGACCAACGGGTTGCAAATGTTCATCTTCAAGTCTGTGTGCTTCCTGTGATAACAAGTAAGTAGGGTTGTTTTAGTATTGTATTGGCAAGGGGCACAAAGAAGCAAGAGACAGAGGCCAGAAATCTCTAGGCGTGTTCCGTTCACAGAAACAGAGAATCTCCTCCAGGCTGCAGCAGACCGAACGCATTATTCTGCACACCTCTCATAAGTTGACCTTGACCACTGAGGTAGACTAGAAACAATAACATCCACACCAAAGTGTCATTCCCCATACTCTGACGACGCGTCCGAGCTCCGAGTTCCCACCTTGCCGGCCCGGTCACCTCGCAACAGTCTGACCATCCCAAATTCGTTTCCAAGTCACCTCTCATCTCTCAAAATGTCCAACAATCCCGGAATGTTCGAGGATGCGAAAGCGGGGGAGCTCTGCGACCTGGTGCTAGAGTGTGATGGGGTGAGGCTTAGCGTCCACAAAGTCGTGGTCTGGAATTGGTCCGAGGTGATCAAGACTGCCTGTAAGAGCAATTTCAAGGTAAAGCCTGCCACTCCCACTGTGTTCAACGAGTTGTCATATCAACACCAAAGAAGGAAGGTCGCACCAACGTCGTCCAGATCCCGGATTTCTCTCTGGCTACCGTGAAGCGGATGGTGGAGTACATGTACCTCGAAAAGTATACGTTGGGTAACGAGCTTAAATGGATTTCAGGTGTGTGGCTCCCAATACAAGACTCCCGCGTGTTCGTATCTTAGCAAATACTCATTGAAATACAAGAACTCGCGGGCTTAAGAGTTGATACGAGCTCGGATTTGGCCGCCGCTCCCGCATCGGACACTTCCCTGGATTTCATCTCTCTTACGGAGTCGGCTAATGAGACTACCGATTCCACGCCACCCACCACTGCGGAGATACTGCGTCCTCATCTCGAGATGAGTATGATCGCCGGCTACTACCTAGTCCCGGGCCTGGAGACCTTTGCGCTGGAGGAAATCACCAAGGCACTGAAACAAACCTGGTCGCCTGCTGGAATCGATGATTTGATTTCAGAAGTCTACCCTTCGCTTCCGCACGAGGCGACTCGGAGGCACCTATCTGAACTGGTTGTTGAACACCTCAACGATGTTCCGATCAACGAGACTCTTTTCCCGGATCCATTCTCCCTCCAGGTCATTTCAGCGCTCAGGCGTGAACTAACAACAGCTAAAGAAAGTATCAAAGCGCTTACAGAAAAGTCACTTCTTTCGGACACTAATATGGACTGGGCGCGGCGACAATATCTGCAACTGAAGGCTAATCTGGACAATCTCCAGGATATTAGGCACTGTCGCCACTGTGGAAAAGGATTTAACTGTCAAGTTGAGCATGCGCGTTTGGACGAAGTGGCATGCATGATCCGATGTAGGGAGTGCAGGACTCGACATTATGGACCTCCATTGTGATGGTTGGCCGGTACACCTGCATGGATGCTTACAGTAAGTTTCAGGATGAATCTGGCTTCAGGGTGTGCCTTGGCACAGACCCAATCATGATCTGTCGCTATTGATTTCTGTACAATTTCTGGAATCAAAGTATTGGCCATTTATCACGATTCTGTTGGATTACCTTTTTATTGTATAGCCGGCTGAGTCATCCGCCCAAGGAGAAAGATCACGTGCTCAGGCACTAGTGGAGAGGCAGCCACCAATCAACTGTCCATTGGCAACGCCAAAGGCGATCAGAGTTTGTCGCTCATCACGTGGCCCTGCTCCCCGATAACATGCTATCAATAAATGATTGATCGCGACCTCGCCTCTCAGCCCCCCAAAGAACAAACATAATTAGAAAATAATACTAGACCACCTTAGAAACATGAACCTAGACACTCAGACCACCTCATCCACGCAACCAGCCTCCCCCCAAAACCAAAACCAAAACCCACCTCAAACCCCACCAGCAAACACAGACACAATGCACGAACTCCCCATCCAACCGCGGGGCCTCCTCTGGCAAACCAACTTCATCACGGCCGCCCACGAAGCTGAACTGCTGCACATCTTCCGGCACGACCTGGAGTGGCCCGCCCGCCCCGGCCGCATCTCGCTGCACTACGGCTACACCTTCGACTACAAGACCTTCAACATCGACCCGGCCATCCCCTACCGCCCATTCCCAACCTGGCTGATCCCGTTACTCCCGGCCCGCGAGCCCCGCGCCCCGGATCAAGTCTGCCTGCAGTACTATCCGCCGGGGGCGGGGATCCCGCCGCACGTGGACGCCCACGGCCCGTACGACCAGCTCTACGCGCTGTCGCTGGGCAACCCCGTGCTGATGGAGTTCCGGCGCGGCGAGGACCGGGTGGAGGTGGACTGCGAGCCGCGCAGTTTGATGTGTATGAGTGGTGATGCGCGGTTGTTGTGGACGCATGGGATTAAGAAGCGGAAGACTGATGTTGTGCGCGACGAGGGTGGGGAGGAGAGGGTGAGGGTGAGGGGGGAGCGGTGGAGTATTACGTATAGGTGGTTGAGGGAGGGCGGGGAGTGTGAGTGTGGGGATTTGCGGCTCTGTGATACCGCGCAGCGGCGGGCGGGCGTCGAGAAGGAGAAGAGGTCGGTTGTTGCGTTGAGGGAGGCGGCGGAAGCTGCTGCTGGTAGTGGTGGGGATGAGGGTAAGGAGGAGGGGGAGGGTGGTGGTGACAGTTGAAGCATGTGGGTTGGTTTTGGTGGTGTCTTTGTATTTGCAGCCTCATACCCTAGCTTTTGAATTGTATGGAGTCGGTTTTGTGGGAGGAACTTAGATGTCAGGTTGGTTGGGTGATCGGCTGGTGCTTTTATGGTCATCAGGCAGATCGATTTTGGTAGATCATATGTGTAGAAATCTTGTAGGAAGGATCGGTGATATGCCAGGTGTCTGTCATAGTCCAGGCGTAAGCAGTGTATTCTCCACCTAGAAGATCTAACATTTCTGGAATTTGATTCTCGTCCTGGGCCATGGTGTTCAATCAAGCAAAATCAACTCCTAGGCTCTTACATCACATTATGAACTGGGCTCATAGACTGTCCAAGTCTCGCGAATTGATTATCACCGAACTTGACTGTTTAGTATCATGGCAATTGCCTAGCATACAGTTGCTTCAAGCTGTCAACCCGCAGATACAGAACCCCTAACTATCCGTACTCAACTTCGCCTCAATAACACTCTGCGTCGCCAGCGGCGAACTCCAGATCTTCACCACGCGCAGTCCCACCGATGCCAACAGGTCCTGCCACATGCCCTCAGTGCGCTCGAACGCCGACACAAGCACCATCATGGTGTGATCGTAGCCCGTGGCCTGCGGATGCGCCCCGACCGCCGGAATCACATGGTCGTGGATCAACAGGGTGCTGTACCCGGGGGTCATCGCATCGCGCAGGTGCTCCAGGATCTGCCGGGCCAGCGCATCCGACCAGTCGTGCAGGACCCCGTGCAGGTAGTAGGCCCGCGCGCCTGTGCAGAAGTTGAATCATGCGTTAGCCATGTTCCTCATACCGTACACTTTGCCATTCAACACAGACCCTCCTCAGTGTGAACACAACCAAGAAGAAAGAAAGTTGGGAAGGGGGGTGGCATACCCTTCACCGGCTGCGGCGTGAAGAAATCATGCGCCATGACGCGCACCTCCGCGGGACAGATCGCCTGGTGCACGACCTCTGGGCGATCCTGCAGCACCAACCGCCCCGCGAGGCCGGGCTTCTTGCCCAGGAACTTGTTCATGTCGTGGCCGACGTTGCCGCCCACGTCGACCAGGAGCGGGGCTCCAGACTCATCGGGCTGGTCGTCCGCCAGCCGGTCGTAGGGAATGATGTCCAGCATGCCCGCCTGCTTGGCCATGACGCTGCCCATCACGTTGTTGAAGACGGCGCCCTCGGCCGGGTGCTGGGCGTAGTAGTCAAAAAGCGAGCCCTGGAAGTTCTTGGTGTACTGGAAGATGCCGTTATTGGGGTCGGTGGGGTTCTGGTATTGGGTCTTGGCGAGGTATTCGGGCATTTTGGCAAAGCAGGGGTTCACTGTGTCGTGTCTGGGCGTTTGGTTTGGGGGTTAGTTTGTCTGTCTTGTGGGTGTTGGGGGACTCAGCGGGTACGGACAGGAATGGGATCCAGGCTCCGAAGACGGGCTCGAGGAGGGATCTGCTGAATGCGGATTGCTTGTAGTGGTCGGCGGAGACCTCGATGATAACGTTGGTGGATGCCAGATTGCGGAGGATGCGACCTACTCAGGGTTTAGAGTCGTGGGCAGATGCAGATCATGTGTCACTTTGTCTCACCGAGAAGGACGGGGTCTGAGCCGGTCAGTTCAGCCAGCTGGGCGGTCGTTTGCTCCGCCTGTTCTCCTAGTTGGAGCCATTTTTCGAAGAGCTGAAGGTCCTGGCTCACTTTCAGGGCCGCGGTCAGGGCAGGCTGGAGGAAGTGTTAGCATCGCAATCTCATTATCACTGGCTGGCGATTCTACCTGTGTAAGGCAAAGACGCGCCACGGTATCCCACGAAGTCTCTAGGCGACTGATCAGAGAGTACGCCTCTCTCAACGCTTTGACACGGTCGCCATCGTACGCAAAGGACGTGCGGTCAATACTTTTGATCGACTGAGTAAATTGGTCCACATCCACATTAGTAGCAGGAGTCGAGTCACCGGTTGACGCCATTGTGGTTCGGCAACAGATGGCTTCGGAAAGTGTGAAGAAAGCGATCGGACGGGGTGCAGGGGGGGAAGTACTGTGTATTTCTGTCAGGGGCGATTGGGTCTGGGTCTTGCAGGCTGTCAGCTACCCCTCACAGCACTAGATGAAATAAGTTTGGCCCAGCGCAGGTTGGCGACCAACGAGCAGATGCGCACTGACAGTCGGCAGCGGGGCCCGGTCAATCGGGTCCACGCTGATGGTGGAGATCGTCAGACTTAGGGCCCGCCCACCGCCACCGACTCTTCCCCTCGCATACCGCGGCCCAAGTTCTTGCTGCTGGGTACATATGCATGTCGATCGATGCAGTACTAGCGTAACCCTTATTGGAACTCTCGACTGCGCTTGATTAATATTGGTTGCCCTGCTCTGAAGGATGCTTATCGCATTCACTCTCATGTGTGTCTTACGCTGCATGAAGCGAGACTCCGAAGTGTCACTGACAGGTCTTTGACCTGCATGCTGTGACTCTTAATCAGTGCCCTTTACTGTCACTAGAGAGCACTAGAAGCTTCCCCCGCCCGGCGGCGACAATAAAGGGTGGCAATCCACGGACTCTATGGTGCGACCCGGGTCCACACATCGACCATCCCCTTAGATCGGACGCCATCGTCCCAAGTTAGCTTCGTCGTCGGATGTCAAGCCGGAAAGCTTTTGCTTTCCATGTAGATCTGTGGTGGGTCAGTGGCCTGTCAAGGCTCAGTTGACGAAGTGATCGTGGCTAATAGTTGTGGTCCACTAAAACGGATTTTGTTCTCATGCCGAGTCCAGCTGCTGATAAAGTGTCTAAGCATCAAGAGACACAATTCTTCATGGATGATGATGATAATCTATCATCGCCTTTGCTTCTCCACAATTAATTTGCCGGTGACAGGTGGATAGTCGACGGAACTCACTCGTCATTCTGAGTGCGACGAGAGCGTGAGAACCCATCATGCACAACGAATGCTGAAATATGGCAGAACTGAATTTTCGACGGATCTATGGCTGCAACAAAACTCAGGCTGTAGTAAGGCTATGAGCCCTGCAGGTTCGAGTTTTTATTATTGGCGTGATCAGGAGCGCGTGAGCGAGCCAAGCGAGGTGCTACGCATGAACATGAACGGGATGGCACTTAGAGGTATCTGCGGGCAGGCTCAGACAGCCCGCTTTCGGCCGAAAGATGAGCATGATGGTGCAGAAGCGGACCGTGTGTCGTACAAGACGTCTCTTCCGGGGTGCAGGAGGCTGCACAACAGTACCAACCTGCCGGGTACCAGATCCTGAACACGAATAGAGGGTTCGCGGGAAGGCAATCCAGCCGTAACATGGATGCCATGCGAGCCAGGGTCCAAGATCCAAGATTCCAGATCCAAGTTGGCTGAGAGCGGGTCGAGCCGTAGTCACCGCCGTCGCAGCCACAATCCCATGTGACCTGAGCCTCAGCCACACCACACGCTGTGGCTTGGGCAGCGGACCCAATTGTGCCGACCGGGCGGGTGACTTAATGGCCTGAATGATCTCTCTGTGCCTGTACTCTCTACCTGCTGCTGCTGCTGCTGCTGCTGCTTGCTGCTGTACGACATCACCATGAGTGCCAATTTCCATTCATCAATCTGTCCTCGTTGACCACATGATTTATTTCGAATGACGAATGACTATGTCTTTGCGCAGTGATTCAACTTGTTCTGTGTGCGTTCTTGCCACAATCAACGAGATATGAAACAACTTACAACAGAACGTAGTAGCGCTGTATATTGTTGGACCCAACCTTGAAGTGCCAACAAGAAGACAGTTCTGGGATGAGTGACCAATGTGGTAGGTATGGTTGGCTGCCGGGACGGGCACAAAGCTTGTGATGCCAAGCCCGTGCATAAGAAGTGGATCCTCAGTTGCCCTGCTCGAGTCCTCGACACGTCGCGCTTCTCTTCACAAGGCAGCAACAAGCCAGCCCCGGGATCCGCCGGAGTTCTCTTCCATTGTACCTTTACACCCACCACAACAACCTCACTCGCTTCTTCCACCCCCGACGTCCGCAGGGTCATTATCCCCAGATGGATGTCTCGCTAAAGGACCCTTTTTGGGGCCCGCAAACATCCTACTTGAAGTAAGCTTCCTCTCAACGATCACCCGATCACTGCCGTAACTCACACGCTGTAGCTTTTGTGAAGAGGTATAGTCCATGACCCCCCATGGGCGATCAACCCTTTGGGAGGACAGGAACTCAAGCCCCAGACTGTAGGACTATGTCGTCACTCGCTATGTGGCTGAATTCATCAACACCTGCAGCAGTCTCATCTACAGTGCGTCAAGGCCTCAATCAAGGGGCAACATGCCCCCGAAGTCTGATGCGCACCAGCTAACATCAGGCATTGCCACACATCCGCAGTTCTCTATGGAATCTACGGCTTGAGCCAGCTGCGATCCAAGCCCACTGCATCCTTCGCCCGGGCGGTCCCCTGGTTCGGTCTGATGGGCGTGGGGATCTGCTCGGCCGGGTACCATATGACCCTGAAATACCACACGCAGATGTGTATGTCACCTGACTTGATCGAAGGCATGCCTCTACCTCAGACTGACCGTGCTGAATCCAGCGGACGAGCTCTCGATGCATCTGCTGACCACGCCCCTCGTGTATCGGGTTCTCACCTTCCAGGTGAGCCCGCAGTGGCGGCGCCTCATCGGCATCGCGCTCGCCCTTGAGTTCACCACCGTCATGGTCGTCCACATGATCATGGACGAGTTCCTGCTCCACGCCGTGACCTTCGGGGCAGGGGCGTTGCTCATCGCGCGGCGAACCATGCAGATCATCTCGCAACAAATCCCCAATCCCGCCATCAAGCAGAAGACCCGTAACATCGGGCGGTTCGGGATTTGTAAGTTTTCCCCTCCCTTGGCACTTCGACGCTTTTCATCCCCAGCCGGGCGGCTACTGACAAAAGCACAGTCTGTTTCCTCTTCGGCTATTTCGCCTGGCTGGTCGATGTGTGGGCGTGCAACCACTTGACCCGCGTCAGGGAGCTGGTTGGCGCTCCGGTCGCATTTTTCTTTGAGCTGCATGGATGGTGAGTCTTTCGACCCTCTGAGAGCTTTTGTAGTTTTTGTCAGTCGTGGAGGCAAGATGCTTGCGAACGCTTTTTGCTCTTGTCTTCCACCACAATATCCAGGAGTAAAAGCTAACGGTCAAATCGGGTAGGTGGCACTTCTTCACGGCTATCGGGGCCTATGTTGCGGTCGCGGTGGTCGATATGATCACCTCGGGCGAGGTGCACACCGACCCCTCGCCCCAGCTCGCCTGGCCGGTCTCGCTTGCCGCCCGGCTCATGGGGCCTGATGCAGCGCAGCCGAAGAAACAACGTTAGGGGTCCTGTTTCTCTAACCAGTCAAGACGCGCGCGGGCGAGGAGCTCTATGCTATCCTGGTGTATACCTTAGACGATCGAGTCAGTCTGGGATGGCGGGCGCTTTCCCGGCGACATGCGTCCATGGCAGCGTTTTGCGTGGTGAAGGCGGCGTTAAAAGATGAGTCTCAGGACATGAGCGGAGGATCTCCGTCTAGAGGGGAGGGGGGGCTCCTGTGCGGCTAGTGCACTCACTAGCTTCAGTGCCAATAAACAGACGTCAGCCCGGTAGATTATAGAATCTTGAAGCCTGGTGATCAATTTGTCAATTGTGTCAATTACTGTATGCAATCCTCGAGGAGCAGATAGAGATATATTTCGAGCGAAGATGCGAGGGCTGATTGTTGAAATCGATGCCACTCACCTGTTTTCTTTCGTTCAGAGAGGCCTCTTTTTTTTTGTTTCTCTTCGCTCCCGTCTTCATTCTAAACAAGCGCGCATAATCCTCAAATCAAACTCATTGTAATGACCTCACTGAGTCCGTGGAAACCCATGCACTGACATTGTGGCCTGATTACTCATCAGAGAGCATAGCACAACTCCCGAGTTATGCATTCCGCAGCTCGGCGGATGGACCCCGCAAGGCTGTAGAGTAATCTGGCCCGCTGAAGGCAGGAGAACATGATTGAAATTACCTGTCAAATCGCCAGGGGGTATTTTTCACCCACTACTTGAAGGATCCAGAACGCGAGCCAGTATGGCTGCCAAGGCGGGATCACTCAAAATGAAGTGTTGAATAGTGCGCGCTGAGTCGTGTAATATCTACGGAGTACTGGGTAGGGTATCTCTGAATGACAAATGTACAGTAACTCTACAACCTCCGCCGGCCAAGCAGCAGCACGCGTCAAACATCAACACCGATCCGCACCCCACGCCCCCGTCACATTGACCCCGCCGATGTTGCGGATGCCCATCAGCCCCAGCACCGCCTGGCCGCGACGGATCAACTCGCCCCCCTGGCCGACGGCGTCTCTGCGCTGGATGCCGAGCCGCCGCAGCCGCTCGACCTCTTCCTCGGCCAGGATGTCTCCGCCCTTCCGCCCCTGCCACACCGCCTCGCGCACGACGGGCGCCCACGTCTCCGCCGCCGCTAGCTCATCCTGGTCCCCGGCGTACACCTTCCGCTGCCCCTCGGGGTGAGCCGGATCGGCGACCAGCTGGGACGAGAACCACTCCGACCGCACCACCTCGTAGCGCCGCTCCAACCACCAGATGACCGGCCACGTGACGATCCACAGCTGGAGGATGATGCACGCCCAATACACGAACCCATGGTTGCGGAGCCGGTTGATCCAGTGCGGCGAGTAGACGGTGATCGTGCCGTTGGCGAGCGACGGGGCGACGTGCACATGGCCCTGGTAGCCGGTGGAGCGGATGTGGGCGATGAGCTTGGTGCGCATGGGGGCGGCGTCGAAGCCGTGGAGGTTGCGTTGGTAGGTGAATCTACATACATCCAGAGGTCAGTATTCTCAGCATAGATCTCCGTCCAAGCGACAGATACGTACGACTTCACTGGGGCCGGATCGTCGCAGAACCGCCGACACCACCCGCGCAGACCCGGGGCATCCTCCCCCTGCGCATCGCCGGCCTCCAACCCCACCATCAGCCGGTCCCCCTCCCCAAGTTCCGTGGTCCCATCGTCGTCCTCCGGGAGCGCGATGCGCCCGCCCGTGTTTTTCCCGTGCCGCGCTCCGCGCGACGGCCAGCGTCCCCCGCGGTACGCTTTCTGGTGATCGTGGTCGCCGACGACGGTGGTGTAGGACCAGCGCCGGAGCAGGCCGGCGCCGCCGCCCCAGGTGAGGAGGGTGCGGGTCAGGTCGATGCGGAAGTTGAAGTCGCAGACGGTGCGGCGGGTCGAGTCGTTGCCGCGGCGCTCCTTCTCGTGGTGCTGGCCGCTGATGACCAGGCACGGGCGCGGCGGCAGACGCGTCTGCGTGTCGACGAAGCGGTACAACGCCTGGGCGTCGGTGGCGAGGACCGGGTCCATCGTGACGACCCCCGCGTGGCGTGTCTTCTCGCGGATGCTGTGGTACGGTCGGTGGCCGGGGATGCTGTAGGCTTCGTGGGGTGCGGAGAGCGGATCGTCGCGGTAGGGTGTTGGTGTCTGGTCGGTTTCGTGGTATGCGGGGGGAAGGTCGTCTTCGGGGAGGGGATAGGGGATGGAGGATGAGGAGGAGATGGTTGTTGTGGTAGAAACTGGGGGGTCCGGGGGGAGGTCTTTGATTTGTCCCATGATGATGGTTGTGAGTGCTATGCTTAGACGCAGTAAAGTCGATCGAATATTGGAAGGTGGTGGTGGTGGTGGTGGAGGAGGAGGAGGAGGAGAAGAAGCGGACTGTGTGATTTAAGTAAGAGGGGAGATAAGCAGAGAGCAACAGGCAGCGGTGGGGGCGGTGGATCGGGTGCCTGAAAGTTCCTGGCACTAAATCGACTTCGCCCCCACCCGCCCCTCTGTATCTTTACATCCACAGTCAATCAAATTAAGGGACATGGTGAAGTCATTTTCTTACACTTTTCTGTGCTTTTGTTTCTGAGTTCTGCTTGTCCTTGAGCCATCTTGCTACCTTCAAAGTACTCCCTCTACGTTAAAGGACGTAGATGAGGTATGAATGATATAGGCATGAACCTGCCCACCTACCTTCTAAGAGCCTTTAGTGAGAACTAGGAAACCCGTACATAATGGTTCATTTTATCTTTTCATTCCAATTGCTTTCACGCTTTTACTGACAGACCGGGGATCTATAAGCTGTCCCAGACAGAATAAACAGTACATACTTCTGTTCAAGACACTACAAAACATCATCCAAAAGACACTTTATAGAATCAGAGATAGCCCTCCCCGGCATCTGAGGCCTCTGATCCATCATCGTCATCATCATCATCATCAGTAGGATATTCATCCTCAATTATCAGATTGTACTCCTTGATCCGCTCGTGGAAGTCGAGCACCGTCCACGGTACCAAGGCCTTGTGCGGTCCATCCGGCATATACCCCTCGCCCTGCGACTCCTTCACGCGGGCAGCCGTCTCCTGCGCCACGAACCACATCCAGAAATCGTCGAGTAAGGCCAGATACTCGCGCTGTAGCTGCGGCAGGAGCACCACGTCGCCGACGCTGTACGCCACGGCCTCGGGGGTCAACGGCCGCTGGGTCAAGCCTAGATCGTGGTCCTCGGCCCTCGCGCCCTCGGACCGGAACTTCCTCGTCATCTGCCTTTTGTTCTTCAGCCACCGATCCTTCTCCTCCGCCGAGAGGCCGAGCTGCGTGCCGTCCGAGACGCAGGCCCGAAGCCCCCGGAGCCAGCCGCCCCCGGACCACTGGCGGAATCCGAGCTCCATGATCTGCACGTCTTCGACGCCCTCCCGAACAACATTGCACAGGACCCTCAGGGCGTCAGAGTCGTTGCGCACGTCGAAGAACACTTTTGTGCGGGTGGGCGATTCGAAAATTGTCTTGAGGGTGGTGGCGTTGTCGGCGGCCGGGGTGGAGAAGGCTGTTTCGCCTAGGGTGTGCACGTCGACGAGATAGGTCTGGCTCGGCTCTACGAGGTGGATTGTAAATAGTGTGATCGTGTCGTGGCGGCAGAGGTCCTTGCCTTCGAGATCGACGTACAAGTGCTCTGTGGGGTCGACGAGGAGATCGTCTATCAGCTTGGAGACCGCCTCGGGGGTATCGACGATGGTCACGGGAGTGGAATCCGTGTCGTGTGCCTGTGCCTGCCACTTCCGATTAACCGGCGTTCCAACGGGAGGCTGCACCTTGGTTGGGACCACGTTCAGGCTAAAGGCCAATGGCTTGATGCTAGGAGGGAGTATTGATATCAGGATTGACTCGGATATCTTGGGCGTCTTATATCACTCTTGCAAAATCTCAATGCCATGGTCGTGCCCTGATAGAGAAACATAAATTGCCTGGGCAGAATCTTCCTTCCATGAAAAGTCGCTTTGTTGCAAAGCAAATGCTCCATTTAACATATAGTCACTAGCAGAAGGATTGCCTGTCAAGCTGACAAAGACTTTCCAGCCCTTACAGAGGGACCTCTGTCTCGGAAGAAAGGTGGGCATTTGTTCCTTTGTGGATGAGCATTGACACATGTTACCTTCAACGATGGAAACCAACTTTCGCAAACTGGTCATTAATCGAGGTGGGGCGGATGAGGAGCCACAATGCGAAAGAAGAGCTCACTCAAATGTGGGTCTATACGAGGGTTTGACAATTTTTCCATGCAACCGAGAATTCCAAGTTCCAGTCCAACAGGAGCAATCGCCTGAGATCTGGGATGATTCTGATATACTGTGAATCCTTCCATCTATGATTTCATGACGCAATGCTTTGAGCCAGTATTCTTTCATCTTTCCAATCAAAGGGAAAAATTTCCGGGCGGCCATTTGGGATCATGCAAGTTCGACCAATCCTCAACAGCAGCAGCGGCTACAGTAGCGATCATATTTCCCAAGTGTGCAGATCTAATCTGATCTGATAATCTTATCCATAGAAAGCGTCTCAGATGGTGCCAAGGTTCTGTCGGGACCGGATCGTCCGCTGTGTGGTACGTACGATCCGATTCGCGGAGGGGTCGGGATCACCTTTAAACAAGAGCATGTCCTTGACTACTACTACATCCTGACCTCACGTAGTACGGCTTCCGCAACAATTCCCCTTTCCGAGCGTCACAATGACTATCGAAATCATACCGATCGCACTCCCCAATTCAGAACAATTCTACCTCGAAAATGCACAAGGAGAAAAACACCTCATCCAGATCTCCTGGCCCCTCCACTGGACAGACGCGCAGCCCCCGACAGACAGCGGCCCGGTCCCAATCCTGTAACCACCCGGGAGACACCCACACCCTTCTTGCATGGCTACTAACGCAACCAGATACATCGTCGACGGCAACGCCCTCTTCCTGACCGCGACCGAGGCCGCCTGGCGCCGCGCCGTCATGTCCGACTTCCAAGGCGGCGGGATCATCGTCGCGATCGGCTACCCGCTGACGGGGCAGGTGTACGACTTCCACCGCCGCAGCCGGGACCTGACGCCGCCCACGGACCCGGCCGTCCCCGGCCACGGCGGGGCGGACGCGTTCCTGACTTTCCTCACCGACACCGTCCGCCCCGCCGTGCACGCCGCGTTCCCGCGTCTCACGTGCGCGCGCGAAGCCCTCTACGGCCACTCCTACGGCGGGCTGTTCGCGCTACACGCGCTGTTTACGCGATCAGACGCGTTCGATTGCTACCTGGCTAGTAGTCCGTCGATCTGGTGGAATGGGCGGTGGATTCTGGAGGAAGCTAGGGGGTTTGTGGAGAAGGAGAAGGAGAAGGAGCGTCCCTTGGATGGTGAGCGGGGGCCGCGGCCGGCACTGATGATGTTCGTGGGGTCATTGGAGCAGAATCCTCCGCGGCGGAAGGGTGAGTCCGACGATGAATATGAGGAGCGCAGGCGGATGGCGGCGGATTGGAGGATGGGGGATAATGCGTTCGAGCTCGCGGAGTTGCTTCGCGAGTGTCCCGCGGTGCTGACGGTGCCGGTCCGGGAGTACGAAGGCGAGGAGCATACAAGTGTCATGGCCTGCTCGATGAACCGGGGCTTGACGGCGTTTTTTGAGGGGTGGCCGCTCCAGCGGTAGTGCTGTATTGTGGATCATGTTGCGCCTGCGTGGGAGGCTGCCGATGGACGCTTCGGGGTTGACTGTCGGGTTGGGACTAGTGGCTGTGGGTGGGGGGAGGGGAGACCAGCTCGGTGATAAGGAATGTTAGCGAGGTCGTGTCTGAATGTTAACTCAAGGTTGTTTACCCGTATGATTTACATTCAGGTTGACTTGTTGTTTTCTTTTTGGGGGGGGGATGTATGGGGTGGGTCATTGCCAAGGATTTCCGCATCCCAAACGAGAAACAAGACTACGAGGCCATACAGGTGTACTCTCCTATCTACAACAACACCAGACTCTAAACATGTCTGTGCCCGTGAATTCGTCACGAGAGTGGCTGGCTGTCGTGGTTTGAGGACGACGACGCATACGCAAGCAACAGGACTTTTGGGGCCCCGTGATTGGTCCAACACTGGCTCCCCACCGGAGAAAGTGGGGCGCATCGCTCGCATCGTGTCCATGATGCATCAATGCTTTTCCCTCCAGAAAAACACTTGAGGCGCGCCATAGCCGGGCTTTCTTCACTTTGCAAGAATGAAATGTGAGGAGCATATCTCGTCTCCCATGTCGTACCGACATATACCAACAAATTCACCATGGTTCGCCCTCTAATCTGGGGATGCATGGGAGCATGGCTTGCAACGGTGGCTAGCGGCGATTTCGTCTCGACCAACTACCGCAGATACAACGAGGGCGCGCTGGGCCACCGGCCGCATCTGGAGTTTCACTCGAGCAGCGAGTACGCTCCCGTGCTGCAGGTCAACGTCTGGGACGCCGAGAACATCTCCGACACGGGCTCACACATCTTCCTCCGCCACGACGGCAACGACTCCTCGCCGCTCGCCTCGCCGCTCATACTCGACAGCCATGACCTCAGCGCAGTGTACCTGAACCGCTCGTTCAAGAATGTGTTCGGCACCCGGGTGCAGGAGAACCACGGCAAGAGGTACCTGACCTTCTGGGGCGGGGAGAAGGGCGACGGCATCGGCGACGGCTACGGCCTGGCGTTCGACGAGACCTACCGCCTGGCCTACAAGATCTCGGCCCAAAACCTCCAGGTCCACAGCGACCTGCACGAGTTTGCCTTCACCGGAAACGGCACGGCGCTGGTCACCGGAGTCGACAAGATCCGCGCGCGGCGGTCCAACCTGCAGGACGGTTGGGGCACGCCCGAGCGGTTCGAGGTGCTGGATGCCGTCTTCCAGGAGATCGACCTCGAGACCAACGAGGTGCTTTTCGACTGGCGGGCCCTGGATCATATCAACCCGATGGAGTCGTTCGAGCCCAGGGGGAGCGGGTGGGATGCGTACCATCTCAACAGTATTCAGAAGGTGAGGCCTGACCATAATTCGAGGGGACGTAGAAGCTCCCCAGATCCACACACCCTAGCTAACCCGGACAACCACGCGCGACAGACGCAAGCCGGCAACTACCTCATCTCAATCCGACACATGCACGCCATCTACCTGATCTCGGGCACGACCGGCTCGATCCTGTGGTCTCTAGGCGGCCCGCGCAACAACTTCATCGAACTCCCGCCGGCCGCGGGCGTAGACGAATCCACCGCCCAACCCATCTTAACCATGGGCTGGCAGCACCACGCGCGCTTCGTGCCGGGCACGAACGAAACCCAACTGACCTTCTTTGACAACCACGTGAAAGTCACCTCGCACGGGACGTGCGACACCGAGTGCTCGCGGGGCCTGCACATCGCCATCAACACCACCGCCTCCCCGCCGACCGTGCAACTCCTCAACGAGTTCCGGCATCCGTCGCGCCTCCAGGCCCAGAGCCAGGGCAGCGTGCAGCCGCTGGCCCCGCAGCCGGACGACCTTGGCAACGTCTTCATCGGCTGGGGCCGGTGTCCCTCGTTCACGGAGCACACCGCCTCCGGCGCGACGGTGCTGGACGTCCAGTTCTCGCCCTGGCACAGCCCGGAGATCCCGGACGCGCTGGACAATTACCGCGCCTACAAGGTGGATTGGTCCGCCACGCCGTGGTGGGATCCCGCGATTGCCCCGCGGAAGGATTCGCAGGGAAGATTGGTCGTCTACGTCAGCTGGAACGGGGCCACCGAGGTGAAGACGTGGGTGGTGCGCGGCGCCGCCTGGGATCTGGCCGCGGCGGACCGAAAGGGTCAGATTCTGGCGACCTCGCGGCGGACCGGGTTCGAGACTAAGTTGGTCGTGGGGAGCACAGAGTGGCGGTACCTGTGGGCGGAGGCGGTTGATGATCGCGGGAATGTGCTTGCGGCGACGGAGATTGTCGACTTGAACACGACGGAGTTGTCCGTCGCCGTGGACGTGTACGATGAGTCGGGAACCGCGGAGCTCTTCGATCCGCCGCGCCCCGAGAAGAAAAGATCGGATCCGGGGCTGTCGAAGGTCATGGTGGCTTTGCTGGCCACCGGCGTGGGTGTGTTCGTTCTGGGGGCCCTCGCGGCGGCGTTCGTCTGGTGGCGGCGGTGCAGAGACTATCAGAGTCTGGAAGCGGCGGACTTTGATCTGGACGTGGGGCCGGAACACGAGTATAGTAGTGATGGGGAGGGTGAGGAGGGCAGCGACGCCGGCGGGGAGGGTAAGGAGTTACGGTCGCCGGGGTTGGATGAGGACAGTCGTGCGCTTCTTCCCAAGGGAGGTTGACACTGGCCATGTACCGTCTCTAACACAGCATTTATGTTAAGCTTTCGTTGATCTGCATTTTTGCGATTTCCAGCGCTGCATGCCTTGAATAATGAATGAAGTTTGTTGATCAGATGCGCATCTTGTTGATGTAAAGGCGATTTTGGGCACCTAGGCTCAATAATCCATGTAGATGCTCGACAAACGATAATTGGGTTACAGAAGCCGGCTATCGCGATTTGATGGTACTGTAGGGCTTTTTTTTTTTTGGTGATTTGGAATTGCTCGGAGAGTGGATCACGCTGCTAGTCGAAGACATTATATCAGAAAGATTAGATCGGACTGCATTGACAGATGTTACTAGCAAACCCGAGGATTTGCTCTAAGTCAGGAAAGGGCAAACAGAAGTTACCACGGACGCTACGCAAAACCTCCATGAACACTCTATCTAACCGTCTAGAAGCCAAGGAGCAATGCTCAACATTAATTGCTTGGAGGAAAAAGACCAAGGTCCGGTTACGGCAGCCGGCGCCCGCGTGGTATAACATGACATGACAATACAAGTCTGTACTGTACAGGCTGTGGCGTGGAGCCTTCCCGATCAACTGATCTAATCTGATCCGAGCGCCCCCTCCTCCTCTCGCTCACTTAATCAATCAATTGATCCGGGCTTGATTGCGCCACGGGAACTCTTTCTCAACTCAACTCAAGATTCAGATCTCTTGACTTGTCCCTTGGTCACAGAGAGGCTGACATGAATGTGAGTGCAAGTGAGCTTCCAGGTAATAAGCCGCAAAACAGGCAGAGAGAATTCACTCCCTCAAGTCGAAATATTGCCTTGGTTGGAATCCTCGGCGTTAGTAGGGAAGGGCACTTGGATTTTGCTGCGGTGCAAGGTCAGCGCGGGAGGCGCCTTGATTGGGAAATGCGCTCATCTGTGGACCCGCTCTAGCATAGTGGAGATTCAAATTGAGATACCATATTGGCTGAGGTGGACAGGGTCTAAGATCCTTTTTTTCTCTCTCGCGTATTGTGCGGGCCTCGGACCCCTACCTGACACCACGGTAGCACCTGCTTCTAGATTTGGCCAAGCACATTGTCTCATACCTGTTCGAGCCATCTATCCGCAATGAGTGATCTCGTTCTTCTACGACAGTGTAAACTTTCCGATAACCGGCTGCTTTTTCTGTCTTCTGTCGAGGGATGCGAACTAGAGTTATTCTCGGCCATTTGGATGGGAACGCTAAGACGGAGTGCCGTTGGGTTAAAGATGATGCTACAGATGAGAGGACAACAGCCGTCTTGGCCAGAAGAGCAGGCTTTGCCGCGGTGATCGTGCCACTGCTGCGAGGAATCGCTTTCTCGCTCCATATTGCCTCCTGAGGAGGTTCCCTTCTTCGCAAAACTGTGAGCGTTGTAAATCCCCGCCCCATGAGCACGGTGATTGAACGCCATCCTCTGCCGACAATGCTGCTAGCTTTAACCAGCAAGAGCTGTTGTATTGAACATAATTGGCATAGTATAAAAGTCAAGGTGTTCTCCCGAATCTCTAATCACAACGTATCCGAGAGGTTCGTCCAACACTACTGATGTAGTGGTGTAAATGTTTCGTCCGATATCGCTGGGCTAGCCCCCCACACTCTGTGTAATCCTGTCGCTGGCTCCTGCAACTAGGGTAGTTTTGACCCTAATCAGCCGTATCGACCTGTAATACAAACCAAGTGGCTCTGAAGGAATGCAACCATGATCATGTGATACCTTATCAATCAATACTCTTTCTGAGTTTGGAATAGTCCCAAGTTGTCGCCTCTTGCATGAGTCGTTTAGCTCTTGTCGCATTCCTCGACGAAGACTTTGCTTGAAATCGATCGTGCCACTGCGGCCGAGTTAAATACTTCACACATCCCTCCGTGGGCTCCATTCTGCTGACCCTTACTGCGCGCGACCTTGACCCGGACATTCCTTGCCTGTCATTTTACAATGACCTTCTTGAATAAGTTTCAGCAGGTTCAAGGTGGAACAAGGGCCGCACAAGTTGAGGATTCAGTCGCAGATGAAGATCGCATTGCGACAATCCAGACGGACATCGTGCACAGCAAAGATGTTGGGCCCAGCCACCCCGGTGCAACCACCGATGATCCCATCAAAGATGCAGAGAAGCCAAGCGAGGAGGCACAGTTTGGTGTCCAGAAGATCGAAGCTGTGACAATGGCTTGGTCGAAGGCATCTTTGGCTACGGTACTGATTCTGTACGTGTTTGCCCAACGGATTCCGTCGCGAACCATCAGTTCCGAGCTAACACAATGCCTTGCAGCATCTGGCTCTTGACGCTTGTCAACGGCTTTAAATCCACCGTTGTCAGCACTTTGAATCCCTTCATCACGAGCTCCTTCCAGGCCCACTCACTTTTGACCGTCATTACGATCGTTGCAGGGTCCATCACCTCTGCGATCTACATTCCGATGGCCAAGATGCTGGATGTCTGGGGACGCGCGGAAAGCTTCCTCCTCATGATGGCTCTGTGCATCCTCGGGTTGGTTCTCATGGCCGCGTCGCATAACCTTGCCACATACTGTGCTGCTGAGGTAAGACGGTCCGCTCAACCAGTGAGCCCTGAACGCAGAGTTTTTAATAGGGAGATCGTGTTTCCAGGTGTTCTATACGATCGGCTTCGGAGGACTAAGCTACACATGGGACGTTCTCGCCGCAGATGTGACAAATCTCAGAAATCGAGGATTGGCGTTCGCCTTCACCTCCTCCCCGGGTATAATCACCGCGTTTGCGGGATCCAAAGCTGGTGCGGGATTCTACGATAATGTCAGTTGGCGATGGGGTGTGGGCTGCTGGGCTATTGTCTTTCCATGTGTAGCACTACCACTGTATACTGTCCTCGCGTGGAACTTGCGCAAGGCTCGCAAGGAGCAAATTGTGGTACGTGAGAAGAGCAACCGGACCTTTTCCGAAACGATCTGGTGGTGCATCACAGAGTTCGATTGTAAGTCCTTATGCTTCTACCCCAGCATCTGCCTGCCTCGCTCCATAATAATCCACGCCCAGTACCCGGAGTTTTCCTCCTCGCCGCCGGTGTCGTCATCTTCCTCCTCCCCTTCACCCTGGCCACTACGGCACCGAACGGCTGGAAGACAGGCTACATCATCGCAATGATCGTGGTGGGCTTCGTGCTCCTGGTATTCTTCTTCCTCTACCAGATCTATTGGGCGCCCGTGCCCTTCCTGAAGAACCGTTTCCTGCTCGACCGCACCGTCCTCGGCGCCGTGCTCCTGGACATGACTTACCAGGTCTCGTACTACTGCTACGCGAGCTATTTCTCCTCATTCTTGATGGTCGTCTACAACCTGGACGTGGCCACGGCCGGCTACGTGACCAACACCTTCAGCGTGGTCTCGTTCGTGTTTCTGTTCATCGCCGGCTACCTGATCCGGCTGACGGGCCGCTTCAAGTGGATCCTGTGGTTCTGCGTGCCCCTCTACATCTTCGCCATGGGCCTGATGATCCACTTCCGCCAGCCGAACGGATACATCGGGTACATCGTCATGTGCGAGATCTTCTTCTCCGTGTCGGGCGGCATCTTCATCCTGTGTGTGCAACTGGCCGTGCTCGGGGTTGTCGATCACCAGCACGTCGCTGCCGTGCTGGCCTTCCTGTATGTGGCCGGCGGGATCGGCGGATCGATCGGCAGTGCCATCTCCGGCGCCATCTGGACCAATACCTTCGAGAAGGCCCTGAGGCGGTATCTCCCGGCGTCGGCGCAGCCGAATTTGTTGACCATTTACGAGAGTCTGCCGGCACAGCTGGCTTATCCGGTGGGGAGCGAGGAGCGACTGGGCATCCAGAAGGCGTACGGGTATGCGCAGACGAGAATGTTGGCGGCGGCTACCGCGTTCATGGTCTTGGGGTTCGTCTGGGTGGGCATGATGAGGAATATTAATGTCAAGAACATGACGCAGACCAAGGGGAATGTGCTTTAGAAAGAGACTGGCATTTCCTAGTAAGGATGTGAGGGCCATCCGGTCACGCGACATATATACATGTTTGTCCTATTGATTTGATGCAAGCGCACTGTTTGTCAGTTGTTCCTTCCCTGAGATATCGTGATGAGTGTAGAATTCTCGAGTCGCTTAGAGAGATGAGAAGCTGGATAACTTACGAAGGCCCTGTGCTGTCTATTTGTGGTGGATTGACTGCAATTTGATCGGTGGCTTGGATGGCAGGCAAGGCTGTGAGATACAGCTGCTAGCCCTAATCGGAAGGGAGTTGGCGACTAGAGCCAGCACGAAGAATGTCATAGGCGGGATGTGGCCCCTCACCAGCTTGGCAGTCGTATTCTGCTGCCACGTTCATTATCATTCGCTACTCATATCGTTTTCAAGCAGGATATTCCCCGCCAGTACCTAAGTTGACAAGTTATCATCCCGCCTGAGGCTCAAATCTGCCTCGACCCCGCCACAGCCACACTGCCTGTCAGCCTTCCCCATCACCGCCAGCCCAGCTTTTCATATTTCATATGAAGCTACAGAGTACCTAGCCATCGCACATCCCACCCCCGGCATGTATCACCCTAAACTTCCCGCCTCGTGATGGACGGAGCCAGCGCCGTGCTCGCCTTCGCCCAGCTCGGCCTCAGCCTCGCGACCACGCTCAACACCTACATCGCCGACGTGCGCCACGGCCGCGACGACATCGCCAACCTCGCCAACGAGATTGAGGCCACCGTCTCGCACGCCCAGGAACTCGACCGCATCATCCAGGAGAACCAAACCACGGCGCGTTGGAGCGCCCACGGGCTGTTTCTGGCCAAGAAGTGTCTCCAGGACTGCCAGGAGGTGATCCAGCGACTGTCGAGGCTGCTCCGCCGCTCGGGAGGTGGGGGCACGATTCCCGCCGCGGCGGCGGCGGCCGGGGGTAGATCCGTTGTTCCTGGCACAACCACTGCCACCGCGTCAGCGAGCGACTCGACGAGCGACAGTCGGACGTTGGTCTCGCGCGCGGAGATCGATCTGTCAATCTTCGGGCGCCTCTCGTGGCCGCTGTTCAAGCCCCAGCTGCAGTTTCTGAAGCAGGAGCTGCAGAAGATCAAGATCGAGATGCTGCTGGCGCTGAGTACTTACCAGGCTAGTTCCACGTGGGTTGTTCCTGGTTTTCTGTCTCTTGTTTTCCTTTCCTTTCTTTTCTGGGCTGGTTAAGCAGTTTAATGCTGCAAGGCTGGGTACTGACTCTGATCCGACTGCAGGTCGAAAGAGGAAGACCGGAAGGCGATCGTCGAGCGCATCATCGCGCTGTGGCGGTCGCGCACCGTCGCGCGCCGCGAGCTCGTTCTCTGTGGGCGCAGACTCGAGCGCGTGAACCGCCCTGGATACGGAAATGATCCGAGACAGAATGGACGATTCACTACCTATAATCGTGAGGAACGGGGCGAGGAACCTGCGCACGACATGCCAGGGACTAGAGGTATCTCGCCCGAGGACCCCGACCGCGCGTATGCTCGTCACCGCGGCCGGCGTCCGATGCGAGATGTGCCTGATGATTTCGAGAAAGAGCGACCGTACATGCCTGGCGATGAGCTCTATCGTGAGGGTACGTTTGATATCCCTCGCGATGTCAGCACCGAGCGATATGGGCCGCCATACGCTCCGAACCCCGAGGACTCGGGGAGTAAAAATCCACTGAAGCAAGCCATCGACTATGCCCTAAAGTTTGCGCTGGCACCGGAGGATGATTCTCCAGCTGCGCAGCAAAGACTCTCGTCGCTATGGAGTAGATACAAAGGAGACCCAGTAGCATTGAGACAGTATGTGACAACCACAACTGATACATGCTGATAAAACCCAGCTACTTACCTACCTCTGCATTCACAGACTCCTAAGAATGGTCAACGCCGTCCCATCGTCGCAACCCACCCCTAAAATCCCCCTCATCCTGCAAGACCCCACCACCGCAGACGGCCTCGCCTTCACCTGGTCCCTCCTCATCACCAAGAACCCGATCTCCTACACCGTCCACCCAGTGGACTATCCCCTCCCGCAGCTCACGAAGCGCGTCGCCCGCGAAGAGCAGAAATCATCGCCATCTGGCGCCCTGCCCCTCGACGCGTACGCAACCCTAACAACCCTGCCCTCGGGATACCAGAGCATGATCAGCAACTGGCTCATCCCCAACCCTTCCTCGCGCCACCACTGGATGCTTCTCGTCCTGGACCCGGTGTACCCACCACCCCCAAAGGACACCAAAACCTGGCGTCAGCGTCTCAAACTCCCGCGCCCAAGTCCACCACAAGACCACCCCCGCGAGCCGGCAAGTGTGCTCGCCGTCTTCAAACGCTGCACGCAAGCGGGTCCTCGCGACGGTAGCTCCCGCGTGGAGTTCAGCGCCTCGACCAAAAGGTTGCTGGGCTCAGTCACCCCAGCCGTAGCGGGGGCACTGATCGCGGCGCTGCGGGAACGCGCCCGGGACCGTCGGGGATCCCGATCGCCTGCTTCCCGCAGCCCTTCGCGGCCGCGGTCCAGATCTCGGTCGCGAGTCTACGAGCGTGAGTCGTACCCGGTGGACGGGGCCGGTCCGGGTGCCCGGCCGCGATATCGGTACCGGTCGCGCGAGCGCAGCTATGAGCGTGAGGCGCGGCCTATGCGCGCCGAAGATTTTCGGGCGGGCCCGGTGCCCGAGCCGCGGGTATATGCTGAGGAGGTGTCGGATGATTCAGAGGGAGAGGTGAGTGGGAACGAAGGGGGGACAAACGCGGAGTTGGCGGATCGGATTATGACGCGGTATACGGGGCATTTGGTGGCGCGGGATGGGACAAAGGAGGATGGGGCAGGATGAGGTGGTGATGGCATGACGGCAATGTTTGTTTGCTTCATGACTTATGTACTTTTGTGGGCTGTGAATTTGTGGTTCGATAAGTTGGCTTTGAATGAGAATAGACTGGCTTTTTGGCGTTCACTGCATGCCTGACCGATGCTCGGTATCATGTGCCATCGCAAGTATCTTGAAAACGCCGGCGTAGCTCATTCTCATATTTCTCCTTTGCTTTCAGCCTCTCTTCAACGACATCCTTCGTATTCACTGACCAATACTCAGATAATATCCGCCATAAGTCAGTGGGATCGGCGCTCTGAGATGCTGCAAACTTGGGCTGGATGTGGTCGCGAAAGATGTTGAATAGACCTTTGGGACTATCCAAGGCATGGAAGTACCAGAAATTCCCAGCCTCCCACCCTCGTCGCATGATGCTAGTCCGATACGCACTGACATCAAACCGAGGCACGCTTCTCTTCCTCTTGGAATATGTCCATGAACCTGCCGTGGGCCTCACTGAATGTGTCGAGATGTTTCCCGAGAATATCATCAACAGGCCGACTGGTCGGCCAGTACGGAGGGCGCATAGTCTCCGCCGGCAGGGAGCATGCCCACTCCAGGTCAATGAGATATTTGATTTTCCAGTCCTTGTCGACAAAGATGTTGCTTTGATGGAGGTCAGTGAGCCGGTAGAAGAAGGGCCTTAGGGAAAGGTTTCGGTCGGTGAAATGCGGAAGAAGCGCCCGCATCATGGTCAAATTTGCCATCTGGGCTCGTCCGTCATCCTGACCATACATCGATTTGGGCTGATGTCGTAGACGGTTGTCGTGGCAGGACAGGATATCGTGGTAGTATGAATCAGCTGATGCAAAAGTTAAGCTGCGGTCCATGTTGGTAGGAATCTCGGCATTCTCCAACTGATGCAGACGAAGAGTGAGCGGACGGTTAGTCAGTTGCAGGACGCCGTTTGTGTCGATCGTCCAAGAGCCGATGCGGGGTAGTGGGAGTTGGCTCAAAGACAGTAGAGGTTGGTTGTTTTGGCGCCATCGTGTGGAAGTTCGTTCCAGGTGTCCGATAACATCTGAACTTCTGGATCATCGATGTAGTCCATGACGAGGTAGCCGTGGTCTAGTATGTGTTGTCGACAATGGCTGATATAAGGGCAAGACAAAGGACGGCGCAACAGCCACGACACGCATCGCTTGGCATACCAGAAGAGTCTCGTCGTGAGAGGCATGTGTTCGGGTATACTGAACTGTGTGGGAAGCCTTGTTAGACTCTTTATTCAGTTGAAATCGTTGGCTTGCGTACAGTCTGACCACCGAGGAACCCAAAACCCCATAGCCGAGGAAGCGGGACATCAAGCTGCTGCTGACGTATCCAGATAAAGGTAGCGGCCTCACAGCGGAGCTTCTCATCCACATTGCCCGGATATAAGGCTTCGCCTACTTCTATACGTGGTAGCGACAGGAAATAGTGACTGAATTTGATGTTGTGACTGCGTGCTTGCACCCTAGTGACTGATTTCAGGGGCCTGCGATCACAGGAATGTCGCCGGTCACCTGTTTATGCATGCATGATTCACGTGATCCAGTGAACCACATTACCACAATTACCTGTATCTTTCACTGATTCATGTTTGACTGTTAGTGCAAATTCTAATCTTTTGTTGCTTCATAGCCTAGAATTAGTCAAAGAATGGCTACAGGTGGCATTGTGAATTTAAAAAAGGTCTATGCATTGATACTGTTCAGAGGATAACCTGTAGGTGGCAGCTTACACTTCCTCGATTTCTCTCACACCATGTCCTGCCTGCCTAACCCCCCCACCAAACACACCAGAACCTATTTGACTTAACCTCGACCATTAGTACTTGTGTGCAGAAAAGAATAACAAAAGAAAAAGGAAAAAGGAACCGGAAGGATGATCTCCGTAGGCGGTTTAGGAAGAGGAAGGAACAGCCTCAAAGTTACTCCCTTCCTTCCTCCAAGTTTCAGTCTCCCTACAGATTGTGCTTTCCTTCACAATGGCAAATTCCAATTTCCTTGGTATTGTGCTGCGCTTTGCCTTGCTCTATCTCTGGTTTATCCCTGCATTCCGAGTATTTCTGTTGGTGCACACTTCCACCGACCGCTTCCTACATCTTTCCATCTACCTTGACGCTTTACAGAGCAATCACGTCTTTGACAGACCGTATGTATTTTTGGCAGCCCCACAGAGATGTTTATGCTAACTCATGCTCAGGATTCCGAGTCAACAGGGCTCGTCCTTGATTGATATTTGTACGTCATTCTTCAGCACCATTCCTGCTGCCGCTTTGAGAGGCGACCCTTTGCTCAACTTCTACCCGTGGTTGGATCAGACTATCTAGCATAACTCGTTAGATTGAATTGACATCGATCTGGATGCTGTCCAGCAGACCAAGTGGCAATATCTCCTCCTCACCCACGGAGTCTACGCGGGCCGGTTGTGGAACAGCCTGGTACATCTCCAAAACCAAGGACATGCGAAGCCTAAACTCGAGGGTCTCGCCATTCCGCGATAAGCTCAACCAGGAATCCTTGAATCCCTTCGGAAGACAACGCAACATCGAACTTCTAGAGGAGTGTGTCCGACGCCTCCGACTGCAGGGGTACGATGTCGACCTCGAGATGGCGAAGCGGCAATTTTGGTGTATGGCAAGCGGAACGAGGTTTGTCATACAGAGATAGGGAAGCCTGGTGTTCAGAAGGACCGCGCCAGGATGTGGCAGGTCATCGAACATGACAAAACCAAGTTCCCGAGGCTTTACCAAGCCTGCAGCTCCCTTATCACACCACCTGGCAACGGATCCTGACTCTGTACGGCGACACGCAAGGTTGGATCAACCACAAGCCTGGTTCTGGGCTTGCACGTCCCTTGCCCGAGCCCGACCTCAGACTCCGACCGGATAAATCAAGCCGCAGGCGAGCCTTCAATAACAGAGAATGCGGAGATCGAGTTGACGCGGTCTTGCAGACATTCAAGGAGCGGATCCCGGTCACCTCTTGTCCTGTTTCCAGTCAAACGCGGACGAGACACAACGTGTCAGATCCAACTCCCTACAACCTTCCCGAGATAAGGCGTGCCCTTAAATCGCCGGACTCCAAAGGACGTGGCCAAAGAAGCTCCGCAGTCTGTATGACAAGGATCTAGAAGGGGGCCGCAAGGCTCTTGAGGGGGCACGAAGATTGGTCACCCGTGAGCTTACTAACCCACGGTCAGCGAAGAGGAGAAAGGGGGGGCAGTAGGGGGTTAGGCCACTGGTGGAGAAGGATGATCATGGTTGGACAAAGGTTTCCGGCTTCGGTGTAATGATGCACGCACCTTCGGGGCGGTTAAGTCATATCCTGTCCTCATGTGACTCGCTCTACCAGCAGCCAGTGCAACGAGTTAAGTATCACCCTGCCTTCATTCGTCCATGTGGATAGATGCTGATTTTGATTCTGCCCTCTAGGGTCCCCAGCAATGAGCTTGCACCTTACCGTGGTGCTGGGGTTCAGTACTCCTCCGGCGACGGAGGGGGAAACCAAGACAAGCTCCCTTTGTATATATGGATAATATTTTTCTTGTATCGTGTAATGCAAGCCGTAATTCACTTCTTTGTCTCAATCACGCTCTCCTAGCCTTGCCTTTTCTTCTGGTAAAGCCATCCTGGTTAATTAATCGTACCCAAGCACTGCCTACTCAGCCAAGTACGGCTTGATCACTGGTGCTCGTGATGTTGATGGCTTCCTTGCCGGAAAGCCTTACCTTGTAACGCTGTGCACTCGAGTCCTTGGCATAACCTCATGTGTCTTCCAGCATGATGTTTGGTGACTCAGCTACGGCTTAGACATGGTAGACTGAAGCAGGGTTTGTCATGAGATAATCAGAAAGACCTGATGGCAGGACCGGCGGAGCTTAGCGCTGCCGAGAGCATTTACATACAGTGCCTACCATTACCTCTATAAACGCAGGAGTACTGGATGAATTGACCTTGCGAGCAGAATCGAAGCTACATCGAGGCTTTTCAGGAAAGTAAAAACGGCCTTAAAAGTGCCACAAAGCAAAGCAATGAACCGTATCATGTATTTGTATAGATGGTATTACAGTGTTGAATTCCTCATATCCGAAGCGGTGGATATTGCGAGTAGCGTAACTCGTGAGGAACAAGATTCTTTGTCTGAAAGTTTGACCCTGTTTGAAAGAATAAACGTAGCATCACGTATATAGTCCATCTCGTGCTAAAGGACAAGCTCGGGATCCGAGTAGTCACCTTCCTCATCCTCTTCCCAGGCTTCCGGATAGTCAAATCGACTCAGACGCTCACAGCCCTCCTCGCAGCCTACCTGAAATCCCAGATGGCGACAATCGGTGCACCACTCCCGCTCAAAGAAGTGAAGCTGTCCAATGCTTTCCTGATTCCAGTTACGGTGCAGGTAGCTCCAGATCCGGAACTCGAACTCCCCTTCCCGGTCGATGCATCCTTTGCTCTTCCACCCATGAAGCGGACTGCTAGGGATCGCCCGCCAATAGCCATGGACGTTCTCCGGGGTGAAAGGCGGAAGCCCGTCGGGATATCGCTGGCACCATTCGTCCCATGACCAATTCCAGTTCATGTTGTTTCCCCAGAAAATGTTCCAATGATGCCAGCGACGAATGCACCACTTCTCCAGCCCGGGGTCGTGGAGCGTGATCGCCTTCGGACATTCGCGCAGCGTCAGGAAAAGCTCCCGGTGGTGCATCGGAAATGTGCTCATGCAAAATCGGCTGGCGCAACGCAGGCGAAGCATGGCCGCAGTGTCGCCCGACAGAAGGTCCAAGCGGGTGTCGAGGAAGAACTGCATGTTGCGTATCGTACCGTTGAGGTCGTCGAAGAGGGGTACCACGTCGCGGTAGTGCGGGTCCTGGCTGAGGGGGCCATCGTTGTACGTCTCGTATCCATTGTTGAGGATGAAATCGCGACCGTAGTTTATGAATCCCCAGTCAATCGCACGATCCATGCGACGCGATGACGGGACGATATGGAGGCTCTTGACATTGCACAGCTGACAGAACGGGAGAAAGACGATATTGTGGTCGGGTTGATGGGTCCCAGGATATGGGATGCTCTCCACCGCGCGACCGGCCTCCTGCCAATCATTTCCGTCCTGCTTCTGTAGGTAAATGGTCATCGATTTGATGGTCGCTCCCTTGAGAAAGCTCGTGAAAGTCTGGATGAAGAACCATAGTAGAACGAGCTGCCCGGGGTCGTGTGGATCCGGGGCATAAATGTGAATTCGCAGGTTGGCCTTGTGGTATGGGAGTCGAGAAAATCGATCGCGAATAGGGGAGGTCGAGGTGCGTATCTTCCAGTGCAATCGCAGTGCCTTGCAGCGAATTTCAAGCCGAGAGCTGTGCCACGATGGTGTCAGATCAATGTCGAGGTTGTCGTAGAGGCGATCGGTGATTTCGTCGTAGATTGCTTGAGAGCAGGAGAGAATGTTCACGGATGGCGTTGGCTTCCGAAATAGTCTTTCGTAGATCTCTAGTCGAAGTTCCAAGGGCAACGCGCCCAACTGTCCGAAGGGGGATGGCGCCATTCTTTGTGGCGGAGTAAGGGCTTGAAAGAAACGGCAATGGTGCTAAGGGTGCACCTGCGCCGGTGACTTGAACCGAAATATCTCGTAGATTCTTGCAAGTAGGAAAGAGCAGATGGCACTTGTTGTGGTCTCTCAAAGTGAGGATACTAAGCGTAGACAGAACGAGATGATCTGCTAAACTGGTGAGCAGCAAAGGCGAGGACTATGAGGAAGCAACGATGGACGAGATGAAAGGTAAAGACAAAGAGAGAAAGTGAAGGAGAATCTCACCCTCGGAGGTGCAGCTGACTCACTGGCGCATTCAGCTTGCGGAAATCTATTCCGGCTGCGCAACATAGTGACATAGTGACTTACATACATGGCAGTTACGACAGAACGCTATCAAAGAAATTATCCCACCAGGGAAGCAGCAAGCATGACCAGCCCACCCAGCCCATCCATACCGGAACACCAATCCTCCCATGTCGCAGCTTCCCTACCACCGGTGGGTCTCTGTGAAGCCACGGCTTCGTGGCAATAGACATCGTCCTCGGTGAGTCGCACAAGCTCACCATTGGCTGCCATGCCATACTCCTCCCTAGATGCAGGCCCCCTTTCTACCTCAGCCTTCCAGGTAAGCTCGTCGCCCGCTTCCCACAGTTGCCTTCTTGCGGGAAGAGGGGATAAAACGAGATCTGTGGGATGTTCGCACATGGAGGCTGGGTCGAAGTACACCAGCATACTCACGACCTGGTAGATCACGCATAGCCTTGGCGAAAATCAGTACCTGGTTTCTACCTTACGCAGGATACGACAGACCTTCGCCTGGATTCCTCAAAGAGCCAATCGTCCCACGGCACACTGGTGTGGCCGCGCCCACCCTCTTCTTGGGTGTTAGTGGTAAAGCTGCGGTTGCCGACCTGTCTGGCAATTACCTACTTTGAGCATTAGAATTCAACCACGGACAATGAAACACTGGTGAGGCCTACCGTCACTGTCGAGAGCAACAACAAATCAACATTGTTGTGCTCCGTCTCGCCCTCTTCCAGTCTCATGATAATGTAGATAGACAGAGCCTGCATCGCGGCAAGTAGCTCCCATTTGTTCAGCTTCGTGTGCTTCACTCTTCTGTCAGTAACCCTTCCATCTCCTAATGGTAAGGCTAATTGGCTGACCGCGTACCTCCGCATACAGTCGCTCACATTCCCAATGAACGTTCTTCCAGAATAACTTGCGATTGCCTCTTACCGGGCCGGTGGTCATATGCACCAGACTAATGCAGTTGGTCAACGGCTCCATATCGTCGTCCGTGACATCTAAACGAATCAGATGAGGATGAATGAAGGGAGGAAGGAGGTTGTCGCGTAGCATCATCTGAGGGTAGGCCCTCAATGTGTGTAATATTAGATTCGCAGTCCTCTGGGATCCCACATTCAACCTCGGACGCTGTAGCAGCGAGCGAATATTTTGAGCTGGGGCCATGGGAATCGATAAACTTGGCGTGAGCTGCTTGTGTTGCATTGAAGCTTTCACATTAACAGCCTCTGATAGAGACTCCGGAAACGGGTATTGACCGGCCTCAGTTCCTATTGCAGAAAGCACAAAATTGTGCGGGCCTGGTGTTGCGTGATCTGCTCCAAGCAAAATTCGGTCTAGAAACTCGAGGTCCAAGTTCGACATAGCGAATTCACTATCCGCATACGTCGCGACATCATCGCTAACTTCAAGTACAGTGTCTACGTCAGCACTCTCGTTTAGCGCTTCAGGTGTGATCAAATGGCTGGTCAATGCATCGACCCGTGCACTTCTGGGTCGTACGTCTCGGGGAGGCTTCGCTGGATACTCGCACTCAACGGCCTTCGCCATGCAACTGGAACATCTCGGACGCCGATGATCGCAACGCGCCTTTCTCTTGGCGCAGGCCACGCAAGAGCGGGCCCGCGGGCCAATTTCACTCTTCCGGGACCGACAGTAATAGCCATGTCTCCTGAGTGTGGACTCTGCATGGCCCTAGTGTCAGCGAAACGTGCGGTATAGAGTTTCGGGACGGACACTTGCCCTTGTCGAAGGGCTTGTTGCAGCGCGCGCATCGCAGGACAGTAGAAGCAAAATTCGGTGCCTGCATTTTGATATCAATTTGGACCGCATGAATCCCAAATTCGATGCGAGATGGCGTTTCTAAGTACAGTACCTTGGACACTTGTTGCATTTGTCAGCGGTCTTGGTAAGCGCTGGTTCTTCAGAGGAGTTAGGGCTAACTTAACGCTTAGGCTAAACCGGCTAGGAAAGGTCAGTCGGGCGGAACATTTTGTAAACTCGAGGCGCCAAGGCGGAGCACTTTGCATGCTTCACATTTCCACCCAACAGCATGGTTGCTCATTCAATTGGGGGCTCCTATACAAAGACTCAGATTGAATCTCGGAGAGGCAATTTTGTCAAGTTCCATCGCAATGCCGAAGAAACAAACCCGAGCTGCAAGATTTACAAAATATATAAACCATCCACCCAGGTGGATAACTTTTTACTAGCATCATCGTGCATTACTTACGAGATTTAACTGACACACGTTCTATCTCTCTTGAACGAGCACAGCAAACAAGCATCACAATGGCGCCATTTCCCTCCCCAACCGCGGTATGGCACGACAAAGCCTACCCGGAAATATCCCCCTCGCGCCCCGAACTATCCGCGCACGGGAGAAACATCCTCATCACTGGCGGAGGTACCGGCATCGGCGCCGAGACCGCCCACCGCTTCGCCCAAGCCGGTGCTGCCCGCATCGCCCTCCTCGGCCGCCGTGAACAACCTTTGCTAGACACCAAGATCTCGATCCAGCGGGACTTCCCCGGCGTCGAGGTCTTCACGGCCCCCACGAACATCACCCGCCAGAGCGAGGTCGATGCCGCCTTCAACCAGTTTCTCGGCCCTGAAGGCCGGCTCCATGTCCTGGTGAGCAACGCGGGGATGATCGGCCCCATGGTGCCGGTGGCCAACGCCCCCGGCGAACAGGCCCTAGACGCCATCCAACAGAACCTGCACGGTGCGTGGTGGGTGGCGCAGGCGTTCCTGCGGTGCGCAGCGCCCGACGCCGCCGTCATCGAGACCTCCTCCAGCGCAGCCCACGTCAACTTCGGGCCCGGGTTGGCCCCGTACAGCGTCGCCAAGATGGCGGTGTTCCGGTTGTGGGATGCCGTCGGATTCGAGAATCCGGGGTTGCGCGTGTATCATGTGCAGCCCGGGGTGGTGGACACGGCGATGAACCGCGAGGCGGGGGGCATCGAGGCACTCGGGTTTGAGGATCATGGTAAGTTCCTGCTGTTCCTTTCTTTCTCTCCAATCCGTTTCCCTTGTTCTTTTTGTTCTTCTTTGTGCCACCTCTTTTTTTTTATACTTTCTCGACCACAAGATGGGAATCCCCGGCTCAGGAAGAAAGGACGACAGGCTGACTTGCTTTTTTTTCCCTCGCGCCTACAGTGGATCTGCCTGCGAGCTTCTACGTTTGGCTGGCCAGCCCCGAGGCAGAGTTTCTGAAGGGCAAGTACCTGTGGGCTAATTGGGATGTGAACGAGCTCAAGCGGAATGCGGAGAAGATTCAATCTACCCCACGACTGAGCATTCAGCTGGGCGGGTGGCCGTTCGCAGATGATAGCTGGGGCCTAAAGTGAAAGTCCGACAATGTTTAATGATACTACCATATTCGACACAGAGTGACGGGTTTTGTGCTTCCAATGCGGCATTGTTTTGGAGAATAGAGTGCAATCTGTCTCCCATACCTCTGTTCTATTGAACGACGAAACCTTGTATGGCTGCGTGTATGGATGAATTGCAATTGAATTGAGTAGTCCAATGGCAGTAATGAGAATGGTCTACAGATCTACAGACACAACTATCTTGATCGAAGGTTGATTGCGTTGCTGACTACTCCGGCGCGATGCTTCTAGAAGACCCTGATTCTGAGGCCAAGGACAGCCGCACTGCTTGGGCTTCTCCGGCAGGAAGGCATCTTTCCTGCCGGTATCATTTCTTTCCTAAACGGCATGCGCTGCCTTAGGGAATAGTTTCTTCGATCCAAAGTACAGGCAGTTCGTCGCTAGCCATGACAGGAGAACGAGTAGGGAATCTGTTAGAATGGCTAGACTGTAAGGTATCTCGTAGACTACAGTACAAGTATTCACGATGATCGCCTTCCAAGATCACTACCTTGAAATGATGAACACGGATGTGCCCGTGAGATGCAATTCTGGGCATACTTGACTCGAGCGAGGCCTCGTCATGTGAGAAAGCGGCGGACCACAGCAGAAACGAAACGAGCACAATTCACATGATCTCCGATTACTTGTCGGGCCCGGCCCTCGAGGGCTCAGCGCTGCCAACAGAAGTTAACGTGCTTCGCAATTATCTACAAATCCAACTGACCGGTTCTCCTACTCAATCGCAAAGAGATCTTAATCAACAACCATGCCGTCGTAAAGTCTAGTGTAAGAGGCATCTCGAGACTCTAGAAATGGACGGGACGGTAGAGAGAAATCCAAACCAGACAGAGAGCATGAAGCTTGCCCACTAAGCATGAAATCAGTGACCCATGACTCTGCAATAGTCAGTCCTCCCATCCGGTTGACTGGAACCGGAATTCTCGCCTGCCATCCGTTGTTCGCACTGGCAATTCTCTCCAAAGACGCTTTGTTGTGGGTATTACGCAGAAGGCTTTCTCTTTTTTTGACCTCCTCAGCCTCGTAAATGCACCGCATGCTAATATGCATATCTGGTGGGGAGGGGGGGGGGGGGGGGCTTAGCAGTGTTGTGGAGGCAACCTGCCGCTTGTCATCGGCGTTCGACCTCCTGCTAACCATGCCTCCTGAAGCCAGCACAGTAACACAGACCATATCCCAAGTATTGAATTATGATAAGATAGGCACTTTTCGCTTTCGCTCTTCCTCCGTTGTTTAAAAACTTTGGGACTGGTGGTTTGTTTCCAAGGAACGGCAGAATGAGCAAGCAAGCCTCACCCTATATAAACGAGGCGTGAAGCTCCTAGAGGGACTGCATATCCAGACCATTGGAAGGTCAGTGTCACTCAAAACAACACCTTGTGTCCACGCAAATGTCTCTTCGCTTGTTAATAGAAGATTGGTTGGACCCCAAGCAGACGTTTCTGTCTGTGCTCGTCGGGGACTTAGAGGATTTCGTCGAGGAACTATGCCTGGAGTGCGCTCATCCAAGTAAAAGCAAGCGACTAGAACGCTTGCGGCACTTTCAAGCGGATTTACGGGCCCTTTTGGCGCAGTGGGATTGGCTGGTTGACCGTGAGTTGGCGCGCTACTTTCATAGAAGGCTCTTGCAAGAAAGATACGAATCGCTGTGTGGGGATTTGAAGGTTATAAGGCAGTGTTTGGCTCAGAAGCTTACTAACTCGGTCTGGAACAGGCTCTACGTCTATTTCAATCGGTTCCGGAACCGTTTACGCTATCACGGCGTCATGGAGGTCCAAAACAGGCTTTTTCAGGAAGCACTTGCCGGGTCATACCAGGAGGCCGCCAATATGGTCGGTCTCCCGAATGACAACAGCGTCCAGCTCAAGTGGTTCCTTTACGCAGCCTGTGAGGCACGGTACCCACGGGCCGACCCCAGGCTCCGGGTGCGGATCAGCGACCTCATTCTGGCGCGCCGCAGAGTCATTACGCGTCAATCAAGCCACCTTCCGCGCGCGACGGTCGACTTCACTCGCACCATTGAGCTTCCTCCGATCCCCGGGATACTACCTGATAAGCACTTCATTCGGTGTCCTTACTGTGAGCACAGATTTTTATCCCAGAATCTTAGTCAATCGAAGTGGAGACGCCACCTGATGGAAGACTTGCGGCCCTATCTCTGCATGTGGGCGCTGTGTCCACACACGTTCAGCTCCATTGACGCTTGGCTCAACCATCTCAAGGACGCCAAAGCTCACCCTGCGAAGCTTCTGGCTTCATTCTTGAACGAATGCCCCTTCTGTGGTTTTCCTTGCGCCGATTACCAGTGGTCCTCGGTGGAGAAGCTGCTGAGACATATTGCAGAACGTCATCTGGAGGAACTTTTTCTGTTGGCACTTCCGGGGGGCCCGACGGATTTGTTCTCGAATGTCTTTCTGAAAGAAGAGAAGATTAGCCTGGAGCCTTACGAGGCTCTTGAGGCTCACGAGGCTTATTTTATGCCTTTCGGGAGCCCACAGGATGATGAAGTCGAAGAGAGTGTTGATACAGAGGAAGACGACGGCCTGACCTCTGAGGGAGTCCGCTCTCCTCGCTCCTTAATTTAGTGAAGCCTTGTGTTGGCTCTAACTACTCCGTCTCTCTTTCGAAGTGCCGATAGAATGCACCTAGACGTCTTGTGCCCTATGTCGGGAGAGAAAGCGAGGGTTGGGGAGGGCTGACACGTAGAGCTCTATTTCCTTACAATAAAGTATTATTCCCTTTAATGATATTCTCTGCCATTCCAGCGCTTTACACTCAAAAGACATAAATGTCACGTGTGGAGCTGGTTGGTCCCTTTGCCGGAAAGCGGGACAAAAAGCTCTGTCCCCGTCCACCAAACATCCTGCAAAGCCTTACAATGACACAGTGGAGCAACCACAGAACACTAGCAACAGTGGGGACATGATGACGATCAAAGGGAAGGAGGGGGTCTCCCATATGCCATTAACCGTGGGGATGGAGTGGTTCCTTGGTGTATCCCTCCCGGTACCGTTTGTACCCCCGCTGCCGCCGGCCTCTTGAACAAAGAACTGCATATCGGCCCTCACCCTTCCCGCTTTGTGACGTCCACAATAGCGGCGCTCTGGTGAGAAGAGACCAGCGAGCATATTGAATTTATGCTATGTTGTCTGTCAGATGTGCTGAAGACTGGCGATGGATGGGCGGATGGGCACGGATAGCATTGGTGGGTTGTTGACATCCAGAGACCTGCCAAGATTGATATTTCTCTGACTGTCACTACTATCTACAGACAGATGCTCCGAAGGGGCACCTCTGGTCGTCTCACAACAGGGAGCAGGTGCGTGAGTCAGACAAACGCCGCAAGTAGAAAGCAAAACGCGACGCCAACCCCTCAGACATCGCGCCTCTTTGCTCCGGCCTGCAAACGAGGTCGATGCAGCCCCCCCTTCTTCTATTCAGGTCTTGCGTAGTCTCTAATATGCCTTGCGCAGCTATAGAAGAAGAGAATGAATGTGACCAAATGCATATAAACAGACATAAACAATCCCTCGTCATCAGTATCAGCGATCTGAAGAAGCAGAACAATTCGATTCCCATGTCCTATCCTTTCTGTTGGGCGCTGACAACCACTTCCAAGCATGGCAAGTTCCAACACCGACACCGACACCAACCCCAATTCTACATGTCGGTGCGTAACCAGAAGGGTGGTCTGCGGGGTCATCAACAAGCTTGTAGGTTGGTTTGTATGGTTGTTCGGAGACGGGTCAATCTTAGAAGCACAGAAGAAACTCTTAGAATCCAAGGTTGAAGCAGAAGCCGAGGTTTTCAGAAAGGCACTCTTGAATGACAACCGATTGCTTGCGACAAGCGTAAGTGAAGAGTGATGGCATCAATGTGGTTGGCGTGGTCTCTGGAACAACACTGATCGCAATTAGGGCTCTATAATGATAGCTGCTAGCGTCGCGCTACTTTCGCACACGAGTGCCAGCCAAACGCACCCGGCAACGCACTGTTTCCTGTTATTCGGCATTGTGTTCTCCATACTTGGGGTTCAACATGCCCTGAAGGAGTCGAGGGTCTTAGCTTTGCTCGTGAAACCATCAGATCTGAAAGATTGGGTGAGAAGAGGAACGCTTGGCGGCGACGAGAACAATATCAAGACCAACAACAGCTCAACCACCCAAAGCCAAGGCCAAGGCCTGAGTGGCCAACAAAGTTCCCAGCAATCCCCTGGGCGGGCGGAGGCTGGAGGATCCCAAAGCTCACGGGTCCAAGAGCGCGGTGCTTTGGCGGCGTCGATCCCGGGCGCATTTTCCTCTTTCGCGTTCCACTCGGTCCTGGTGGGCTGCGGTGTGCATTTAGGGACAGTTCGCAGTCCAGACGATAAAACATCGCCACCTCTGCGCAACAGGCCACAGTTTATTGCCTTCATAATCGCCCTAGGGATTGGCTACTTGCTACACAAACTCTATAGCGTTGGCCTTCCCAAAACTTACGGTCAGATTTCTGAGGAGCCAGACGCAGGGGTGCAGTCACCGCAACAACAGACCACAGTCAATCGGTCGTCATCGCGTCAAGCCCACGATGTTCACGGCGAAGAAGTCGAACGCCTCGCAAGCAATCAATCGCAGAGGGCCGAGGTTGAACGCGTTCGGTCACCCGATTCTCGCGCGGAAAGATGAATGAGTGGGACTGAAAGCGATTCTACCTACCGTCGTGAAGCTAGAGGTAGTCTCGCCCTTTTTGCATCGTCCAGATGCTAATTAGCATACACGCAAGCAGGAAGCGTCGGTAGGTTTTTTGGACTGCAGTTGTTCGAGTTCTCTGGTCGCTTTGTACTGCGCGGGCTTTTGGATTTTACCTTGTAATGTGTTGGCATTCCTCAGATTAAATAACGTTAAAGGATGTTAGATGGTGATCACCATAAGTGCTTCTTGTTCCATGGCGTTTCGGATTCGAACTGAAAGTGGTTGATGCCGACATCGGATCACCCCCTCCCTCTTTCCAAGATGATAATGAGCTTTTGCCTGTCAATAAAGCGGGCGGTGAACTCCCGCGAGGTCCGATATTTGGCCGAGACGACGATGTTCTCAGAACAGACAGCAGCCACCCGAAGATGGTGCTGCTCTTTCTTGCCCCTTGGATGTGATCATATTGAGTCTTCACGCCGACTGCTGGGCTTTAGAACTGCCAGAGGGCTTCCACAATCCCTTGTTTCGACTGCTGTCCCTCCCGCACTCCGTCCGGGACTTTCCTAATTAATGGGACGAGACCCAGGTTCATTTCCCACGACATGGCTTGGATCCTATCACCTTACCCCAATGAAGGATGGATGCATGATGTGTGGTTGGGATCACGATCGTGTAGAAAGAGGCGACCATACTAGAGGGTTCTGGACTTCTGCCAGAAGCCATCTTAAGAGTGCTGACGCACGACGAGTTGGTAGATTTGCCTCCCAGCGGGAGAGCTACATCGATGGAACACGTTTGTTTGTGTTCTGCAAAGTCACGAAGTGAAACAGTTCAACCAGCCTTGACATCTGTTGGGAAATCATGTTCTTACTTCCACTCCCCATGGACAGCCAGTGTCATGCCACTGTCCCCACCGGTCGGTGTACTGGACCCTGAATTGTCATTGAACCGTTCGATGGTCTGCCTGCAAAGACCCGAAGCGTTGTACCTATCGTGATCCTCAGATGCCGAATTGAGGGATGGGATTTCAATCCTGACCAGCTCGATGACTAAGCCCCCACCCCCCTCCTCCTCAAACGGTGTACCTCGCACTTGACGGCGTCTCTTCCAATTCTCCCTGCTTGTTAGGGGGATCATTCCCCGTTGGAGCACCTGCTCTATGTTCTCCATGCTATCTTCGCACGGTCGTCCTCTGATACACCCTGATATGTTCTTCGCAGAAGTGTGAATAGCCTCACCTTAACCCCATCATTTTGAGATTTCTATCTCTCCATCGGTATCAGTGCACGAACGACTACCTTCTAGGCTTGGAAGCCAAATCTACCTGAGGGCGGTGAGAGCCAACTGGCCGCAGGAGGCGGCAGAATCCTGTCAAAGGTACTGTTACCAATTTAGTACAGTGAGTACCTACGTACAAATGAATAGCTGTGTCGGAGATCTGTGCTCGAGCACAGAGAAAGGAAGCTTGGGGAAGATAGGGGTGATAGAATTTCCAGCTTATGCTCTGGTGCATCCTCATCAAGCCCGAAGTCCTCACCCATCAGTGGCTCATCGTCAGTCTGTCCACCAGACGACGAAAGCTATCGTGGTGGTCGTCATGGCTGCTGCTGCTGCTGTTGGTGGTGGTGGTAGTGGTGGTGTATTCTGGCACGGCAACGGACGGATGCCTGACGAGGGCCTTGGCCACCCACCAGTACTCGACCGCATGGATGATGAACCCGGCCCGTTTCGTGCTGGGTGAATCCGACGCGCCGCGGGACAAATCATCCCAGTGGGCCTTCCATCGGTCCAAGCCCCGCTCGACCGCATTGAAAATCCCGGGTTCGTCCGTGAGGGCGTGGACGGCCAGCAAATCGAACAGGACACATTGGAGTGCTGCAGTTCTGTTAGCCAAGCCACACGGGTGCGAGGATTCCGGAATCGAACCGACCCCACTTACCCGACAGAACGAGAAACGACCCAAGGACTGTGCTAGGGAGGTAATCTTCACGGTGGGGGTCGCGACCTTCGGCCCGCATCAGGTCACGCAGGACGGATCGGACCCGGCGGGGTTTACGCCCTGGCTCGCTGGGGACGGCGGCGAGCTGCTCGAATTCTGTGGCATCACGGGCGTTGAACAGGTCGTCCCGCTCAGGGATCGCGAAGAGTACCTCCTCGATCCGGAGCTGGGTCGGGTAGCGGAAGAAGATAACGCAGTAGCAGTCTAGGAGGTAGATGCCGGCCATGACGCTGATGCAGCTTCGTCAGTTTGGTATGCACTACGCGTAGGGGCAGATGTCACGAACCGAACAAGCCCCTCTCGGAGCAGGTATGCGTCCCGGCCAGAGACGTTGGGAATACAGTCGTTCGTGATCTGGTTCAGGTTCAGCATGCGGATGGCGCTGAAGAGCGCTGGCAGGCGTTGCAGGCGGACTCGTCGGATGCTGTCCGGGTCATGCTTGTACGCCTGCAGAGTCACCACGAGCATCGCGGCTTGGATGGTTTCTAGAGTCCTGGCGTCGTTCAGGGCGTTGATGCCTGGATGGATTAACTGCTGGAAAGACGGGCCGCTGAATATAAGGTGTTCGGTGATGCTGGAGTACATTTCTAGATCACTGCCATTGTACGGTGAGGTGTAGACCGCTCCGAGGAGCACCATGGTTAGGATGAGAAGCGTGGATGCTTTGCTCAAGCGAAAGGTTGCGGGGTTAATGAAGTGGTTGTGGAAGGCGTTGTCGAAAAAGGCTTCAAGAAATTTGGCGATGTTCGGCGGCGAGAAGAGCTGCTTCGCTCTGTCTATGTCCATCAGTCGTTCTTCTGAGAGATACTGACGATTTGCCAACAGAGATAAAATCTTGGACGACGTGTTTTCGAGCTCCCTCAAGTCAAACCGGTCTCCCGGAGCAGCGTGTAGGCTGCAGGCGGTATCCAAAGTAGCAGTGTTGATGAATGATTTGAACAGGCTTTCCCAGGATTCGGTGATGATGGGAGGGTGGTGGGATTGATGGTTCACGACACAGCAACCGGACCTCGAGTCTGCGGGGTTGCACTGAGACAGCAGTCGGAGACTCTCGTATCTTGATTCGTTCTCGACATCCGTATAATGCAGGAGGAAGGGTATTGACAGTTTGACAGACTGAGAGATGGGCGTCGCTGGGCTCGGGGTAGCGAGGCTCCCGGGCAATTGCTGGCTTGGAAGCCTGTTGGGAGAGATGGATTTGTGGGACTGCTGATGCGTACGGGCGAATGAGCATACAAAGCCCCTTTGCAGACAGGCCTCGCACGGGCAGTCCCCGTCGCAGAATGATCGAGCTGTAGCGCAGGCATTGCAGGCCTTCCGCTTTCTTCCCGGCTTGCCATGGTCGGGAGGTTGCCAGTCACCACCCTTCTTACATGTTCTGAGATGGCGACGTAGAACGTCCCTGCATGTAGAGAGTAAGGTCAGCTGGATCTTTCAGAGTGTATTGGAGGTCTTATACCTTCTCCGATATACACCACCACAGTGATTGCAAGTCAGCTTGGCTACCGGCACATCTAACTAGGGTTCAGATCTTGTCCGGGAATACTGTAAGAATGGGGTGGCTTACGGCTCGCTTCGTGTCGTCGCAGGTGGCTCTTAGTGGTGAATACTTTGTTGCAGATGCTACAAGCCACTGTAGTCTGTGCGTCGCGTGTAGAGAGCGAGAGAGAATTGAGATTGGATGGTTCTCGAATGCCTTTTGACGACATAATAAGAGGAGTTTGAAACGTTTAGGTGTATGAGGCAAAGAGAGAGTCGGATTCTGAGAGGGAGAGTGAGTGGGAGCTGAGATCGAAAAAAAGCCCAAGTGGGGCCCGGCGGGAAGACCTTACGACTTCCGGGATTCTAGTCGGGAAATCCCACATGCTGGTCGGAAAACCCACATCAAATGGAAATGTATACTATGCCCAGCCCAGTGCTCATCATCCCCTACCACTTTACCATTTCCCATTTCCTGAGCCCACCGGTAAAAGTCAGCATATATTCATTTAGTACAAGCAACTTCCCCCACCACTTTCGACATGTATCTGTTACGTTCAAGTCATCCACGGATTCTCAATCATGGTACTGTACGCCAACATGAAGAACTTTGGGCCATTCCGCTGACCTCAATATATCCCCGTCTCTCGTTCAGCAGTCGCATCTCTATTCTTTCGATTGCGCGCGCAATCAACTTACATGACGCACTCCCCTCGCGCCCTCCCCTCAGTCAACACATTCAATCGCTCGATGCATACAGATAGCAGCACCCCACCACCATCCACCTCTCTCTCGACCGAAAAACGACCCATGAACGTAGCCGAGCACGTCCTGTACGCAACCACCCTTACCCCCCTTAGGATCTTCGCACTGACCTCCCAAAGGACCACCTTCGACCAGATCGTCAACTGGGCGCGACAGGGCTCCCTCTGGCCGCTCAGCTTCGGGCTGGCCTGCTGCGCCCTCGAGATGATGCACGTGTCGATGCCGCGCTACGACCAGGACCGGCTGGGGATCATCTTCCGGGCGTCGCCGCGCCAGGCGGACGTGATGATCGTGGCGGGCACGGTCACCAACAAGATGGCGCCCGCGCTGCGGCAGTGCTACGACCAGATGGCCGAGCCCCGCTGGGTGATCAGCATGGGCAGCTGCGCCAACGGCGGCGGCTACTACCACTACAGCTACAGCGTCGTGCGCGGAGTCGACCGCCTCGTCCCCGTGGACGTGTACATCCCCGGCTGCCCGCCGACGGCCGAGGCCACCCTCTACGGGGTGTTTCAGCTGCAGAAGAAGATGCGGCGCACGAAGGTCACCCGGATGTGGTATCGGCGGTGAGGGTGGTTGTTGCCTCAAGGATGGAAACACTTTTCTTTCTGCGGTGTTGTTTGTTTCGTATGTTCATGGTTTACTGGGGTGTCGATTTGAGTAATTGGGATAGGCACATAGATGGGCAATTGCATTGTATTTGCGTTGTGCAACGTCGAAATGTTTCTGGTGCGTGACAGACAAGGCTATCCGAAGTTGCCCAATCGCAGAAGGTTACTTGCACGCTCCGACGAGTCAGTAAAGGTGAGCAACAATCCATGATCCTAACAGGTGACTGGGTATTGAGAAGCAATGTAATTGACTCAACTTGACTGACAATGTGGCAACATAAGAGTTGGGAACAATGTCTCATATCGTGTTGAAATGGAAGATGGGAGGTCGGTAAATCAAGTCCAGCTCGGTGACCCTAAGTCAGGAGCGGGAAGCGTGAAAGAAAGCCAAACGGGAAAACTCGGAGATCATGAACCACCAAAGAATGGCGAAGACTTGACGCGGGTCAGTACAGTACAGCACATACCTTGAAAACCAGCCCTAACCTTCGCCCACCCCCTCCCCCACTCTCCCAGCACAACCCACATCCCACCATGCACCCTCTACCCGGGACTATAAATATCCTCATTCTCGATAACAAGTCGGCGATCCAACCTCTTCAAAGCAGAAAGCCTCTCCGCAAACCGCTCCAACGCGCCGGGAAACACCCTCGCACGGTCCAGAAACGCCACCGTCTCAACATTCGGGAATCTTGTCTGTATGTCCAAAAGTCACCTAGTCAGCTCATCCGCCATCATCATCATCATCCCGCACAGGTGAAGACAAGAAACCCACTGGAATCTCCTCAAACAACGCCTTCCACTCCGCATGCCGCACGCAGTACGTATCCGGCCACGACTCGAACCGCGGATCGATCTCCAGCACCCTGACCTGGCCACCCCGCACCGGCGGCACACACGACAATTCACCCCCGCCCGCCCCGGGACACACCAAGGTGACAGACTCTAGCCGGGGAAACTCGACCTCGCGCAGTGCTGCGCCGTAATACTGCGTGACCGGCTCGGCGGCGGTGACGAGGCGGGCGCGCGTCACCATCGCAGCGTACATCTGTCGGCGCGCAGGGTCGGCAATCCGCGCCAGGCGGTCGAGGAGGTCGTTGCTGCTGTGCGAGCACTCGAGGTCGTCGCGCCAGAGCACGGGGAGGGTCGTGGCCGACCAGTGGCGGCTAACGAGGGCGCAGCGGTAGAGGGCGCCTGCGCGGGTGTAGTGGTATGTGGATTCGTGCTCGTCTGCGTCCTCGTCCCAGGTGGTGTCGGCGATTGAGGCTTGGTCGTCGTCGACGTCGATGCTTGTCTCTTTGGGAGGGTCGTCGCAGTCGTCGGCGGATAGGGTGGGGGTGGATTCTGGGGGGAGGGGTGCGCGCGTGGTGGGCCAGGTGTTAAGCGTGTCGGCGTGGATCCAGGCGATTATCTCAGTGAGGATCTCGGGGAGGAAGAGGGCGCGCTGGGTGGCTGGTGTCTGTGCGGGTGGATCCATGGTTGATGTATGGATTTGGAAGTGCGACGGGAACAGGCGGCGGGGTGTATCCTTTTCAGTGGTGTTGCGATGCAAGTATATCCTGCACGATTGCACGCGGGGTCGGATGAGGCTGACGCTAACAGCCGAGTGAGTCACACAATATATTGAGCTTGGACCCACTATAGGACTGCCGTGTATAGGTTTAGGTTGTGCTAGTGCAACAGGGAGGGTGCATGGGTTACACAGTGGCTGCATTACGGAGCACTGCATCGCGCGTGGTGCGACGGGTGTACTCATGCAACACGGATCGCTCTCTCCGATTGTGGTGCGGCGTATGTGAGTAACCGATGGGAATCGTGTTAGGAGCCGCAATGATGTCGAAGCACTCGGATCTCCAGACTTTGGAGATTTTCAACAAGGAACAGAGCCTCAGAGATCCGCTTATAGTGTCACTTAGGTCTATCGCGCCCTGGGCAAGGATAGCTCGGGAAGAGATTGGGGCAAAAGAGGAATTTCAATTTTTACAAGAACAGAAGGCTATCGGTACAAAGAGATTTTGTCGATGTCCGAAAGTCCAGCCTGGTGTCTGGACCAGGATCTATTTCAGGCACCGGGCGCTCTGCGCCGGGGCTCCGATGTCGTATCTGAGCGAGGCGCTATCGCGCTTGAGCGGGATAGGCTCCTGAGCACAGCTCGGCTCGCTGTCGGAAGGCAGGTGGTCAGAAGCAAAGTAAAACAAAAAGTATAGCCCAACCTGAGCTTCGGTGGAACCCTTACCGATACAGTTGGCATGTCATGCCAGGAATCAGCTCAACAGAATTGATGACACCCGCGGGTCTATACATCGTAGCGTTAGCACAACCTCCATAGTAAGTAAGGCAGCCTGCTCCTACGTCGTAATGCAAGATCCATCCCCATTGCTGTGAACGTAAGGCCCGAGGAAGTGGTCCTGGGCGAAGAGTCCGGCCTGCGTGGATGTTAGTCTCGTCATCGCATTCCTCCAGTTGAAGACCACTAACCTGGGTCGAGGAGTAGGCCAAGGCGGGAACAATGGCAGCCAAGGCACTGGACAAGAAGAGGGCAAACTTCATTTTGGCGGTGATGGTGGAGGTCGGTGTTGATCTTGTTGTTGTCGGGGTTGTGGAGGCGGTTGTCGACGTCGATGTGAATGATGATCCTCTATTTGCCACATGCAACCGACGCGGATTTATAGCAATTTGACTAGGAGTGGTTTCGACGCGGGACCTCGCGGTTTGTTTGTGTTTTGTCGACCGTACATGGAAGTATGCAAATCGCAATTCGGTCTTCATATTTTGTGTCACATAAAACTCAGGCCCAGGGGGGCTTTTGGGCCACACACGGCTGCAGGGAGAACAAGGAGCCGTGCGGAAATAGACTCCCCGTCCAACCAAGCCGACTTTCCGCGGTCTTAGTATGGTATGCAGCGTTCCGATCGGGGTTGCCGATCCCTTGCTCCTGACCTATGAAGGGCGGCGCAGGTGGAGGAACTCCCCGCAACACAGTGCGATATCCGCGCGTACATGTGGGATAGGATGCTTGTTATTGCATTTCCAAGGGTAAACAAATTTTCCCTCTTAGCAATTGGTCATATGAGACCACTCAGTATTGTTGGCGGAGATACTTGGGCGTCTTTCTGTAGCCGTCCAAGCATACTCCAGACCAAAACGAGGGTGAAGATTGAAGGGGGTCGAGGGGTGGAATGGTCAAGTAAGCACTTGTTAATTCATCTGAAACCAGGGCGGCGAGGATATGCTTGCAAAGAAAACAGCTGATGGATCTCAATCAAGGACTCTACAATCGAAGACAAGACATCTATGCACCTCCACTCTATTGGCATCCAATACATGTCTTGAATTAGGTCAGAGAAGGGGTGGATTTGCCCCAGGAGCAACCGACCCAAGAACGCGGTACCCGGTGCAAATCTGGTGGGACCCTTCACGGCCTGATCTGCGTGTCAGACTGTCCTTGACACAACAAGGCTTCCTTATTACCTGCTCGCCAGCAAAGGCTCGGTTTCCCCTGCGGTAGCCTCCAAAGCGCCGACGACAGCACGTCTCCGCGCCGCCAGCAAGAACAAGAGCCCCTGTCCGACCGCGAAAATCAGACTGTCCACCGCCGGCCACCCCACCCACAGGAACCAAGCATAGACCAACGGCCAAGACAGCGGATAGTCGTCTGGGAAAGGTGGACTGGTGACCCGAAAAGGCCAGGCCCCCGCCAACAGCAGAAACACAACCGCCTGAGCACCCAGTCCCCGCACACTGATGCCACTGTGGTGGTGTGGTCCTGGACGAAGCAGGGTGACCGCCTGACACAGAAACGCTCCCAGACTGAGCCACGTCACCGCCGGGTTGACGTAGAGTAGATGGCAGCCGCTGAAGATCGCGTGTGTTAGGTCAGCCTCCGGGTCTTGGTAGAGCAACACGATGAGTAACGCCCCTGGTGCGAGGGAGATGGCGAGGAAGATGCCGTAGAGAGTTGACGCGTAGATCTTTCGTCCGCGGGATAGTCCGGGGGATGGATACCAGAGACACATGCCAAATCTTTGGGGTCAGTTCTGGTGTGTAAATCCCATGAGTGGCCCTTGAGCCTTATGGGAAATTCAACTGGTCGCAATACTTACTGAAGAACGAAAAGCACCCAGACAGTGGCAAGTTGGCAGAAGTTCAGCCAGTCGCCCCAGGACTTGGGGTTGTCGATGAAGAAGTCTGCGCCATGGGGGAGACTGACGTAGATCAGACCGACGAGGAACTGTTCCGTAGCGCAGATGGTGTTGAGGACGACGAAAAAGAGCGACAGGCCTGAGGTGTCCTTCTTGGATCGGGTGAGATGGAGTTGGGGGAGAAATGAGTAGATGGTCAGGCCGAGGCCGATGCTAATGAAGGCAGTCTGTTTAGTATGGACGATGTGTCAACACGGATTGGACATACATGCGAAACACGTTATGCAGCATTGGGGCCGCCGATTTTGTTACCGGGCATAACAACCGTGGACGAACTTTGGGTGAAATTTCAGCACATGAATCGAAGCTCCCAGCTTAAGGGGCATGATAATGTATTTAGATTCAATCTTGCGACTGGTGGTCCAATCTAATTTAAATTAGCCACTGTGCTAGTCAAGCTAGTCAATGCATCGTTACAAAGTGGCTACTTGTACACTCTCGCTGCTGTCGATTAATCATCATATTGTACTTTGCTTTGCGACATCTAGCAGTGGTATTTGACTCTGTGATATCCAGCATTGATAATCGGAGAATTACTATCAGCAGGGTCTTGTAGAGGGGACGCAATGGAATTGTACACAATGAAAACAAAACAAGCCAAGTCATGCCCAGCTTCTCGCTTCTGGATCATCGAGGTGCTCTTCTAACGTCATTGGCCTGTTGAATTTGGAGTCAGATTTTAGTGAGATTACGGGGACCATTTCCCGGGTTGCACAATGCATGGCCGTCTACTCCGTACAGGCTTATAGTTAAAAGGGTCCTAAGCGGGAATCCGGGTAGAAGCGGCCGGTAAGTTAGGATTCGCTTGAACTGTGATCGCACTCCACTGCTGACAGGGTCTTGAATGCAGGGATGATGAAGGACACTCTTGACACCTAATCTAGGTCTGATTTGATTTCGCAGCAACACGGAGCGTAATGTCTACACTGGGCGGTGTATCATTGACAACATGAATCCCCGGCAAAAGTTCTTGCCGGCTGCCGGCCTTTTTCTGCCTCTGCCTTCCGCTCAGGGCGGATAAATGTTGCATATGTGATCTATTTTTAGCCCAAATGCTATCCACGGGGCTTCGTAATCATACACACATTAGTTAGTTAAGTCGATCTGGTTATTCAATTGGAGATGCCAGAACTGTGATAGTATCATCGATGTAGTCAGTCTTGAATGGTCACTCGAATCAAGCTTGGATAACAGGGACTGTCCCGTCAATGTTTTGTTAAACCATCTGAGCGACCACGCTATCCCTGACCTCGGCAGGTCCCTGAGCCGACCAAATCATGTATTCGTGGATTCGACCAGCCATTGTGCCACAATATCGAAGTGGATCGATGACTGTAGCCCGTCCATCTCATTTTCTGGGCTAGAGTAACGTGACTATCCTTGGATACAAATTTCTTAGTCATTACCCCATAACTTACTCCCCTCGTGTACTATATATATCTCACGTCACGCGGCACTCGATCATCGCACGTTCTCAACGACATTGCACTGGGAACCGAACCACCGTCCCACAGTGGCAACACCAGCACGTCAGCTGTCCCCTTGCTGGACGTTATGTAAGTGTGTACTATAAAAATCCCATCACAGCCACCACGCACCCTCCCCACCGGATCGTCAAAGACCCGACCCTGCAGATCCGGCAATCTGTTTCAGCTGGAATGACACCATCCGGATTGATCAGCGGCGTCTACCCCACACCTAGACCTCCAGCCCCAGGTACAGTACATGTACACATCAGGTCCGTTGATCATGGATCAGAGCAGGGGTACGGGTACGTAACCCTAGTCGTTCGTGCTCAATAGTCCTCCTGAATACTCGTACTTTCTCCAGTAGCTATACCTATGATTCGCGGGACTAGCACTCTGTAGCACCATTGCCTATCGGTGACTTTACCCATGATTGAAACCCATAAAGTAAAGAACTGAGAATAGCACTTCCCGAGTAGGAGTACTCGTACTAGATAGATAAGTTAACCGCCGCGACTCAATCGCACCAACAGACCTAATCCGCCGGAAAACCAAGCGAGGCCGCCCCGGGAATCCTTCCCCGTAGCACCACTTCAGATCCCGGAAGAACGAGACCCCGATAGGGAGGGGGGATTTACCCGCGGCGATCCGGTCTCGCTCATTTGCTGGGCTGGTGACCGCCCCGTGTCCGCCCGATCGACCCGGTAGCGGGTTTGCGGGTTCCAGTCTTTCTCCCCCCCCCTATTCCCCTTTTGTGGGATGTGTTGTTTCGGGGGAAGCTATTTCTGGCGAGGACTGATTTCTCATGTTCTAGAAGGTATTTGGCTTCGTATTCGTAAGGCTGCATCGCGAGGTTTGCGTTGGTGTGGGATCTGAAGTGTGATTGATGATCGAGCTTGGATTTGTGGGGGTTTGGTGGCTAGAAGGAGAAGGAGAATGTTGTGTTGGAAAGTGTATTCATCATTATTGGTTCTTCCCTTGCACGGCAAAGGGAAGGTCTGATCTATGCTCTATAGGACATGGACGCTCTAGGTGGTATATTCTAATAACAGGAGTGAACGCTAGACAGGATGGGTGACGCCGAGATAGTGGAACAAAGGAGACAAGGAAATATTAGGAAGGAGTTTTAGGCCGTGATCTTGAAGCCCTGCTTCGTCATGGTGGAGGAGGAGGAGGAGGATGATGATGATGAGGTGGAGGGAGTCTGTCCGAGACGATGAGGATACTCGAAGCTCTCAATCGGATGAAAGCGCGTCAGTAGCGGATGTACTGACGGGAAGTATGAGTGATCCTGTGGAGGAGTCGGTCTGGATTGGAGCAGACGAATTGCCGATGGAGTCGCAGGTGGAGAGACACCGGACACGGCGTGGTTCCCTGGGTCTGGTGAGGACCGTGATGGGTGGTTGTTTTGATAGAAATATTGAGTTGATCAAGCGCGATGAGACGTGGTCGAGATTGAGTGAAGAATAGGTTTGAGTTTAACAAGCGACAACAGGCACTCCGGATTGAGACCAGTGCACACTGCCACTCCGGCGGGAGAAAATCTTCTCCATGCACCGGCGGCCCTTGTCGAGGAGGCTCTTCTTCTCGGTGGGCTCCGGGGCCCATTTGATGGACGGGGTCTTCACGGCGGTCGACTTGACAGCTGCCGACTTCACCGGGGCAGGAGCCGCGGACAAGGGCTTGGAGCCGCGGCGGGAGCGCCGGGATGGGACGGGCAGGTCGTTGTCGAGGTCATCGTCGCTGTCGCTGCCCATGGAGCGGATGTGGACCTGGATGTCCCGCTTGACGAGCTCCATGGACTTCTCATGGACGCGGGCATGGCCGAGGCACCGGCGCAGATCGGGCTGCTTGGCGCTGCTTTCGTGTTCATACTTCTCGCCGGAAACGAGACAGAGATGGAGATGGAGCGAGGATTTGGTCGCGAAGGGGGAGCGACGCTGAGGGCGCACGGGTGGAGGAGTCGGTTTGGCGAAGAGGAAGGAAGAGGTGTAGGACATTGTAGGTTTAGACCTTGGGTGGACGAGAGACTCGATAGTGGTGTGTAGTGTATGTATGTACGCAGGCACTACTCCGTCACCCAAAGGGCGGGGAGAGTCAAGGTGAATTGGTGTTGGTTTGGAGAGGAAAGGAAACGTAGAGCTGCTTGTTTGGTTGACAGTTTTCCCTTCCCTGGACTGCCGGACCTTGAGAGTCTATATAGGGTCCCAGGGGAAGGAAAGCCAGCTTGCGATAAGAACAAGAAAAGAAAGGCCGAACAGGTCATGGGGTGAGCAAAAGTCTGCTTGCCAGGGCTCTAGAACTTCCCCGGTGGATCAGTGGGTGGATCCGCCCATCGGTGGCCGACTGTTCCAGCCCTGCCATCAGGCCGACAAACCCCTCGACCGCCACTGCCCAACTGCACAAAATTGCTCAGGAACCACTCGGTGACAATGGATCATGAAACGTTAATGATAATGCACGGTCAGGGCCACTGCCAATCAGTGAGTGGCGTCACACCCATGCGATACAGGCACGCAGGCACACAGGCAGGCACCGGGACTGATGGCAACCACTTCACCAGCCAGTCATTCAATAAGGTTTCCTACACTGGAAGAGGGAAAGATGTCCGTGCACGGGCACGTGGGTCTGATAAGCGATTCATAATGCATTTGGTGTTCATTTTTTATTTTTGGGGCCGGGTGGAGCCCTCGGAGTGTGTGGCTTTGAAACCTGGAAGTCTCGAGCATCGACGCGACAGCTCGATCACCTTCACAACTCACCAGGTGTACGAATCTTTGGCGCAGAGTCAACGACTCCACCACAGTAGTGCTGACGTTCCCTTTTGCTGGTGCCCCTCCTTCCCCTCTCCCACCCCGTCCACTAGATGGTGTCATCAGAGTGGCAATTTTGAGCGGCCAGATTGACACTGAGTCACTGAGTCACCGCTCATTGACGCGATGCGGGTGCGTAATTTCTTCTAATTGTGTGCTGTGCCTGGACCAAAGACTATTCCATGAGGGTCTTAGACTGAGGGATGGCGTCAGAGAGCCGGCTCCATCCCACAATCCTCAATCAATAGTCTCATGTCTGTGTGTGACTGAGGGTGATGCATTATCAACTTCGGGATGGGGGAGGTGTCAATCCTCGGACCGGCCAACGGAATCGGGCCCCCGATAAGAAACCGGTTTAGCGTGTCTGGTGCAGCTCGCAAGCTACCCTCCCTGCAAGCATGGGAGTTTCCGATCAGCAGATCGACACTCGCTCAACCGTACTTCCCTGCTGGAGGTGATCTGGTTTCTGCAATCTGCAGCCTGCAGTATGCTGGTGGCTTATAACTCGGTGAACCTCCCCCCTCCTACTGTGTGTGATCTATACTATCTGTCTGTCTGCATGAACACCTTTACCTGCATTTTATTCACATTTATCTTATTCTGGCGCCAACTCCGGTCGCAAAGGCCAAAAACCACATTTTCATCCGCTTATTGTCGGCGTGGCACGAGTTATGTAATCTCCGCGCACAACGCTGGCGCTGGTTAGGTAAGGTTAACTTTGTTTATTTTTTCCTACCTCATGCGCCATCCTACCCGTCGCATCGCTTCAACAGGACTGATCCATGATGGCGACACAACCTGCTCCTTTGGGCGAAAAACAACCCACGCAGTGGAGGAAAAGTTATGACTCGGGTGAGCAGGTGGTGGCTTGCCATTGCCCCTCCTCCCTTCCTCCCCGATGGTCAATGCATCGCGTCTATCGTTTGAATGCGTGATTTTTTTTTTCCCTTTGGTCTGCAAAACTCTATCACCGAGGAACAAGCAAGTCTTTTTTTTAAGTTAGTTGTACTCCGTCCTCCGTAGGGAGTCGAGGGACACTATCGACAATCGGCACGCCACAATACGGACGTTTTCTCTGGGTCAACCCAAACCTAGCTAGTAAGCTCGTGTGAGTCGATGGCGATCTAGAACGAGTCGATGGTTCTGGATGTTGGTTGTGCGCGATGCGACGGCGGCTAGTGCAGTGAATGCAGGTGTCGTGCTAGTTCTTCGGTCTTCGCAGTAGAATAGTGAAGTCTAGTCTACTACGTAATCCGGCCTGTCTGACTCCGGCGCAGAAACGCACTTGAGGTCTGAGCTTAATTCCCCTGTCCCCCTCCCTTCCCCTTTTTATGAGTGAGTAGATGCTCCTTTTCACTCCTGTGTGCCCAATCACCGATAATGTGATGCCCACGCGGATGGCGTTGCCTAAATTGCGATTGCAGCGGGAGGGTCGGGATTATCATGAACCAACGGTCGGGATTCCTTGCCTGGAAGTATTCTCCCTTCCCGATTGTGTAGCAGTGTCCATCCCGGGCTCAGTCGTTCAATTTCTTGATTCTTGTCTAGATTGTGGTGTGGGGTGGATGGACCCTGAGGGCTAAGTTATCAGCTAGACCCCCTAGTCGACAGTACTACTCTGGACTACGTCGTTACCGAGTCGATAGCTCCGCGCGTTGCCATTGCATTATGCAATCGAATTGCCCCTCCTTCATCCTTAAATCTGTTCACATGACTATCAGGTAAATCAATCGCAATCCTGCATGCATATATACCCCCCCAATCTGCCCCTCCCTCAAACCTTCCCAATCCACCGAGAAGAAAAAGCAAACACCGAGAAAACCTTTCTTCCCGCCGAAAAGGCAAGAATCCCGAACTTCCGGGTTTGCTTTTCGCTTTTCTTAATTTTTTTTTTCTTTGGCTTTTTGTGCTCGCCCTCGCCTGCCGGCTTGGCTGGCTGGTTCGGATGTTGGCATTGATAAGCCACGGCCACTAGACCCGAACCGGAGATCCCGGATCTCGGAGATCAGCCGGCGCCCATGGATTGGGATTCTGGTTGATGTTATCTGTCACCGGCACAAACAGAACAACATGTCATTCGCTGGGTCTTATCAGTATGCAATGCAAATGAAGACGGGTCGGTTTATTCCATCGCCCATAGGTTGTCGAACGTCCAGGCGGCGGGATTGCCGAAGAAGAATTCTTCGAGGGAGAGGTCTTCTTGGCTGAAGGTTGGCTGTTTGTGTTTGTACTGGTGGTTAGTTGGGGTGCTCTTCTGATCCCCAAAGGGAGGGCTTTGGGGAAAGGGTCTGAACTTACGCGGGATAAGTCCGGGTCGAGCAGAGACGCTCCGGTTAAGTCTGCGGGTAGATGGAGTTGGGTCGCGGTGGTGGTGTCGGGCGGGTTCATCTATACAACTGTTAACACCCACCCAGACAGCTGATTTGACTGCTGGGGTGAATGAAATGACGGCCATCACCCACCGTAATCAGCCGCATCGGAAACAGAAGCTCCTTCGCCTTGCGCAGATCCTCCTGGTGCGCCAGCACCCGATGATACTGCCGCACCACCTCGTAGATCGCCTCCTCCTTCTGCACCGCCGGGTGCGCCGGGTCGTGGATCCGCGACCGCAGGAACGCCGCCGCCGCCGCGATGTACCAGTAGTGCGTGTACCCGGTGCCCAGGCGCGTGGTCTTCTCCTCGAGAAGGTGCAGAACCGCCTCGATGTAGTGGATCAGCGTGGTGCTGTTCGATTGGAGGAGGAGGTTATCTTTCCCCCCCAAACTTTATCAGTATATCTGCCTTGACACTAAGGTGGAGGGTGGGCGTGGACGTACCGTGCACGCTGGCAGCGATGTACATGTTATGGCAGATCACCAGCGCGCTCTTGAAGTAGTCGTGGCGCAGCAGCAGTAGGAGGTGGTTCCCCGCCTCCTTGAGCTGGCGGTGCTGGTCGATGAGCCGGAACGCGGCGTTGAAGCACACCATCCGCGAGAGCGAGTAGCGCGGGTTGGTGTCTGCCTGCCGCGCGAACGGCGCATGAAGCAGGATCAGGAAGTGTCGGAGCTGGATGTCCAGCAGCACGCGGGCTAGAGTTGGGGTACGTCCTCGTGCTGACATCCCCGTGGTGCCGGCGTCGTCGTCGGGCCACGGGGGCAGTCTGTGCAGCGCGGCCGTGATCCGCTCCTCGTTGCGGAGCACCTCCTCGTACTCGGATTGCGCGTGGATATCGTTGACGAGGGAGTTCAGGGCGGCGCGCAGCGGGAAACTCGACGCCGAGACCCGCAGGAACGAGCACGTCGTGTACACCTCCGCCGGCTGCGAGGGCGGGAGCGCCGCGGCGTCGACCGCCAGCGCCTCGTCGTTGATGTTCAGCGGCGGCGCGGTGTCCGCGGTCATCGCCGCGCCCGCGGACGGCATGCCGCGGTCGGTCGAGATCTGCAGCTCCAGCTCGAGGATGGTCGCCCACAGCCGCCGGCGCATCTCCAGGTCGAAGACCGACACCCGGTCGCCCAGGATGGTCGGGTCGCGGTGGAAGCCGGCCGACATGGCCTCGCGCACCAGCGTGCCCGCCGCCGTCCACGTGCGCTTCTTCTTCACCACGTTCACCATCTTCGCCACCAGCAGGAGGCACCGGATCTGCCAGATCGCCAGGTAGACGTGCTTCTGGCTCTGCCGCGGTAGCCACGCCTCCACCGCCTCAATCCACAGCGTCGCGCGCTCGCGCGCCATCGCGCTGTCGCCGATGTATTTGGGCTGTTGCTGCTGCTGGGCCGGCGGCGCCGCGAGGCAGCCCACGCAGGCGAGCATTAGCATCAGCGTGACGACGAACGCCGGCCGCGCGGCGCGGCTATCCTCGCGGAATGCCTCGTACTCCCGCATGAAGCTGGGGTAGTGCAGGATGCGGTAGAGGGTCTCGAAGGTGTCGAAGTAGAGCTGCACGTGGGCGTCCATGGTCTCCGGGTCCGGGAGTAGCCTGACGAGTTCCCATTCATGCTGCGGCAGCAGGTCCGTCCGCATGCCCTTCCACTTCACCTGCAGAGCCTTCAACTCCCGCTGCAAGCTGGGCAGGGAGGTGCGCTGCATGATTGTTTCCTTCATGAAGGATCGCAACTCAGGAAACTAGCCCCCATGAACATCAGCGAGGTGCCTTGCACAGTGACGAGTCGGAGAGTAACACCCACATGAGAAATCAAACTAATTGGATTCGTACTCCCGTAGTAATGGGTCTTGAAATTCTCGCCCCGCAGAATCGTCGTCTGCACCCGCAGCCGCTCCCCGCCGGACCCCGGGGGCCCGATCCCATCATCATGACCATCGGTGTTGTCGGCCGCGTTACTGCGGATCGACGGGCGCTCCTCATTGATTTCCGTCGCCGACGACGACGCCCCAAGTAGCTGCCAGCTGCCTGCGTTCTGCGGCGCCGCCAGCGATACCACCCTCGCCTCGGGGGCCGGTTGGTTGACTGTGTTGTGCTTCGGCCCCCCTGGGCCAAAATGGTCCTGTGGCGCCGGCGCTGGCGCCGGCTGGGGACTGTGCAACGTGTACGCACTATTGTGCAGCAAGGCGGACCGCTCCTCCTCCGGCAAAAGGGGGGATTCATTGTAGGAGCATGACTCGGCGATCCCGCCTTTCCGACACCGCCCGCAGGCCGGGACCTCGCGGTCGCATTTGAGCTTGCGACGTCGGCAGTCGTAGCACGAGAGCGCCTTGCGTCTGCGTTTGGGCTTGTCCGAGCTCGGTCGCCGAGGGGATTTGGAGATCCGCGATGGGGGGTGGGATTGCATTTTTTGTTGATCGGGGCTAAGTTCGGCAGAAAGAGAGAAGGAGCATGGCAGATTGCGTCGTAGCTCCGAGGCGGGTGCGCGGGGCTTATGAGGTCTCGGACATTGCTCGCCTCGGGGTTTAGGGGCTGGGGGATTGGCTCACTCGGTGTTATCAGAAGTGAGATACTTCAGTGGGAGTTTTGATTGGTGGAATCCTTTATCTGATTGATTGATAACGGGTGAGGGCCGGAAGGCCAGGTTCCGATTGGGTTGATGTCGGAGTCAAGGCTCGGTGGGCAGTCGCCTAGCCACCTATCTTTAGGACTGATGGGTGCCTGCGATGCGCGCCATCTTAGAGTTGCTATACGCGCTCAGCACACGTGTGATATGCTGCGGTCACGCAATACATGGCCCGTACAGGCAGGGTAATTTGTCACGCAAGGACTGTCGGTACGCGCAAGGGTATCCTTGCGTAGGTGTCAATGTGTGGCCACACGCCCGGGAAAGCGGACAGCTCGGAGGAGATACCCGGTTTTCCAGCCCGCATATGCATCTACATCATTGTTCCTGTATGTATGACATCGATGCATCACATTACCTTGCATTTGTATACCGACGCAAAGTGAGTGCAGTGAAAAGTTCACCATGAAAAAAAGATCTTTTCGATATTGGGTCGGGGCTTGAAACGAAGCTGGAGCACGTTGTCCGAGAGTCTACACCAGCGATGACGGGGACACAATACGCTTAAGTCACGAAGTATCCCGCTAGAAACTCATATTCAGGAAAAAGTCCAGGTCGATCGCGTCCGGCTGCGCAAAAGGATAGAACGAGACATCGTCCGGCGCAGTGGGGATGACCGTGTCGTCCCCGAGGCCGTGGGTGCCCTCGCCCAGCGAGCGCTCGAGGTGGTCGATGCCCTTGCGCTTCTTGTTTGCGGACGCCCGCACGAGCTGTCGGACGGTCGCCAGCGCCTCCGTAGCTAAATGCGTGTTGAGCCGGTCGGCAATACTCTGCAGAGTCTCCATCGCGCGGGGGATCACAGCCAGACTGTCCGGCGTGTCGAGCGCCAGCAGGACACAGATGAACTGGAACACAGTGCCCAGAACATTCCACCAGGGCTGGTCCATAAAGACCAGTCTTTGCGCCGGGGCGAGCGCGGCCGTCCCCGCGCTGATGATCTCTTCAATCTGCTGTGGGTGGAAGTGGAAGTTGATCAGGCGCAGCCGACGGTATAGGCAGAAAATGAGATCGGCTTTCACCAGCACCAGGAAGTCATGATCGACTTTGATACGGATGACCTTCCGCAGCGCGGATACTTGATCTTCGGCGCCTGCGCCGACTTCCCGGCTAGGAGTGCTCACAGGTATAGCCTGAACCAAGGAACAGAGTTGGGAAGAAAGGTCGGTTTTGAAGGTGGCAGAGAAGTCCTCTTGCCGTGCATGCAGCGTGGGGTTCATCACGGACCGCCCATAGTCCCAGGCGATCAGCGTTTGCAGACATTCGGCCACCTGCGCAGTGCGTCTGGGGTTGTACGGCTGTCGTGATGCCGTGTCGGGCGGGGCCCTGCCGGGCGCCAGCATGAAGCCGTCAGGCCCGTGTTGGAGTCCCGTAGCCTCGACAAGATGCATCATGGTGCAGCTACAGAGCCAGGAGACATGTGGTCTACTCGTCGTGCGCATGTATAGCGTGCGCAGGAAGTATGCGGCCACGTGCTCGATGGTCGGGAATCGGCCGGCGACGTAGTCCTCGAGGATGCTTTTCGCGTGCTGCACGGCCCACAACTCCTTCTCTTGGGTCAATGCTGCTTCGGCACCGTGGAACAGCGACCCCAGTGCCACGACCCCGCCGATCACCGCCTCAAAACTCAACCCCTGAGGTTTCCTGTGCCAATGGTCCTCGGCCCGCTGACGCAGTTTCTCGTGGTCCAGGAAGTTGAACAATGGGTGAATGGCGGCCATGTAGACATCTATCAGGCGTTTGGCCACTTCCCAGTCGATGACCTCGGCAATTTGAAATCGAACGCGGGTTTCCGGTTCCCGTCGGAGTCCCGGGTTGTAGGCGAATGAATGCAGGCGTGGGGGATTGGGAGCCTGCACGTCCAGCCCCACGAAGAGAGGAAACGCGACCGAGGACTGACGCCCCACGAACCGCTGCTTCCAGGGCTCCAAAATCCCTTGAGGAGCTGACGGGCTGTCGGTGCGAACCGCGCTGGTTCCTTGCGCAGCCACGTGACCACCGTCTGGTACAGTTCGCCGTGCAGATCCCGGATGCGCGCTCGAAACATACTCGCAATCGACGTTGGAGCTCGCGCACATGCTGCATGGAACATTGCCATCGCACTTGACTCTCCGCGACCGACACTGCGTGCAGGCCTGGCGCGATCGCTGCCGCTTCCGGTCCAAGCCATCACCCTCCTCATCACTCGATGACTGCAAGTCGCGTCGTGCATACCTACTCCACGTCAACCTTCAGCCACAGTCCCACTGTTCGGGTAATCCATAGCCTTACTTTCGACTCCCCCCATCGGCCGCGACATATTCCGGCTTCAGCTTGGACGACCGGGACTGCTTCCAGTTGTCGTGGGTGGACGGGGGACACGTGTGGGGGTGGTAGACCGTCACGCGAGGCTGTCCTTTCTTGGTCCCAATTCGGACCTCATATTTACAGAGAGGATCCCGACACTTGGTGATGTGGCGGGCGGGGTCTGACTTGGCGACGAGGTAAGATTCATGGCGGTCGGCTGTATGGCGGAGAAGGGTGTGACGCGCCTGGGAGATGGTGTCGAATGTCATACCGATGCAGAAGGGGGTGATGTTCCCGGGGCTAATAAATGTTAGTAAGAATTTTGCACCTGAAGATGTATGCGAAAGGCATACGATTGGCTGGATGGATCCATTCTTTGTGGCGTGGCTAGGGAACTATGGGAGGGATGGCGTTGCGTTGCATGGGCAGGGCAGAAGGACAACCCTGAGACCATGCCAAATGCCATCAATGCCACCACAAAAGCTGGGCATCCGAACGGAAGGCGGAGGGGGCCACCATGGCACGTGACTGCATCGCTCACGTGACATGGCATGACGCATTGGGGAAGTCGCGCTGCGATGGACGTGGACCATGGGTCGTCATAACTGTAATAATTGTACAGTTAATATCTCCATGTCTGATATTGCTGGATGTTAGGCGAAACGCGCTGTAGCTCGATTGCAAAGGAAAAAGGTCGCTGGCTGCCCCTCCCTGCAACTACCTCATTGGAACGTTTTACATATTCAACAGCGGTACACCCCAATGGATCTACAAATCGAAACGCCGTGCATAATTCAGATGACCGACCCGCACACAATCTCAATACGAGTATCCATGGCCTGGATCCGAATAGCCCATGATTTCAGAATGACGCGAGGAACAAAAGTCCTTCATACCTGGGGTATAAAAAAATCCGCGTCAAGAGCGTTTCCCTTAAAATGATGAACTTCTCAGTGTACATACTATCAACAAATAGAATCTATTGCTCTCAATTCTCACTATCAAAGCAACCATGTCCCGCAAACTATGCATCACCGCCGTGGACGGCCATACCGGCTCCCTAATCGCCGAGCTGATCCTGACGGACCCCAAGTTCACGAAAGCCGTCAGCTCCGTGATCGGCCTGACGCTGCACCCGGACGCCAGCGCCTGCAAGGAGCTGAGCAAACTGGGGGTGAATATCGTGCCCCACAAGCCGGGCCGCCTCCGCGAGATGGTCCGGTCACTCAAGGAGACGGGGGCGGACGCCATATGCGTGATCCCGCCCGCACACCCGGACAAGCTCGACATCACGAGCGAGCTCATCGAGGCGACCAAGCAGGCCGGGGTCGCGAATGTGTGCATGATCAGCTCCGCCGGCTGTGATCTCGCCGAGCGGGACCGACAGCCCCGGCTGCGGGAATTTATCGATCTCGAAGTGCGGCTGCTCGCGTGCAAGGGCGATCCCTCCACTTCCACCGGTCACTCGCCGGTTGTTATACGGTAGGGCTTGGAAAACGAATGCATGGATTTCAAACAATCGGTGTAATAACTGTTGGAACCTGCAGACCCGGATTTTACGCGGAAAACCTGCTGTTGTACTCCCGCCAGGCGCAAGAGGAAGGGCTCCTGCCGCTGCCGATTGGCAAGGACCATAAATTCGCACCCATATCGCTGGGGGTATCTTTCGCTCCTTCTACGGGCTGTGACCGGACGAGGAAGCTGACTGCTGCTAGGATGTTGCCCAAGTCGCAGCGCATGTCCTCTGCGGGAAGGGCAAGCACGGATTCAGTGACAAGCACCGAGGTCAATTGATGGTGCTGACGGGTATGTACAAGACACGCCCTCATCTTGGAAAGGCGAAATTATGCTGAGTGGGACATAGGCCCGATGCTTGCCACAGGCGACGAACTGGCGTCTGCAGCCAGCCAGGCCTTGGGAGAAGAGATGAAGTTCGAGGATATCTCCGAGTGGGTTCATTCCCTCCTGTCGTTGGCAAACTAGGGCATCCGAGACTAAACAGTGAATTCCTGCAGAAACGAAGCCAAGCGAGTCTTGCAAGCGCAGTCAGACAGCGACCAGTCCGAGGTGCAGTATTTGCTAGAATACTACTCGTTGGTGCGCGAGGGCAAGACCAACTACATTTCCACCACGGCGTTCCATGACGTCACCGGGGGTCATCCCCAGGAACCCCCGGACTTCTTCAAGGTCTATGCCCAGGAGTTTCATCCTAAGCGCGCCAACAAGAGACGTAAGCTGAGTGGGGGCCAGTGAGCATGGTTACAGTGGCTTGCGGTGATGTAGTGAGTGGATCATTGTAGATGTTTTCGATCGCTGGTGATAGTGGTGGCGGTGATGGATGCATCCAGCTCGTGTTAATGCCAAGGATCAAAAGCCAGCCTTCGTGTTACCCCACAAAATTCCTGTATCTGCGGGGATGATCTGTGAATATTGCTTGTTTGCCACTTGACTTGAATTGAAATACATTGACTGTGATTCGTGGGTCAGATGAGGGGTTGAACCTCGATTGCTTCACTCTTTCTTTTGCCGGGGTCACAGCATCGTCAACCTGAGTGGTCGGGATAATGCTTCCGGGGACTCCCAACCAAGAAAAGGACAATGACCGGTGTATCATCCCAGCAAGCCGTAGACGCAATCCGCGACATGCTAGATGTTCTGGGATGCTGAGCTGTCAAGCGCTAATCATGACGTGACCTTGAAGTGATCTAAGGAGGTAATGTCCAGCAGCCAGTGGTATTTTGGTAGTTTAAAACACCGCCATCTGTTCTGCTGAGGCTGACTTGCCACTGATCATAACCATACGTGCCCACTTCTTGCACGAAAACCGTCCACAATGACTCTGATCAGCGACGCGATCAAAAACGACCACCGCGACCTCGAAGAGGCCTACAATAACATCCTGACCGCCGCAGGCGACGACGAGAAGCGCCGGTGGCAGAACCAGTTCACCTGGGAGCTGGCCCGCCACTCTATCGCGGAGGAACTGGTGCTCTACCCCGCGATGGAGAAGCACCTTACCGACGGGAAGGCGATGGCCGATAAGGACCGGGCGGAACACAAGACGGTAAGCTCAGCGGACCTGCCCCTTCTACCAGACAGTCTTGGAAGTGGGATGAGACTAAGACGTGGATTCAGGTGAAAGACCATCTGGAGAAGTTCCAGAACTTGAAGCCGCACGACGCGGAGTTCATCCCGACCATCCAAGGACTCTGGGGCTCCCTTTCTCAGCACATCAAGGAAGAAGAAGAGCAGGACCTGGTCAAGCTTGAAGCGAAACTGGATAAGGAGGTGTCCAAGGCCATGGTCTCCTCGTTTAAGCGGACGAAGATGTTCGTCCCGACTCGCAGTCATCCGTCGGCGCCTGATAAACCGCCCTTTGAAACGGTGGCCGGATTACTGGCTGCGCCCATCGACCATCTCAAAGACCTGTTCAGAAAGTTTCCGGACCAGGCTGCTAGTGACATTCCGCCATGAATGCTGTCGGAGAATCTGTTTGGTGAACTTGTGCGTTGATATATGCGTCAACAACTTGTTAATCGATAGTCTTGAGGAGATTGCCATGAGTGTACTGAGTAATGCAATGTTTTGGAATAGGTATCATTGACATGTTTAATGGGGACTGTGAAGCACTGTAGCAAGATCGGGCGGACGCGTAGGAATGAGCCTTCTAGAATCCAGGGCCACGTACAGTACTCAGACCTTCATGAAGCGTGACTCAAATCCGAGAAGCTAATTTGCTTTGGGCATTAATCCTATCACAATCAGCCCACGGCCCACTGGCTCTAGAACAACATGAAGCTCATGAGGGTGTCAGGTCCTGCGCAATTCAGGGACATGATCCTACTTCGATGCAGTCATGAGTCAATTGACCCGGAGTTGGCGGTGTAAAAGTGCCGAGTTGGGAGCGTGGCCGGCTTAGAATTACTGTAAACAGCTAGAAGACGGAATAGCCCAAAGCGGGACCGGAACTCCGACAACCGATCGCCGACGCAATTTTCCCCCGCTTGTGCTCTCCCCTAGAGTTATGAATATGAATTCAAAGATTTGTCAGGCTCTTGATCGAACTTGCGTGTCAACATGGTGTTATTCACATATTTGCGTAGATGAGAGACAGCATTATTCATCATCAGACACACTCGGTGATCCACCAGGGAATTTCTTATGTTAGCCCGGGGTGAACGGAGCATATGATGGCGGGTCACTACCCAGGTCCGCGGACCGGACAAGTTATGCCTATGCGTTGGGACGCCATGTGTCTCGCCGGTAACTCCTATCTCCACACTCCGGGCCCACCAGGCAAGCTCCAGCTTTTTTTTTTTTTTGGCTGCCCTGAAAGATACGCCAGGGGACATATATAAGCTATAGGTCCACCTGGGTTCAAGGTGGTGGACCATGAGCTTGGTGTCGATCCAAGATCTCTGACCACACGGATATCGTTGGGGATACATAAGGGCTTGATCTACGCCACAACAATCCATCAACGAATTCACGACAGCACACGCATAAAGAAGCATAATGGGCGCGGTACAAGAGGAAAGCACACCACAAAAAGATGTCGAAGCAGCGGCTGGACAGCCGCAGAAAGAGAAAGTCGTCGATCCATATATCGTGGATTGGGAGGGACCCGACGACCCCCAGTGTCCCATGACCTGGCCTTTGAGCAAGAAAGTGCGGCAACTGGCCGGAATGGGAGTCAACAGTCTTCTCACGTACGTGAATCGTAAGGACTGGAAGGATATCGTCACGGAAGACCTAGCTAACGTGCAGGAATCAGACCTCTATCGTCGTCAATGTTCACCCCAGGTGAGGCAGACGTACTGGCTGAGTTCCACACTACAAACTCCACCCTAGGTTCATTCGTCGTCTCCATCTTCCTGCTGGGCTACGTGGTCGGCCCCCTGGTGATTGCGCCGTTGTCGGAGATGTACGGCCGTTGTCGACTCTACCACATCTGCAACACCCTCTTTCTCATCTTCACCATCGCATGTGCGGTCGCCCAAACATTACCGCAGCTATTTGTCTTTCGCTTCTTTGCTGGCGTCGCCGGAAGCTGTCCGATGACCCTGGGTTCCGGCACCGTGGCGGATCTCATCCCCAAGGAAAAGCGCGCGGGCGTGATGGCCATCTGGGCCATGGGCCCCATTTTGGGCCCCGTCATCGGGCCCATCGCCGGGTCGTTTGTCTGTGCGAACATCGGCTGGCGCTGGGTCTTCTGGATCATCGCCATCGCGGTACGCTTAGCCCCCCTCCAACCATCACGGAAACATCCCCAACGCTAATGACCCATCCTCCAGACCGGAGTAATGCTCATCGCGACCGTCTTCTGCTACCGCGAAACCTACAGCGTCGTGCTCCTGGAGCGCAAAGCCGCGCGCCTCCGCCAGGAAACTGGCAATGAGAAGTACCGGTCCAAGTTCGATCGCGGCACGCCGCGCAAGGAGATCTTCCGGCTGGCGGCGGTGCGACCCGTCAAGCTGCTCTTCCTGTCACCGACAGTGCTGCTGATGGCGCTGTTCGGCGCCGTCTCCTACGGGTACCTGTATCTCATGTTCACGACCATCACCGCCATCTTCGAGGAGGTCTACGGCTGGCGCCAGGAGATTTGCGGCCTGGCGTACCTGGGCTTTGGGCTCGGGGCCATCCTGGGCCTGCAGGTCACCGGCTACGTGGCAAACCGCATCGCCGCGGCCCACACGGCCCAGGGCCGGTTCGTGCCCGAGTCGCGGCTGATTCCGTGTCTGTACGGCTCGTGGCTCCTGCCCATCGGGCTGTTCTGGTATGGCTGGTCCGCCGACAAGCAGGTGCACTGGATCATGCCGATCATCGGGACGGGGATCTTCGGCGCGGGGCTGATGTGTGTTTTTGTACGTGCTCCCCCTTTCCTCTCTCGTACGTGGTCTGTATATGCTAACTGACTGTTAAATGCAGCTGTGCATTAACACCTACCTCGTCGATTCGTATCTCCTCTACGCTGCCTCGGTGACGGCCGCCAACGCGGTGTTGCGCTCGCTGATCGGGGCGCTGCTCCCGCTGGCCGGTCCGTCGATGTACGATGCCCTAGGCTTGGGATGGGGGAATTCTCTGCTGGCGTTCATCGCGCTAGTCTTTTGCATGTTTCCTGTGTTCTACAGCCGGTATGGGGCCCGGATCCGCACGTCGCCCAGGTTCCGGTTGAATCTGTAATGGGTGCGGGTGGCACTGTTGTCTTTTTAAGCGAAACAAAAGGGTTTCTCTTCTCACTATAATGTACTTAATGATAGATCTGGAGCCTTACTTTATCTCATCGATATATTGTGGAGGTTACCCATGGTTTAAACAAGCATGTGTGGCCGGACGGTGTGGTGAGTACCTAGGGCTCATCGTCTGCTTAGCTCGACTCTAGCCAGTTGTTGAGCGTGAGCGACGGGAGAAGTTCGTCCAGTCCATACGAAGTTCGTTGCTACCATATCCCCTGCTAACACCGGGTCGGGGCTACGTGTGGATAATCTGGTAGGTGATAATGTTCCCGGCGTGGGGTGAGCAGTGCACCGTGTGCGAGCTGGACAGTCGTAACTTAGATTTGTTGTTATGGCCGGTTAAAATGGCACTCAACCGGATACTGATATTGTGGATGGTAGTTCGCTTTGAGTAAACTCCTGCAAGAACAATGCATTCTACAGAATGGATTCATGATTTGTGAGATGATGGAATTCGTTCTCCGGACGACGTAATTAATTATCATTATCCTCTGTACTTCAGAACACAGAAAAGCCCGGGTTCCCGGTGCCGGCGAACTGGGCATCGGATTCAGCCATCTAACCTTATTAGCAAATCTAGGCACAGGCAAGAGAGCGAACAGAGATAAAGCAAAAGAACAAAGAAGAAGCACCTTCAATCTCAAAGTCTGGTTTAGCATGACGAATTGTTCCTTCCCGTTCAGCCATTGACCATGGTCCACTTGAACAAAGTGTGGGTTGCACCGTCCGGTGAAGCATAGATCAGTTCGGCTGTGCTGTGCCGGTCCCGCTGAAGTTGTCCCGTCGTCGCTTTAAAGAGATAACATTATAAATGAATCAATATATCCCTTCCCTTCCCCTGTGTCGTTTACGACGCAGAAAACACATTACAATTTTGGCTTCCTCTACTTCAGGCAGACCATGTACTTTTCCAAGAGCAGTCTGCTGATCAGCTTCGCCTTTTGGGCTGTCGGCTGGAGCACCGACGTTCCTGGCTATTCCATAAACACACCGCCCACTGTTTTCAACTCCTCCTTGAGCTTCGGCCGGCATTATGCCGTGCTGAACCTGAACCTTATCAATGCAATGGTCTCCGCCGTCGAAAAAACCGAGGCTGGGCAGCAGTGGATCAATTGTACTGCCACCTGGATCGAGCAGCCTTGCGGCTCTTCGACCTGAACTATGATGTGTACGAGCCTCCCGGCCGTTCGACACGGTCTGATAGTTTGTAGATCTGGAGCCAGAGCATTCTTTGCGTAGAAGATGGCAAGTGTACTGACTGTACTGACTTGAATTCTCACGCCGCTACGTCATTGCCAAAAATACCACCGAGACTGCCTCTGACGGTCCTGGCATCAACGACACGATTCTCCAAGGAATCTTGCCCAAGCTCCCGGTCAACGTTATTGCTCTGGAGCAGGCAATCGACGCCTTGAGTCATTCGTGCCCAGCGGTTGCCTACGCATTATTCTGTCAGAAAAGTACGACCCTAGACGTAGATGTTGTGCCGAGCTGCTCAGGTAGCTAGGGTAGCAGCACGGGCTCTGGAAGGCTCGGCTCATATCTCGCATTGACAGCGACTGGCGAGTAGTGGGTTGCGTTCCTAGTTAATGTATTATATTTTGGACTGATGCAAAGCGATTGCCTCTGGATTTCCTTTTCTTTTGTTTTCTTTTTCTTTGCTCTCCTCCTTTTGCTGGAGACTTATTTATTCCCAAGATGGTTTCTATGATTGAATGAGAAAGACCTCGCGGCAATTAGAGCAACCTTTCAATTTTCAGCCCCCGGGATTCCAAATTTATCAACGTCCCAACCCCCGTCTTTTGTATGATCTTTGAGATAACCGAGCTATTATCACGTAGAACATCTGGGGGTGCAAAGATGCATTTACATGACAGGGAAATTCCGAGAAACAACTCATCCGCCCTAATTGACTACTGTGAACGCAGAGCAATATCATCCCGGGGAAGGATATCAAATCATCAATCTCGCGCATCTCCAAATCATTCAAATTCTAGGAAATCTAGAATTGCATTCACCTCGGCCGACCCACCACCGTCCAACCCTGCAACAATGGCCCGGACCTCGCTCATCAGCATGGAGATCTTCTGCCTACAGTACCGAAAGCTCCCCGTCGCTTCCATCCGCCGCACCGCGAGCGTCTTGACTGCCTCGTTGGTTGTCCGCTGGCGCAGAATGTGCAACAGCTGTCGGTTCGCAGAGTCCTGGCGGATACTGTGTATGATCGGGAACGAGAACTTGCCCTCCGTCAAATCCTCGCAGAACCCTTTGTTCGAGGTGTATGCTTCACCCTTCAAGTTCTGATAGTCGTCGCGGATTTGGAATATGGTGCCAACGAGGTTGATCAGTGAGACGTAGTTCCTGATTCAGCAGGAGCAGGAAGAGTAGAATTGTCAGCACCGGTTCTTGGTTTAGGGGAAGGTCAGCTCAAGTCATTCTTACCCTGACTTTCTGCTCTCGAGCTGCATCAGTCTGATCGCCAGCCTGAACAGTCCACCAGTCTTGTTGGACACCATGTCCAAATACTCCTCTTCCGTAGGACAAGTCAGTGAGTCCCGCCAGTAGAGGTCCATGCCTTGCCCGCGGTGCAAATTGAGCATTTCCTCTGTAAAGATGGGAAGAGCGGCAGGGTTGCCCAGGCCCTCTAGGTGCTTCTGCGCCAGAAAGTAGGCGTGATTCGCGGAGTTGATCGTCTGCGCGACCCCAAAGATGCTGTGCGCCACGGGGAGACCTCGCCGCAACGTCGACCGGTCTTGGATGTCATCAATTCTGTCGTCTGTCAGTCAAGCTCTGGGGGTGCAGGGCCATAGTGGATGTCTACTGACAAGAGGGAAGCCGTATGCAACAGCTCAATGACCCGACTGATCACGTTAAGCTTGTCCTGTGGGACCTCCAGGAGTCGATTGAACCCCGCGATGAGCTTTCCTCGGAAGCTTTTCCCGTGCGAAGAGAGCAGGTATTCCATGGGACCGGAGATAATCTGTAGCCGAAGCACCTGTGAGCATGATGGTCTCCCTTTTTGTGAGAAGATATCTGCGAACCTCCTCCTGGTTGGGAACGTGATTAGTTGATACTTGGTGGCCATGGATCTCAGGTCTACCGCTTTGCATCCCGAGACTCCCGACACGAGGTTGTGACTCCTCGATACGTGTGTCTAACTTCTCATCAGAGTGTCCGTAGTTCCCGACCGGGGATGAGGTGTTGTGCTCATCGATGCCTAGCGTCTGTGGCTGTGGTATTGCCTCGACAGTCATTGTATTATATTCTATCTCGTAGATGAATATTATGGAAACGATTTGGGATATGTGCTCGGGTAAGATCACTTAGAAGCCGCTGTTAAGATGTTTCTTAGTGTATTCAAGACAGAATCCACCCCCACATGCACACTCAAATGAAAAGGTAAAAGCTTCACAACTGAGACTCAAGGTAATCGTTGTGTCCCTTGTAGGGGTACTGCGAATACTCATCATGAAGTCATAATCCGAAACAGCACAGCCCAACAGGCAAGGGGAACTATTACCTCCCTGTATGAAGTCTTGAAGTCTTCGTTGTGGAGGACGAGATCCACATGAAAATACAAGTATGCAATATCCATCAGCCAAGGGGCATCATGCGTCGGCTGCTCGAGGAGCATTATTTGGCGAAGTATCTGATGAATTAGACTGATTGGAGAGCTTGCAACACTTATGACTTTCCAGAGTAAAGTCAATCCCGGCATTATGGATATGCTCCGCTGATAGAATGCAGGAAGACTGTAAGGGGCTTGAACACGTCAATCATTCTTTATGCAACGGCACCCTCATCGTGATTGCCCACACAGTGGGGCCTGTGCCTTGCAAGGGGACACCCTTATCGAAGAATACGAGACTGTAATGATATATGGAAGGTAACAGTGATAATTGTTTGGTCATGTATGTGGATATGGCACGAATAAACTCGGGTCTAGAGTAATTTGGCATTATCATTGAGTATTTCTGTGAGTAAGGGCTTGTACCCAAGACCATTGGAGAGTCGCAATGTTAGAATGTGTCTTGTTTGAATAGGCCAGCGACAGATGAATCTCTTATGCAAGTGGCCAGGTATCCAGGAAGTGCGATCACTCAAGATATCAACGAGGGTGGGATTTGATTTAAAGATAGTGTGCTCTGTATATACACTACTCTGAGTCTACTATGAATCAGCGGCAGCATGCGTTTGTCAGTACACGTACATAGCTACAAATGCCACGCATCAGTGACTTCCCTAAGCAGAGTGTAGGAACTGGCTGCAGTGTATAGATATAAAACTATATTGGGACCATCAATCGGCGTCCATATACTCCAAGCCCTCTGTGAAAGAGCCATACTTAGCATGAAAGTAGTCCCGTAAATAGTTTGAGCGAGGTCTCCACGGCCCGGCGGATCCTGCCTTAGGTATGCTCCTTTTACCAGCAACAATGTATGTCGAATTCAGGTCCCAAAGTGGACGCACAGAAAGATCTGACGATTCATGTAGACGAGGCGTGACAGCCACGCTGTTCGTCCTCTTCATGTGCCTGATCATTCGGCAGGCGAGCACAGCCGTCACATCCGAACCCATCGTCCAGGACGCGCTCGTGAGATATCCGAGAGCGAAGAACGCATTCGGGACACCATCGAGCATTATCCCGTGCCACATGAATTTGTCAGACAAGTCGCATATCTGGCCGTCGAGGTCCACCTGGATCCCACCTCCGATCCGGAGTTTCAGCCCCGTTGCTGTGACAATAATGTCTGCATCGACGGCTTTCCCATTGTCCAGGATAAGACCGTCTGCAGTACAATGTTGGATGTTCGCTGTCTCGATGCCAACCTTCCCGCTACGGACGCTGCGAAAGTAATCGCCATTGGGACATGCTAGGAGCCGTTGGTCCCAGACCTTGTACGTGGGGTTGAAGTGTGGCTCGAGAGGAACATGAGCTGGGAGCTCTTTTTCGACCTGCTTCAGCAGGTAATTCCTCGCATGCTGGGGCCATCGGCGAGATGCATAGTACCCGATCAAGGTGATGAGGAGCCACCGCAAGCGTCTGAGCTTGTATGCCACTGGAGCTGGTAAGAGTTTGGTTAACCACGATTCGGCCTCCGCCAGCTCCACGGGCGTGATATAGTTCGGGCTTCTCTGGATGACTGTGACGGCGGACGCGGTCTCTGCAAGCTTGGGAACAAGGGATATAGCCGTCGCCCCGCTGCCGATGACAGCAATCCTTTTGCCTGAGCAATCCAGATCTTTGGGCCAAAATTGCGGATGGATCACTGTTTCTAGAAAGTGGTCGAGACGCGGGATTTGGGTGGGCAGTGCCTCGTCGTGGTCGAAATACCCCGTCGCGAAGATCAAGTATCTTGCGCCGAAGTAGTGCTTTTCATCATCGACCGTAGCCGTCAGGTTCCAGGCATAATCTTGGGATGACCAGGCTGCTGTCGTGACTCGATGACTAAAAAGAATGTGGTCTTCAATTCCGTGCTTCGTGGCAGCATCGTTGATGTACTTGAGAAAGGACTCTCCATCTAGCATGATCTTCTCGCCATGGTAGGGGTGCCATGTGAATCCGAATGTGTATATATCCGAGTCAAGACGGGCCCCAGGGTAGCGCATCAAGTCCCAGGTCCCACCGGCAGCATCGCGGGCTTCGAGAATAACATACTTATGGTCGGGCAGCTGTGTCTGTATTCGATATGCGGAATTAATTCCAGCAACGCCCGCGCCGATGATGACGATGTCGTATTTTCCAGAGAAGGACATCTTTAGAAATGGTAAGACGAGGTTGTACCGGATGCAGAGAAAGTCGTTGAGCATCCTACAGAGTGATTACGGACTAATCTATATCAATAGTTCATTAACACAGATTCTTAGATAACGTATATTATTTTGAAAATTACGATGGTACATTAAGATATGTCATGCACTGTATATCTTTCGATGGTCTGGCTGCTACAAGGCCTTTCATATAGATTTCTCAAATATGTCACCACGAGCGTAGCCAGATACTGGCACAGATAAGGTATGTTGTTTCTCTATAAGCCAATAAAGATGTCGGGGGATGAGATACGATGATATACGGAGAACAAAAGCTCCATATAATTCTGGCGTTTGGCTGCAGAATTGCTATTATGTACGTTAAGAGAGATGAAGGAATATGTAAGGAGGCAGTATTGAATTGTAAGTATCTATTTTACTGAGAATCCATCCTGACCTATCACATTATCCTCTAGGTAGATCGACTCGTTCAGGCACTGCATTATTCTTCAGAGGAGATTGGGAAAGATGCGGTGAAGGACTGCGGAGATCAGGGGCATGTTCTGATTTGCGGAATAAGGGCCGAAACAAACAGCCTTATCAAAATCATCCGGATTAGACCAAGCCGATCTGATCTCAGATCTGATCTCCGATCTGGTCCCGATCCGAACACTCCAGTACGTGTCCTCAGTGCATTCCAATTATCCCGATCCCGACACCGACCCCTCACATTTTGGCTGACACATTGTCAACCAACCAGTCCATGAAAGGGTCCTGAGAAAGTCGTACCATGACCTCTCGCTGCAAGGTGACCCGCACCTCCCATGGCGCTGGGACCGAACTCACCCGAGCGGGTAGGATGCAGACCGTGCCATCGATCCTGTTATCTGGGCTATCGAACTCCACCACCTTTCCCAAGACTGGGCCAAAGTCCAGCCCATACACTCCCATACGACGCAGACTCGTGGACGTAACATCCGCTTGCCGGAATCTTGGACTCCAGTCTATAGCCTCTTGCTTTTCCCGGATGAGTGTTTTCACGAAAGTATCGTCCACACGCGAAAAGATTGCATGAACCTTGAGCGCGAGGTCGGTGAGAACCTGCAGCCCGTGGGCCGTCAGAGTTGGTGTCTGTGTAGGCTGTGATACGGACTCCAGAGCAGCCCGGATGGGTGAAGAGGTCGCAGTCTGGACAATCCCATTCCCGATGTAAGACATTGGCAGTGGCGGTGTCAGGGATCGACGAATCTCGATGATCAGGATGAGGGAGCTCTGGGCTGAGTCGTCTGGACCCTTTAGGGTACCTGAACAGGGTCGGTACCGCGCCCTCATGATGACGAGCCATAATACAGCGGATATGATATCATTCGACGACAGCAACGCCTGGGGCTGAGAGAATACGGGGTCGTTCTCCATGCGGCCCTGCCCGAGTGCATTGCACGCCACTTTCAGATACTCGATTCTGGCAGGTTTCAAGGTCAGACGCCGGCTGATCAGGTTTTCGGCAGACTCAAAGTTGGCCACCCCCAAGGCCTGCAAGTCCCGCGCTGATGATCTTCCACTGATCCCACTCGCCGGACTGGTCTCAAGCATTGCCTGTCTCCCTTTCAGGAGGTCTGATGCAAGGGAGAGCCCCTGAATCGTACTGTCTGGCTCCCGACAGCATCTCGCCAATGCAACTTGGATGATGTAGAAACCTGCGGCGTCCAGCACGGAGTGGTGAAAGCACACTGCCACGACCAAACCATCTTGCATGAGGTTGGCCTGCCACCGAATGATGGGGCACTGCTTGGCAGTCGCTGCGGCGAGGGGCACCGGCAGATAGGTATCACTCAACAGGGCATCCTTCGAGATTTGATTGCCAGAACAGCTGGACCCGTGGGATCGGCGGGCGATGTATTCATTCTCGTGATGTCTCACCTGGAGAATGGGAAATTCGCGAAGAGATTCCGATGTTGGTGGGTGAACCGTACGAATGGTGGGATTGTCCTCGCCAGAACGGGAGTTGATCAGATTTCCTACTAAGAACGGATTCGCCTGAAGTAACCGGTGAAGAGCGTCCTCAAGAACAGGCACAGCTCTTCGTGGGTCGTCGACGAGAAATGAATAGAAGAACGCTATGTAGGAAACTGGCATCATGTGGTCCAATGGCGTAAGTCGAATTGGATCGAAGTAGAATGACATGTTGGTAGAGAGAGCAGAGGCAGTTGAATGGTTTGTTGCAGGAAGACAATGGCCATTCTGAGGTTCAAAGGGTTAGAGACAAGTTTTTATGCATACATTAACGATACATTTCCCAACACACGTTTTGGCTTTGAATCAGACAGTATACTACCTTCTCGGAGCCCGTATGGTTGGTATCAGGTGCATGTATAGAATCCCCAACTAAAATACCCGAGCATTTGAAGGTGCTAAGGGCAGAAGGTATGACACAAGAGACTCCATGCATTAATCATATTGATTCTTTAATTGCTAAGACATACACAGAGGTAATTCACGAAGGAGGGGCTTTGTATCTACGTGCCCTTGCATGGTTCCGAGTCATATCAATTGACCAAGTTCAAATGAGACTCCAAACCAGGGTCCACACTGTCGAGAATGCCCACTATCTCCTTCCAGAGTCTTTCCTGGCACAGAACCCCTTCTCGGCTGGAGGCGAAACTGGAAACACTGCAGGGCACAGTCAGATTCGGATCTTCATGTCAGGTGGGTATGTACTTACGGTACTTGGCCCCCTTGGCTATAGTAGGTGTCTGGAGAACCCTTTGACTCTGTTACCGAGGCTAACATTACCATTCGCGCCCCATCATTACAGGTCCGAGCAAAGCAGCGTGCCAAGAGATCTGCTGGGGCAGATCGTACATTGCGGAATAGTTCGCTCTTGCATAGCCCAGGGGATACTGAGCAAATCGAGAGCTTTCCCGCGTCAACGCGTCGAGACATGGCCTGAGCCCAGAGAAGCTCGAATAATTTGGACGTGTAGTAGTGCTTGTAATGATTGAATGGTTGGGCCTTTTGATTGAAAGAGTCCAGCATACTGCCTTGCCTTGCAAATGGCGTTGGGACCATGGCGTGACCCTCGGATGTCACAAAGACTATGCGTGGTGGACCACTTTGATATCGGAGACGCGGAAGGAGTGACAAAGCCAGAAGAGCATTAGATAGTACATTCACCTGGCCCAGTTAACGTCGTCCCAACAAAGAACTAGTAAGTTGTACTTGGAGGGAAAGATCAAACCCGTCTCCTGAAGCCATCCACTGTGAGCACCACACACCGGCATTGAGAATGACCAGATCGAAGGACTTGGAGTCATCCTTCAGCTGCCCTACAAAGCTTTTGACGGAATTGAACGAGGCTAAATCACATTCTCGCACCTCAATTCTGGCCGTTGGAACACCTCGAAGGATCTCCTGTCGAGCAGCCTCGCCTCTAGCTAGGGATCGGACGGCGGTGACCACCTCAGCACCCTGTGATGCGAGGATCATTGCAAGAGAAAGACCAATCCCGGAGTTAGCCCCCGTCAAAAGAACCGCCTTTCCATGGAGGTCGACAGGTGCAACTGCAGGGATTGTGTAGAAAAGCTGTCGGAAAAGAAAGGCGACTAGGCCATCATAGTACGGCGCCATTTTGACAATGCTGTTTCATCAAGAAGGCTGCTGGGGTCAGAGAAGTGTTGTAGCGACGCCCAGATACTTCAGTGTGATACTATGTCAAGCTGATCGTTGCGGTACTTATTGCCTAGCAGTAAATGTTTCCCGTTGTCTATGTAGTTGCCATCGATGCATGTCTATCTGGTCTTTTAATTGCCTTGCATGGAATTGAAATATGCTTTGGTACTTCTTTCAACAATTATTGGTCACAACCCAAATGTACCACTGTGCTTGATGTTTCCTCTGCCGATTCAAAGCCAAGCATATACCACATAAATCATTGGACTGGTGCACACCCCCTCAGGAGTGGTTGCACAGTGTTGTCATGCAGCCTAGTTTATATGGTCGTCGGCCCCACAGAGATGGCTTAACAGCAGATCGGTATAGAGAGAATCCCGGAATTTGTCAGACCTTCTGTCCGCAGATTGACTTTGGCTGCCGTACCACAGACTTAGCCAACCCTTACCTGTTAAACCTTCTGCCATGTACCATAATACTGTACTGTGATACCCTGATCGTCGCCAGATGCTGATAGTGGATGCGCTCTCTACATCATCATGCACGCAGATACCACCCGGTGGACTTACCGAATCTGAGATACAGGAATGATTTGTTTAGAGCAAGGCTGCGAGATAGAATATCTTCTAGCCAGAAGTCGCCCAACTCCGATGTTCTGAGTACATGTCCCAGCCGGGTCATTGTGTCTGAATTCCTTGCAATCCGACAAGATGCGGCTTTCCCCTCAGCAGACTAGCAAGAGCGCGGCTCACACTCACGCGAGACCGAATTCACGGACGCCAATTTATGCCGTGTGAGGTTTTTTCTGCAACGCGATAAATGTGAGCTTTGTACTAATGAGCACAGGAAAATCGGAATCTCGGCTATCACTTCGGAGCTATCGTTGACCAGTGCGCTTCTGGGAGACAATTTCACCGCCCACTGTGGCAACGCTGTCGCATGCCTATCCGCACGACTTTCGGACTCAAGTCTCTCAGTCCAACAATTTTCAGCCCGGTTGCCTGGGGTGTGTCTTGCGATATTGGCATTTGCATATGTATTTGACATTGCAAACCAGGCCTTCTCTGTGGAGGAGGATTCTCTCAACAAACCCCATAGGCCTATCCCCTCCGGCATAATGAGTATGGAGGGGGGTTACACGCGCTGGCTATTGAGTTGGATTCTATTCCCCATCCTGCTCCATCTTACTGTGGGCTTCCAAGCCACTACATTTCTGGTCCTGTGGGAAGTCTGGGTTTTGCTCTTCTACGTGTGGCCGAAGTTCAACAACTGGGCCGCGCGCAATCTGTTCACAGCAGTTGGAGCCGTTCTCCAGCTGAGTCTGCTTGAAGCGTTGCTCACGGATCTCAACTTACCTAGTATGGAGGAGAGCTCGCTCCGGTGGCTCTTGTTTAGCTGGTTAGTTACGACCATTCATGTTCAGGAGTTTCATGACATGGACGGCGACAGGAAGGCCGGGCGTCAAACACTGCCACTGGTTCTGGATCAACGGGGGCAATTCTGGCTACGAGGTGCCACGGCCACACTTATCGCATGCACTGCAATTTCCAATGGTTTGCGGGTCGATTACGCAACTGTGTCATTGGAACCAGCGCTGTTGCTTCTAGGGCTGTGTCACCTCCTTTCCATGCTAACGGTGGCTGTGCGTCTTGTGAAGCTACCGTTCAAGGAGGCCGACAAGGTGACCTACAAGTATTACTATACTCTTGCAACTTACACTATGCTGCATTTTCATGTCTGTGCGGCGCGACGATTGTGGGCAATAGAATAGTCCACACATCCTCCCCAGTACAGTAGCCTCATTGTTTATCCTTCCCATAGCACTAGCTAGTCATATAGTTTACTGCTGTTCCATGTTGTTTAAGCATCGGCATTATAAGTATATTTAAAACCTTGTTTGCGCAATTCTTGGCTCGTAGCTCTGCTGCATCTGTGAGACTCAAGCATTCTTGTCAAGTCAATACTCAAGATCCTCTACGAATGTGGGAAACAACCCTCCCGTTCAACGAGAGACCAACGCATCATCAACCCCCATCAGATATCTAACAAACCGCTGCACCCGCACTAGAAGCACATCATGCCCACAGACTCAAGAAGCATACTTTGGTAACTGAATAACACCATCTGATCCGATATTTACCGCATCATAGATCTTCTGTGCGACGTAAGCAGGCTCAAGAACAGGCGCGAGCACAGAATTTGGGGGTTTGATCCAGCTAAACAAGGGCGTCTGCATCTGCCCGACCTCCACGAGGAAGAAGCGAGTCCTCATATCATACCCCAAGCGTCGCGTTTCCGCCTCGAGGTTGTGATGCGGAGCGTTGAGTCCAGTTTTGCTGCACGCATAATCCGAGAGGCCAACGGGATACAGGTGCGCGACCACCGAGCTGATATTGACTATTCTTGCGGGTTTCCCGCCGTGGATCAGCTGAGAGAGAGTTGCACGGATGCTATGGGTCGGTTAAAGCAGGTCTATGTTGATGGTCTTAGCGAAAAGATGGATCGGTAGGTCGTGAAAGGGGAGTCGGTTTATGGGCATGGCCGCGCAGTTGATCATAATATCCGGCGTCCCCATCTGTTCTTTGCTAGTCCTTCTCATGAGTTTATTGATCATGGGCAGATTCGTACTTATGTCGGTCTGGATTGTGTTCATGACAGCCTCTACACCTTTGTAGTCCCACACATCGCACTTGAAAATACCCCAAGCCCATCGCCATGGGTGACTAGGACAGATTCATCACATCTTTGATGTCTACAACAGCCACACGGGCATCGTTGACCCGGTACAGCTCTGCAATCTCTTTTCCCCGGCCCAATCAGCCCACCTGTGATGTCGACTACCTTTCCCTCCACACTCATACCGCTGGCCTTCCCCCTGCACTCGCGGAGCTTGAGCCACGAGGTTGCCGCAACGGCAACGACTACGATCGTCACGCCCGCCGGAGAGGATACCTGCGCCATCATGGTGCGATAGCCTGCCAGATGCATCTTCCCCAGCGACCACAAACAGAGCAAAAGTAGTGACACTGCATACGGCCCGAATGAGGACTCGTTGTCGCATACGAGTGGGGAAAAGCTTGCATCGGCTAAATTTGCCGCCATTCATCTGCCTTGCCGGGCGTTTCGGGAAGCGAGGAGCACATAGCGCGGCAAAAGTTCCATTTACGTGCATGCAACTCCCGACACAATGTGATCTGTCTGATACCAGGTCTAATCGTATCAAGCGCGCGGCGCATTCCCGGGGTCTGGTCAGGTAATGCGGTATGCCCTTGCTTCGATCAGTGCATGAATTGGCGGTGTATAATAACGAGTCATGTCCCAGTGGCAGCAGTCGGCCAATGAATTCGGAGAATGGACCTACAGAACTAGAACCTAAATGGATCAAATTCAATGTAGATGACATGCAAAAGTGATGTATAGTACAGTAATGGCAGCTCCGCCGCACGGCGACCTTACACATGTTTCGCAGCGGGCCCCCCTCGATCACATAGATTACCACTTAACAGAAACAGCACAGAATTCTATCGTCCGTCAGAATACGATAATGGGTTCAGAAGTTGTTGAGTGCTTGTATTAACATTAACATGGTTATGTCATTAGAACTGCTTGTTACTCTGAAGGATTGGTAAATATTGCCAAACTGTGACGGTGTTTATGCCAGATGGTAACGAGGTACCTTGTAATTTATGACATCCTCCTGTGATACAACCGACCGCTTCATATCAACAATATTGCATAGAGCATGAAATAAGAACACCATCTGCGTTGCTTCACCGTGTGGATTGGGAATGACACCAGCCGTTTTCTGACTTAACACAGTCGCCTCTCCACTTCCTTTTACAATGAGCATGATCTTCAAGCCAGATAGACAACTTCCCGTGCCAAACAAAGACATCCTTTCATACATCTTCGACGACCCTGAATATGATCCGAACGGGCCGGTAGGACAGATTGCTTGAAGGATTTCCAATACCACTGCAAGCTAACCATTGCGTGCCAGATTTATATCGACGCCCATAACCCAGCCCACACGATATCATGTAATGAAGCTAAGAGGCTTGTCAAGCAGCTCATCCAAGGACTACGGAACTCAGGACTCGAACCCGGAGATTGCGTAGTGGTACATTCTTTCAACAACGTCAGCACCTCCTGTCAAGTGTATATCCCAAGGATGAAGGCTAACTCCCATTTCGAATAGATCTACTACAGCATCCTAGTCCTAGCCATCATTGGCGCTGGCGGAATATTCACCGGCACAAACCCATCCTATACGACCTCAGAGCTCGTGCACCATCTCCGAACGTCGAAAGCCCGCTTCCTCATCTCCCAGTCCAATCTCATACCTCCAATCCGAGATGCGGCAAGACAGGTCAACATCCCCAAAGGCAACATCTGGATCCTCGACAGCCACAACGCCTCTGCTGACCTCGTCACAAGAGATAATCTCTTCACTGTCTCCAATGGTCTATCAACCTGGCAAGCACTGCTCACCCATGGCGAGACCGAATGGCAGCGCTTCGACAATCTCACCACCGCGAGGGAAACAACCGCTGCCCGATTCTTTAGCAGCGGGACGACGGGCCTCCCAAAGGCCGTCGATGTCACGCACTACAACCTCGTGGCGCAGCATACGCTTGTCTTTGAGGCACACCCGCGGCCCTATCAAGTGCGCGACCCTCCTTGACCCCTAACCCTATCTCTCATCCGAACACATAGTCAACTGACCGTGAGAAACGTAGATGTCCTCCCTAATCGCCCTTCCGGTCTTCCACGCTGCCATCGCCCCCCTCGTGCACATCGGCGCCCTGCGCTCCGGCTACACGATGTACATCATGTGGCGGTTCGAGCTGGGACCGTATCTGCGGTTCGCGAAGGAGTACGCCGTCACGGATCTTATCGTTGTGCCGTCCATTCTCACTGCCATCTTGGCGTCCGACCGCCCGGGCCAGGGGACGTGTCTGAAGAAGGTGAGAAATGTCGTTTGCGGTGCCGCCCCGCTGGACAAGGAGACGCAGGGTAGGGTCGTTCGCGAGCTGCTCGCGAAGGGTGTGCCTCTGACGCAGGGGTGGGGCATGACGGAGACGTGCTGCGCGGCCATGATGTTCCCTTACCCAGAGGGGGATGACACGGGGTCTGTGGGGCGCTTGGTTCCCAATGTCGAGGCTAAGTAAGCCTGTATCCCACATTGTTCGGATTGGGCTCATTGTGGTGTGTAAAGTAAGGGCTGACGACTGCGAATTATGTTTTAGGTTGGTCAACGACGACGGAGAGAATGTCTCCGCCTACGATGTCGCCGGCGAGCTCTGCATCCGCGGCCCCACTGTGACACCAGGCTATTTCGACAACCCAGCGGCGAACGAGTCCGCGTTCGACGCGGATAGCTGGCTGAAAACTGGTGACGTAGCGATATGTGATGGTGCAACGCGCAAATGGTACATCGTTGATCGAAAGAAGGAGCTCATCAAAGTCCGAGGGTTTCAGGTAGCCCCGTCGGAGCTAGAGGGTGTCCTGCTGTCGCATCCGGCCGTGGTCGATGCTGCTGTGGTGGGCGTTCGTGATCCACTGTATGGCATTGAAAGGCCGCGAGCATTTGTAGTGGCCAAGCCGGGCGAGCTGCTGCGTATCGACGAGGTGAGACGGTATGCCGCTGAGCGGTTGGCCAAGTATAAGGAAATCTCTGGGGGTGTAAGGTTTCTGGACGTCATACCCAGGAATGCAAGTGGGAAGATTCTGAGACGGGTGTTGAGCGGCTTAGATAAGTGTGATGCCGAAAGTGGGGGATCGAATTCGAAATTGTAGGTTTGCGGGATATTGAGGTGACTCCGAGATCAATACATCAGAGTCGAAGAAAAGCAGTCCTGTGCATATATTTCGAGTTTGTCGCTTTTTATACGCGTTTGGAAATCTCGGATAGCGTGTTGAGCCTCGCGTAACCTTTCCAGATGCATTCTCACAGACATACGAGGTACCCACTGACATTGATACGCGCACGTGATTAGATACTTTCCTCAAATATTACCTTGTAGACATCATTTCGCAGAAGCCCTCAGTCCGCACTGAGAAAGCACACATGGCTTTTTTTTTTTGGGCGCGGGGGGGGGGGGGGGGGGGGGGGGGGGGGGGGGGGGGGGGGGGGGGGGGGGGGGTGAACCAGAGCAGTTCAGAAAAGGTTTCGAACGGCACTATATATTGGCCTTCATCCCTCAGATTATAGTCATTTGTTGAAGGACTTTTCATCGGATTCCGAAATAAACCCAGAGCCTCATCTTGTATAGTATCCAGATCGATCTTCAAAGCCGCAGCCAATCTAAGTGCTTCTCTGGGAAGCTCAAGAAACAAAAACATCGCTCGATGGTATGGTACAAGGCTCTGATAGCTTGCTCGTTTGACGACTGCAATGAGTTTGATTGCCTTCATCCATAAGCTCCGGGACTGCCCTGTCGGAAGTAAGGTTTGCCAGCGAAGTAGGATCCATAGCAAGTACTCGGGTGTCAGTGCTGGCATGAGTGCAGTAGCCAGTCTCCTCTCAAGTGCCTCAAGGAATTGTTCCGTGCGTGTAGAGAAGTCACCAAGCTCCATGAAAAGCAGGTTGAGGTAGATGAGACACGCCAGTCGGCAATTGTCTGTTCTAAGCCTGTCTCCCTGGATTTGGTTAGAGAAGCCGCCCTGGTGGGTCAATCCGCTAAGAGGCGTGTCAAAACCTCCCCCGCCAGTCCCATCGCTCCTAGGGCACAGAACGCAATGCATCATTGACCCGGGTTGGAAGGCACTAACCCGTCGGGGATACACTTCACATTGAGTGAGCAGTTCTGCCTCGCTTATCGGAACGGATCTCAGAATGGCAGACTTTCGCTCCGAGAACACATTTATGAAGTAGTTACAGTGCTGGATCATGCTTTCAGTGGGAATCTTGAAATCGTAATTTGCTTCCGCCATAATTTTCGTATCCGTGGAATAATAATAATATCCGTCCTGTGCATTCAACAGTGCAAAGCAATTCCACAGGATCTTACAGAAGATCAGGTCATCCTTCATAAATGCCTTGGCGCCTCCACGGGCGTCGATGATGTCGTACATTGCTCGCCAATGGAGTCGGAATGTGTTCCGATCGCCCCACATGTGCTCTGCCGCTGAGAGCAGGTATATTGCCATGATGGTTCCGTCTTGTGGAAGGGTGTGCAAATTCTTTGCCATCTCAATCTGTTGATTGACCCCCTGAAGAGCCTTGATCTTCCATGTCAGGGACGAGCATCGGTCATCTCCAAAGAGACTTTCTCTATGGCGCGCTGAATGATACAGCATTCCCTGAAAGGAGGCAGGATCAAGACGGTAGATATGGAGGAGGTCTATGGCGAGATGCCGTTGGTGGCTTTTGCTCTGCCCTGAGGAGCATACTAGGCTGGGAATTACATTCACGTCTATCCATATGTTAGTATTGTGCTTCAAGACCTGGAGATGGCAGACGCTATACAATGATCAACAAGCGAACGGACCTCCGGTGTAGACGGAACAGGCCAGCACTGAAATGGATCTAGTCCTGGAGGGATATTGCTATTACATGAAGGCTCACTGCTTGAGTCACCAGTCACTCGTTTTTCTGGAAGTGCAGGTTTCTCTAGTCTGATGCGCCACCCGTATCGACGCTTGCGGGTGGAGCCACTTGCTGGATCATCCGACAATTGGGGCATGAGCATGCTCTGTGTTTGTATGGGAGCATGCACTTGGTGACTTTGGGAGCTCAACCTGATCTCTCGGACACGCTGTGTTACTATATGTGAGCGTGCCTGTCGTCGATGGTCCTTATCTGAAGTATTAACAAAATGGATTTGCCTCTGAAACGACGGTGCGATGTCGGGAACGGGCAAAGATTCGCAGTCCCTAGCACAAGAGTGACACATAATGCTAGGTATTTGATCCCAGCTACCTTTAGGCTGTTGTTTCGGTAGCTGCAAGTAAAGGGAAAAAGTAGCAAAGTAGATTATTTTGATTCTGGAGAAGAATGAGGTTGAAGACCCACTAGTCTGTCCTTGGACTAGCGCCTTGCAATGACGTAGGCGATATTTCCCGATCGGGTAATTTTGAAATGTTGATAGGGCTCGTTGCCAAATTAGGACTAACTATAGCTTCGACGTTGTTCCAGGCCTTGTTGAGTTGTATTACCAAGCTATGGCAGCTTCTATTCAGAACAGCATATATAAAGGTGGCCGTTGACAGTGGTTATGAGCTCACTATCTGAACAACCCAGCCCATTTTCTCACCATATATTCTTCGCCCTATCTTGCATTGTCGAGTCAGAATGTCTTCGCCGGTAAACCTTGGCATCACGCTTTACACCACCCAAACTCCCAATGGAAACAAAGCCTCCATCTTACTTGAGGAACTGAACATCCCCTACCGTGTGCACAAGCACAACTTCAGCGCTCGCACCCACAAGGAACCATGGTATCTGAAGATCAACCCGAACGGCAAGATCCCCGCCATCACGGATACCTTCAGCGACGGGCAGGAGATCCACATCTGGGAGTCAGGCAGTGTCCTCAAATACCTTGTGGAACGGTATGATCCGGAGTACCGGCTTTGGTATCCGCACGGGACCCGGGAGAACTATGAGCTCTTCAGTTGGGTGAGATTGCCCCTCGCTTCCTCAATTCGAACCACCATACTAATTTTCGTCACGGCCCTAGCTCTTTTTCCAAATCGGTGGTATTGGTCCTTTCCAGGGCCAGGCCACGCATTTTCTACGACACGTCCCTGAGCGGATTCCGTATGCACTGGACCGATACCATAAAGAATCCCGCCGGCTGTATTCTGTCCTGGAGACGCAGCTTGCGCAGAAACGGCAGGGTTTTATTGTCGGGGACAAATTCACTATCGTGGATATCGCATTTTGGAGCATTGCAGCCACCGCTCCGTGGGCTGGGGTCGACTTGAGCGAATTTCCTGCCGTGCAGGAATGGTATGAACGGATCTTGCAACGTCCCAGTGTCATCAGGGGAATGAATGTGCCAGAGCCCCATGGAGTCATTGCGCTGGCAGGGGATCAGACTGGGACCAAGATCCGAGAGTTTGAGGAGTTCCATCGCCAGTGGGTGATGGATGGGATGAAGGAGGATGCGAAGACATTGGATGCAGCGAAGGAGAATTAGCAATCTGCGTCTTCTGGGGATAATTGCAGTCCTGCAGAGTTTGTTTAGATATATGAGAAGATAGCTGTGAGCTGTAGCATAAATTTGACTCTGTCACGGTTTGCTTCAAGGTTGCTTAAGATCAATCTAGTCGAAGACGACATGTTCAAGTTCCAGGCACAGTCGTAAAGCACTAGGCCCTTCTTTGACAACTGCAATGATTTAATTGCCTTTGGGAATTAATAGATATAGACAGTATCTATAGCTAAACATATTTACTGAATTCTGCTCCACCTAGAGAACTATTGAATGCTTAGAGTCATATTTACGTTTAGATACCGATTAGTATATGATTACAAGACTGCGACATAATGGATATTATATATTGTTTCATGAGTAGGTATACTTCTACTACAGGCAAGATAGGCCAGGAGCTTCATATTCTAATTAACAATGCTGAGATGTTGGGGCCTACTGCTCCAGTCACTCACCCCGCCTATGATTAAGAGCTTTGAAATTAAGAGAGACATATACGCCTACTCCTAGATGATGAAAAAGTCCTAGCCAGCATAGCAAAGGCCCAGACTTGCAGACAGAAATAGAGGGGGGACAGTGTGTCAGTACATGATGACGCAGTAGTGAGACACTTGGAAGCTATGCCGGACTGCGTCGGCCCTACCACACAGTCTTAATTGCCCACGTCGAGAAACTGGCAGTTGGCCTCAGCCCAGTTTGAGCGCATTGCAAAACATACTTGTAGCCCACGGTTACTTTCTGCTGGGTTTCATATATTCCAATTTGTTAGTTAACCTTTGATCTACTGGTCTTGAATTCTTGGATTGATGGCGGATGACCAAGAGGCACGCTTCCAGGTAAAAACCTGAAAACTAGGAAGTGATAATGACCCAGGAGCGACTGTGCGAATTTACTCCCTCGACTGGCTATGGCAGGCTGATGATATGTTTGATTCTGATAACCATCGTTCTGAGATTAATAACAACATAGCAGCATGTTCAGATTCTGCATTAACAGTGTTGTACTGGTCAGTTTGGTTCTGGTGCAAAATCATAGCCTGCTCATGGAATTCGCCAAGGCCGTAGTGCTGACGAAAGGCAACTGGTATAACTGTGAAGGACGTGGATTCTGACTACATGAGGCTATGTGTAAGGAACTAGCTAATGCCACCGACGTGGGCGTTGAGCGGCAGCCTGGTGACGACCGCCAACAATAACCGACTTTAGTCTCAGGACATACGAACAATACTGGGAGAGACTAGTCTCATGATATCTCATTCGGCGTCAATGAGCATGGAATAGAGTCTGGGGTACACATCCCGTACGAAGACCTTGCGCAGTGGAACATTCTCTTCGTCGTCCGAAATATTACCCTCGGCCTCCATTCCTTCCTGCCGCTTCTGCTCTCTGTCCTCTTGTTGACTATAATACCCCATATCAATAAGAGCTAGATGGGCGGGGTGGGATTCGTAATACCGGGGACGCCAATCGTTGGCAGCAGGTGCCGCGAGTACCGAATCCATAGCTTCTTGAGTGACGATAAGCGGGAATGCGTGGCGGACATGCCCTCCACTGTACTCGCCGTACCGTGCTCTTATAACATCACGATGTCGCCTAGCCACTGGTTAGCATAGTACCATGGCCAAGGTTCTGACAAGCACCACCCGCATACCGCCCGATTTCTTGCAGGGAGCATTTCTCAAGGACAGGGTCTTCTTGGACGTTCCATTCAAGGCGCTGTAAACTCGGCTCGCCCCCTCCAGTCTTTTCAAACCACTGGACTCTCTCGCGGGTGAACCTTCTGAACCGCTCCATGAACTGCTCCCATTGCGAGTCGTCCATATAAAAAACCCCCCAAGATTCTTCACGCATCATTTCAAGCTCGGCGCGAATAGCACGGACGGCCCCCATGATTAACGAAAACTTCAGAAGTGGGTCAGTTGTTTAGCCAGACACCGCGGGTGAACTGAAGATCAATCAATGGATTTGGAACGCGACCGTGGCCGGGGTCGGCTCTTTATAACCCAGAGCACGTGATGTCGTTTACCCTTCCCATCTCCCGCTCCCCAAGATCGGCCTTGGTTGCATGAACCATTGGTCTTCACCGCACCCTTGTTATCTAATTTTCTCGATACAAGATTCTACATGTGTGATACTCCCTTCATGTGCAAGTCCCTTGTGTCGAGATACTTTACAGAGCCGGAGATTATAAACATTCCTCTTTTGCATAGTAAGAATGTGATCCGCCACGTTTTAAGTCAGTCCTCATGAGCAAATACATATTGAGATATGATTGCGGGAAGCAGTCTCGAGCCGTCTATGTGCTCAGTGCTAGATCATGGACTCGGAATCATTCATCACGAGGCCCTGGCCATCGGGTGACTCGTGCGCAGTCTCGGCTAAGGTATGCGAAACACAAAATTCATCTGAATCCCCATAAATATGACGAAGTCAACTCAAAGCTATTCATATAAGTGAAGAATTACACAGAAGAACTAAGTGAGCAAGGTCCTACGTTCACGCGAGGCCCTTCGTACGAGCAAGGCCCTTTATGCAGCAAGGCAACCCTCACAGCTCTCACAGCCGTGGCGATTCATGCAAACGAGGCTGTTTGTGCGAGTAAGGCCCTTTGTGCGAGCGAGGCCATTTGTGTTCGGCAGGCTACCCGAGCAGCTAATCTGTAAGGTATGTTTGAATTGAAGTCTGCAGTGCAGAATCTACTGATTAGACAGCCGATAACTCGTCCCTTGATGGCCAGTCCCTCGTAGGGCTCGGCACATACGTGCTTCGCAATGCAGAGACCACAATTCAAGAAAAGAACGGTCCCCAAATCGAGGAGAAACCCATCATGATCTGTTAATGCCTGATTATCATACGTTTCTTGCTTTTCTCTGCCTTTCTCGGTTTCACTGCCTAAGTGAGACAAGTGATATATCGTTCTGTGAAGAATGTGTAATCCTTGCCAACTCTTTCCGAAACTGTCATACACAGAGCAAAATAAATAACATGGTTCTTGGTGTTGTTTATGACACTCACCTCTTGATTGGTCTTCAAACAAATGACTTAACTTCTTGAATTTACCGGCAAGGATGCAACCCTAGACCTGACGCGAAAGTACAGGCAAAGGCCCCCAAAGCCGAATGTCCCCCAGCCACTTGAACACAGCCGACCGGTCATCGGGCACGGGCTCAGCCGCAATCATGGTCTCGGGCAATCTCGGCGCCATGATGAGCAGGAGATTGTACAGGTCCGGATCCTGGTCGATGTCACCGTCGTCGAAGGGGGACGGAAACTCGCTGGACCACCGGAGATCTTCCCTTTTGTCGCGCCACCAGACGTCCAAGGGCAGAGTCAACTTCAGCCGATCCAGAACGTCGGTCAATTGTTCGTGCAGCGTTTCATGCTCTTTCTCCGCATCCTGTGGCCTCTCCTCGGTGCGGGCGATGGCCCGGACCATCAGGTGGCGGTCGGTCGGGGCGCACTTCTCGACACAGAACTCCTTGCGCCTGAAGCGGTCCTCAATCTGGCAGCGGAGGCCGATGAGCAGCTCCGGAATCGCGAGGTTGATTGGCGCGTCGTAGACCCAGAAGTCGAGATACCACCGGGGTGGATCGGGCGGTGCTTGTGTGGTGGAGGGCTGAGCCTCACCTGCAGATGACGAAGGTATTGGGTGATGCATGATTTGTACCTTTGTCTTCACTGATTGGGTCTGGTTCAGAAGCTTTCATGGTGGGTAACAGGTTGAGTACTTATAGCTAACGGGATTTGCTTGCCGATGATTGACGGAGGGAGCATTTCACGAGCTGGGATACAAATCAAAGAATACCACTTGTACATTGCGCCAGCCTTAAAGATCAAATTTTACTTTGTCCATTTAAGTGTTTTCTGTCTCCAATTGAGGCTATTGTTCCATGCCGACTTTCAGTAATACTCATCTTCGCAAGCGAGCTCTGCGGGAGTACAGCGCTTGGAGTTTAACAGTCGTTGAAGCGTGTTTGTTAGAGCAGACAATGGTTTCGAGGCAACCTCCGAACAAGCTCTTTGTTCCGCAGGTGATCCAGTGGTTGGAATGACTAGAGTATGTCTTTCCAGCAGAATACATTCCGTAACCTTATGAACGGCATCTTTTGAACATCCGATAAACGTTCGTGATCTGTGTTAACGGTGTCGACATAGGTTCCCGTACCCAATTATTCATAGGCATAACAGGCACCTAAACCAACTGAGCCTCATTACCTTCAGGTACCTTTGCTTTAAATCCATCTTACACACCCATATACATCCACGCCCATGTCTTCACGACGACCTTATGCCTCGTGGCTGACCGGCGGAGCAGTGCGGTCGCTATTCGAATTCCAATGGCCGCATCAACACAATTTTTTACTATTCCATTCAAGAATAAGACAGCGAAGCTGATGCCACCGACGTGTTTTCTACAAGATCTATCGTATGGTGGTGGAGGAATTCGATCTCAGACACTCAGCAGCGGGAGCAAGATAGGGTTGATTTGCGGGGAAGAGGATCGGCCCCACGTGCAGCTTGCTTAGGGACCCGCTAAGCTGACCTACGGAAAAGAATAGCACAGAAGAGATTTTATTCTCGTCCGCAACAGCTTGAACTATTGGTTCGCAGAGCATACGTTTAGGAAGGTGGGGTGGTGGGGAATTGACAAGCTTCCAGCGCCGCTACAGGGCGTTAAGAGCATACTTTGATTCTATCAATCAACAAGAGCATGACCTATCTGTCTGGTACTAGCTGGGGGCATATCTAGGCGGATCTTCGCCTTGGACTGATGTTCCAAGCCATAGTAGCCGACCTCAAGAAACACTGACTTTTTACTAGAGATTACATGTTACGCAACTATGCCGTTAAGAGCATTAAAAGGAAGATGTAGTTGCCCGCTCATGCGCATTTTTCAATCGTCAAATTCAGACGGTACCTTGTAAATTCGTCTATGATTAATCATTCATGGCAAATAGAGCAGAAGAGTGGCAAGATCCTATTCTTTGCTGATGGACATTCAGAAGACCAGAAACCTCTTCCGGGCTAGGTAACCATGACCGTTGATGTGCGAAACGTGATTTGGATGAATGACATATGAGCGCATACACATTGGAGCACCTATCAGCTGGTGGCGGTTGATAAATGGACGGACATACTATGGGTGTCAGACTGACGTGTGATGCCAAGTCCCTGTCCGCCCGCCCAAACAACCCAGCGATCTGCTGCATATTACACATGCATCTGCCCAACCAGAGCCCTGGGAGCCATACTCCGATCGACTGGGAAACCGTAGTCCATGCGCAGATGGACCAAGCTTCAGCTACGGCTTCTCTCCCGACCTATGAATCGTCCTATGCCTTTGCGCAATAGTGACATGTTTCTCGTATGCGGTACCGCATGGAATACGAGGCCCAGCTCTCACATTAAAAAGCCCGCATAGTCTAGCATGATTTGCCAAAACCACATTTTTTTTATCCAGTGAACAAAAGTTGGATATACCCAACAAAGACAATGCTCTCATCTCGTTTTTTCAAGCAATCCCTCCGCGGAGGTCTCTCCTCCAGAGCCACCTCCCGGATCCCTCCCACCGTTCTGCCCCGCCGCCAGTTCGCCATAACCGCCGTCCAGCGCACCCATATCTCCGAAGTCATCACCAGTGACCACCGCGACCTGGAGGACGCCTACAACCACATCAAGAGCGCCGCGAACGAAGAGGACCAGATCAAATGGCAGAACCAATTCACCTGGGCGCTGGCCCGGCACTCCCTGGGCGAGGAGCTGGTGGTGTACCCGTCCATGGAAAAGCACCTGAACAACGGCCCTGAGATGGCCGAGCACGATCGCATGGAGCATCAAGTTGTTAGTTCCCCTGAATGTCCGTTGTCATGACCCTGATCCCATACTCATGACGGCCATGCATGCAACAGGTCAAAGAACTCCTCTACAAATTCCAAGGGCTTAAGCCCACCGACCCGGAATTCATGCCGGTGCTGGAGAACCTCTGGGGCAACCTCGCACAACACATCAAGGAGGAAGAAGGGAAAGATCTGCCGCAGCTGGAAAAGACCCTCGACGACGGGGAGTCCCGGCAGATGGCGGCCTCGTTCCATCGCACCAAGCAGTTTGTGCCGACGAGGAGTCACCCCAACGCCCCGAACAAGCCGCCGTTTGAGACTGTCGCAGGCTTGATGGCGGCGCCGATGGATAAGATCAAGGATATGTTTAGGTCGTTCCCGGAGACGAAGGATCAGGCGACCAAGTAGATTTTGGGGGGGTTGGGTGAGGTGGCTGGTTCGCGGGTGTGCGGGTGGCTGGGATGCTGGATTGTTTTCGAGATTAGTGTACCGTATACTGAACACGATGTTAATGAATGACTTTACTTATTGACTTCCTAGAAATCATAATTGAGACGTATCTCAAAGGGGTCGTATCCAACAAGTCTGTCGTGTAGTGACATACGGCTACGCTCAACTCTGTGTGTAGTGGTGGCTAAGACTCTGAATGTACTCAGGGGAGATGGTAGAACTGAGGTTTGGGCCATAGGAAATCAGACGGGCTGCAGTGATCTATGGTGGGGCTAGGCGGCCTTCGCCTTTCTCAAAGGTTTATCCCATGAAGAACAATTGCACGCTTAGCATTAATCGATTGGCATTGATTCGCTTGTTGGGCGATTTCGCTACTAGTGGGCCTGGGGCCTTAAGGCAAAAACATTCAAGCTCGGGCGGCCCGCCAAACGAGCCCAAGATTCGAGTAAATCTACTCTCTTTTAGACATGGTTGGGGCATCACCAAGCAGCGTTTGAATTATAAGAGGGACATTATCTGTATATTCTGCGTAAGTCATAGAGGAACGAAGTGTGAATCTCGGAGATCTAACACTTAGGAGTTTTGCCACTGTCTGGCAGCATTTCGGAACGATCCGAATCCAGATCCAGCCCTAACGAGGCCCTAATCTTAACTTGTTGCATTCACACCCTGCAAGGGTGTCAACAGACCACACCAAAACGCATAGCAAGTGAAAGCGAAAGAAAGAGCTCAACCCATTCATGCCAACCCTTTCCACCACCCAACCCCGTAGTAAGAACGGCAGCTAAACCCCGACAACCTCCTCATGACTACACCGCGCCCCCTTCTCCATCTCCCCAACCTTACCCTCCCCTCTCTCCTCACCCTCAGAAGTACTATCCACCCCCACAAGCCCAGTGCGATACCACCTCACTCCGACAAACACCTCCCTATACCCCTTCATACTCCTCCCCCTACACTTCAGAAACGCGACCCAAACCCACCCGGTCGCAAGCGCCGTGCATCCCGCAAACAGCGCAAAGGGGCCCCAACTCCGCATCTCCCGGACCATATTCGGAAAGCCACGCGTGATCCCAAAATTCAAGCAATTCTAATACGTGAACGCGGCCGGCGGGAGAAACTCTAGCGACGCGTCGTTGATCCAGTAGCTGCCTGCGACCCCGGCCATGATGTTGATGTTGTGGAAGATGGTCATCATCCCCCACAGTTCCTGGGGGGCAACTTCCGATATGTACACCGGTCCGACAGTCATGCCTAGCCCTGATCCCAGGCCGGACAGAACACGGCCAGCCAGCAGTTAGGCGAAGGAGCCGAAGTTGGCTGCCATTAGGATGGCGCCGATAGTATACAGAATCGCAGCGAGAAGGATGACGAGCTTTCGACCGTACCGTTCACTGAAGGGACCGGAGAAAATGACACCTGCAGTTTGGCCCTATGCTGTATATTAGCTTCGATCTTCCAAAAAAGGCCCTCGGTAGAATAAAGTGAACTTACCAGGAGCATGGAAAACACAGCCCAGCCTGAGCCATTCGAAATCTGCGAGTCTGTGGAGTTTGCTCAGCCCAAATCCCGGACGAACGAGGCCAGGCTCATGGCCCCTGAGTTGTTGGAGGTGGTGAAGCCATTAAGACCACCGCAGTAAGAGGCCCAGATACGGCGAGCCAGATGTAGGGCTTCTGGGCAGCCTTGGCGACCTCTTGAAAGGCGCTCTTGTCTAACCCGCTGCCTGCTGCATCCATGGTCAAGAGGGATAAGTAGAGATCAGTGAAGTGGAGGATAGTCTGGGTAGCCGTTCATTCGGTGCTGGATGGGATATTTCCTCGGGTATTTATGATAGGAGAACTGTCATGGCCATTGACGATAACCCCATTTCAGCCAAGCGAAGTCCGGGGTTCGTGGCACGAGTTGCGGAGGTGGAGCCATCAATTCGAGGGGAGTCGAGACAGAATTGTCTACATTACCATCATAGGGTGGCTCCGAGAGTGGATGCTGGAGCATCCCGCCGTTTCAGTATTTGAATCCGGGGTAGACAGTACTAGGCAATCCCCAGTCGACGACTGCCTCTGCCTCGGGAATTTGTAGTGCCTTCCCCTCTTGCATTCTCCATACATGTCCCTTCTCACGGTCAAAAGACTAAAAAGAAGTATGAACTCATCTTGGCGATTGTACTGCGCTATTATTTACAAATAAAGATTCACTCGGATTGAAACATGGCCGTAACTCAATTCTCTGTCCTAAGTATTATTCTAGAGTACATTCCATCTAACCACCCATCTCAAGAGAGAGCAGTCGCTTTGATATGGTTCAAGGCGCTTCCAGCCCGTAGCCACGCAATCTGACCAGCATGATAGCTATGATTCAACTTGGCCTCCCACATCTGACCCTCCCGGGTTGTGACTCGCATGACCACCTGCGAGTTCGGTGCGAGCTCGCCCTCTTCGATGCCGATCAGTGAAATACGGTCACCCTCGGCAATACGATCGTACGTAGCCGGATCCTCAAAAGTTAGAGGAAGCATGCCCTGCTTCTTCAGATTGGTCTCGTGGATTCTCGCGAAGGAGCGTGCGATCACCGCGACTCCTCCCAGATACCGGGGTTCCAGAGCGGCGTGCTCCCGCGAGCTGCCTTCGCCGTAGTTGTGATCCCCCACAATACACCATCTCACTCCACGCTCCTTGAGGTCCCGCGCTACTTGCGGGACAACTTGGAACTCAGCTGTGATCGGGTGATGGGTATGACCCAGTAATTGCGGGTCGTCCGCGGGGAGGAAAGCATTGGTTGCGGTGGTGAGCATGTTGTTGCTGATGTTTTCCAAGTGGCCCCGGTACTTGTACCACGGACCGGCCGGGGAGATGTGGTCTGTCGTGCACTTGCCCTTCACTTTGATGAGCAGCTCCATCGTCTGGGCCGCGCCCTTCTGCCAGGCTGGGAAGGGTCGCAGCAGTTGCAAGCGGTCGGAGTCGGGGTGTATAGCCACTGCTTGAGCGCCCCCGTCACTCGACGGAGGCTGGAACAGGTCCTGCCCACTTTCAAACTGGGTGGGCAGTTCCTCGCCGACTGGAGGACTCAGCCGCACACTGGCCTTGTCTGAGACGATACTGTCCGTCAGCGGGTTGAAGTCCAATCGCCCGCCGTAGGCGAACGCAGTCACCAGTTCCGGGGAGGTAACGAAGGAGTGGGTCGCTGGGTTGCTATCATGACGACCAATGAAATTGCGGTTGAAGCTCGAGATCACCGAGTTCTTCTGCTTCTTCGCCACATCCTTGCGGTCCCAGGAGCCGACGCAGGGTCCGCACGAGCTGCTCAGAACCTTGGCGCCGGCATCGCGTAACTCCTGCAAGATGCCGTCGGCTTCGGCTGTCGCGCGGATTCGTTCACTGCCCGGGGAAACCATGAACGGAGTCTTGAACTTGGCAATGCCCGCTGCCCGGGCCTGAGACACTATTTGACGGGCTTTGTCCAGGTCTTCGTAGGAGCTGTTGGTGCAGCTGCCGACCATGGCGTGGCTCAGCTCCACAGGCCAATCCTGCCCGGCCACCGCATCCTTCAGCTTCGAGATCGGGTGCGCCAGGTCGGGGGTGTATGGGCCGTTAACATGGGGCTCCAGGGTGGTCAAGTCCAACTCGATGATCTGATCGTAGTAGTCGTCCGATCCCTCATCCGCCGTCAACAGCGTGGATCTCGTGTTCCCAGCCTCGATCCGCGCCACGCTGCCCGCTCGTCCAGTGGCCTTCAGGTACCGGCCCATGGCATCCGAGTAGGGGAATATGCACGAGGTGGAGCCAATCTCAGCGGACATGTTACAGATCGTCGCCATGGCGGTTGCGCCCAGCGTCTGCGTGCCAGGACCGAAGAACTCAATGACACGTCCCTTACCCCCGGAGACGCTCAACAGCCCCGCCAGCTTGCAGATGATGTCCTTCGTGGAGGTCCAGCCCTGCAGCTGTCCTGTCAGCCGCACACCCACCACCTTCGGCGCCACCAACTCCCAGGGCATCCCCGACATCGCATCCACGGCATCCGCGCCTCCAACTCCGATCCCCAGCATCCCCAACCCTCCCGCATTGGGTGTGTGTGAATCTGTTCCAATAATCAAACCACCAGGCCTACTCCGGTTAGCTCCTGTCCTTGACCCTCACTCGTCTTTTGAACTCAGACTCACACAGCATGATTCTCAAAAATAACGGTATGGATAATCCCCGAACCAGGCTTCCAGAACCCGATCCCATATTTCCTCGACGCACTGCTCAAGAAATCATACACCTCGCGATGCTCCGTCTCCGCGCGCTGCAGATCCTCCTCCGCCCCTTTCTCGGAGATGATGAGGTGGTCGCTATGCACGGTGGTGGGCACGGCTACGCGGGGCAAGCCCGCGCTGATGAACTGCAACAGCGCCATGGTGGCCGTCGCATCGTGGCACGCCACCCGGTCGGGCCGCAGCTCCAAGATGCTCTGACCGCGCTGGATCTTCTCGAGACTCCATTCGCGGTTGCCGGAGGTGATGAGGTGGCTGTAGAGGAGTTTCTCGGTCAGGGTGAGCGGCCGCTTTGAGCCTTGCTTGAGCTGCTCGAGGGTGCGGAGTTGGTGGGCGTAGTTGACGGCGGAGTGCTGTTGGGGCTTGGGGTTAGTGAGTGATCTTTCTTCCAGGTTGATACATTTTCAAAAGGGCGACGATGGTGTCTCACAGCAGAAGAAGCTGGCTGCGTTGCATAGGTTCTTGTGCGTCGGGTGTAGAGATGGCGGTGCGCGCGGTTAGCCCCGCGCAGGGAGGATGGGAGTCGCTGCATGGTGATTTCGGGTGTCACTGGTTTCCACGCATTGCTCGAGGATATGAAGAACGAAAGAAGTTGCGATTGAGTCTGCCATTTTCTCTTCCTATGAAGTTTCTCATATCACTCCGGTGCTTGTACGGTCCTCCGCAAGCTTTTTTAGAGAGGGTCTGGAGAAGCCCGGGCTCGGCGGGGTGGGTCCGGGGCGGTAGACAGACGGATTACAGCTCAATACCAACATGTTACCTTCTGAACACAGATATGTTGGACAACGAGGATCGACTTTTGACAAATTTTGAATCGATACAAACCTTATATTACCAGATCCTACCTTTTACTGGCCAGGGTGCTTTTGTTGTCGGCCTCTCCAAGCTCTATTTCGTGGTGTGTATGTAGTCCCCATATTGCATAGCGAAGGACTACCCCAGCCGTACAATACGCGTAATTACCCCACGTTTAGGGCTACATTATGCCCGGAGTAGTCCGGGAACCGCGGCTGCAGTGTATCATCGGCAAGAACCGATGCATGTATCGGATGAAGTACCTTTCTCAAATCGGTAATAATTTTACCCAATACTATCCTCTCAATATCCCCCAAACCCCTCACACTCTACACAAGTCCATCACCAAAATGGCTCTGCGCACCGAAACAATCCAAGCCCTGCGGCGCTTCGCCTCCTGCGACGTGAGTAACTTACCCATCCGCTCGCACTTTCCAGTGATAGCCCCCAAACACAACACTAACCCATAACCTCATCTCAAAGATCGGCGACGCCCTCGTCAAGCTCGGCGTCCCGAACGGGGGCTACCTTTCCGGCCTCAAGATGTTCTCCCCGGGGCTGATGTGCACGCGCACAAAAATCTTCGGCCCGGCCTACACGGTACGCATGGTCCGCGACTCAGACAAGGCCTCCCCAACGCCCCCGAAACACTTCGCCGACGCCATCCCCAAGGGCAGCGTGGTGTTCGTCTCCCAGCCGAAGGGGCTGGTCAGCGCCTGCTGGGGCGGGCTGATGAGCACGCGGGCGCAGCAACTTGGGGCCGCGGGCGTGGTGATCGACGGGCGGTTCCGTGACGTCGCCGAGCACCGCCAGCTCGGCGTGGGCTTGTTCGCCCGCGATGTGAGTATCCTGGGGTCGGCGAGTTTCACGCGCTCGTCTGAGTTGAATGTGCCGGTTACGTATGCGGAGGGGAGTGCTGGGGAGAGTGTGGTTATCCAGCCCGGGGATTATATTGTCGGGGATGCGGATGGGGTGGTGGCGGTGCCCGTCGGGAAGATCGAGAGGTGTGTGGAGTTGTGTCAGGAGCGGTTTGAGATTGATGAGGAGACGAGAAGGTGTTTGGAGCGGGGGGAGGAGATGGGGGCTACGATTAGGCGGTTGCGAAAGTGAGCCTGGGGGGTGGATGTGGTTCGGGTCTGGGTCCTAGATGGGAGCATTATGTCTGGGCGTCCTCTGTAGTGCATGGATATATCCTGTGGAGTGCTATCGGATGTATCCGTCGGCTGCGCATGGAGGCGAAGATATGTTCACAACAACAATTCAAAGCCACTACGGGGTTTTCTCTTCAGTGGTTGAGGATGTACATAAGCGAGTGAACTAGTCTCTGGTCTTCAATCATTCCAATTAGTGCCGAATGGACATTCACCAAAGATATAAGTGAACAGACAACGTGTAGGAGCGAGTCCCCTTCGAGCCACCCCGCACCCCGGATGCTGAGGTAATCAGACTAGCTCGGCTTCATCGGGGCAGGAAGTGCTTGGCCGCTTAATCTTGCATGAATCATCCCATCCCATTCTCCAGATTTCTCTGCTTCGGATACTGCGTGATCATCAATGAGCCCGAGATCGCAAGATGCGGCGGCGCCGACCCCGGCCAAGAAGGTCCGTCTAGCATGTCGGCGATGCAGATCCAAACGCATCAAGGTGCGCCTGTAATCAGGGACTCCCCATTGGACACACACCATTGCCCACTATCCATCCATTCAACGGCTACCGGCTAACCGTCACAACGCAGTGCGATGGCGGCATTCCAGCGTGCTCAAACTGTGCCCGTGCTAAAGCAAGCTGCGTCGATGTTGATGGGCGCAACAATGACATTTCCATCCCACGCGAGTACGTGCATTTGACATGCGTGCACAAGGTTGGGTTGCGAGCTGACGGTACACCAGCTACGCCGTACGGTGCCATGCGCGGATCGAATGGCTTGAAGAGCAACTTCTGCTCTTAAATCCAGAGTTCGACCTCTCCAAAGCACCACCGATCGATCAATCCGTGTTGCCAGATACCGTCCCACGTAGAACCTCATCGACTACCCCGACGGGAAGTACAGCTGTGCACCTACCGACGACACTCGGAGAATCAAAGACCAGAAAAAGACCCTTTGATTCCTTGCATGCATCAGACAGCGAACTTCTACCGCGAACGCCTGCGCAGGTACCAGGCCCAGAACACGCGGAGCTGCCCGCTTCATGTGTGCAGCACGCGGCTGACAAGGAGGCTGCTACCCCTTCGGCCGAAGCACGCTCGGTAGCCATGGACTTGGGGATGCTATCACTCCACTCCGACTCGCGACAAAAATACTATCTGGGGTCCTCATCCGGCCTCTTCTTCACGAAGTTGATTGGGGCGGACAGTCCTCTCTCCCCAGCCACCTCCACCTCGTCGTATGGTACGCGGGGGAATTCGAAACGCCGTACTGTCCCAGGTCCTTCGCCTGAGGCGTATCGTGTGTTGTACAACAAACTTAGAAGGGTACGCATACGATCTCGTCCTACCTATTCTTTATAGAGGAACGGGCGACATTCCTGTTGTCCTGACTTGGGCCATTCTCGCTGCACATCATAGGCGCTCGCTGACCATGCGCAGGACTTACCTTCGCCCGACGAAGCCAACCATCTCATTGGTATCTACCTTCAAGAGCTCCATGTCGATCACCCTTTCCTGCACGCCACCTCTCTATTTAATGCCTACAACGCACTTTGGTTCTGCGCGGAACGCGGGTACCAAGGGAATGTGGACCGCAACGGATGGCCGGAGGAGATGGAGCCCTTCTCGTACAACGGGCGCTTCGACAAGGTGGCTGACGACGACACAACGCCCATCTCCATCTTCGCCGCAGCGCTGCACGTGTTCATGGTGCTCTCCCTTGCGGCGACGATCCTCACGCGGAACAAGAATTTCGAGTACCCGCCCGCCCGATTCTACGCCATCGCCTCCACGGCCGCAGCCGAGTGCCTGAGCGGCATTTCCGTGACGGCCCTGCAAAGCATCCTCCTGTTCATCGTGCAGGGGATGGTGGGGCCCACCAATCTGAGCATCTGGACCCTAGTGCATATCGCCATGTCCCACGTGATTGATCTCGGACTGCATCGAGAGCCGAAAGACGATGTGGACAATTCGCCCACCGCCCTTGCTTTACGACGGCTGATCTTCTACACCGTCTATAACCTCGACCGGTGCGTTGCACTGACCGATCCGCCATTCGTCTCTCTCCCTTGACTAACCGACTCGCAGATCCATCTCCACGATCCAGGGCCGACCGCTTGGCATCCGCGACGAGACCTTCGACATCCGCCTGCCAGGCCTCAATGAATTCGTCGTCGACGAAACCGCCAGCTCCAACGTCAACAGCCACTCGGAGCTGCACTTTTCCATCCACCGCTTCAAACTGGACGCCTTGATCTCAGAGATCAAAATCCTGCTCTATCACCTCCCCAACCGCGGGAACGCCCTTTCATGGCCGACAGACACAGCCGGGGAACAAGCGCGCATCAAGACGAGTCTCGACCAGTGGCTCGCGGACGTGCGCGTGACCCGCGCCCCCTCGGAGGAAACCACCACCGCACACGACGAGGATCACGCCTTCAAGCACCAGTGCAAGATCCTGAAGCTCGAGGTTTTGTATCATGGGGCCATCACGCTGCTGTACCAGCCGTCGCAGGCGTGCCCCGCGCCCACCCCCGCCGCCCTCCTGCACTGCTACCGCAGCTCTCGCGACCGCATCCACATCTACAACCGCCTCAACACGCAGGAGCATTTCTACTTCACATGGCGCAACATCCACGGGATCTTCGCCTCGGGCGCGACCATCATCTACTGCTTCTGGGCCTCCCCAGAGCTGCAGGCCGTCGTGCCCTTCAAGGAGGCCCTGCAGTGCCTGCGCGGGTGCTCCAACCTCCTCAGCATTGGTGGCCAGTGGTGGCCCTCGGTGCGCCACGGCAAGGAGAACTTCGACCGCATCGTCGACCTCACCGTCGAGCGGTTGAGCCAGAAGCACCACCAGCACCTGCAGCTGCCGCACCAGTTAAATGCGACCGGGGGGAATGCGCTGCTAGACCCCACCGCCAGCGCAGTCGACGGCGGCCCATTCCAGCCGGCTTACCCGCCGACCGATGGGAATACCACCACCAACACGCAGCAACAGCAACAAGAGGCGGTGGAGAATCTGCTCGGGTTGGCGTCGGTCGCGTGCGATTCCGGACTCGTCGGCCAGGATTTGGAGATTGCGGCGCAGCATGATCCCGTCATGGAGAGCTTTTTCACCGAGTACCTGCAGGGTGACTGGAGCTGGGATCCGTTTTCGACGGGGTTGGAGCCGCTGCCCTAACGCCGGTCGGATATTGGACTCAGCTCTACCCTATCCTCTCCATCGGCCCGGCGGGCTCCGATCACCTCTCGACAGTCTTGTAAATGATGACAATGGTAGCCGGGCAGGGATTTGGGGTGGGGGGGGGGAGAATCAAGACTGGTCTGGCTTGCAGAAGGAAAAAGCCATGGCAAGTCGGACTCCAGGCTCTCTCTCTTATTGTGCTGCACCAACATCACACGCTCTCGAGATGAGATTCGAAATCCAACCATTGCGCCTCTTCCGTTATAGCACAAGAGCGGACGGGGGAAGAGCCTGCGGGGCCGGAAGTTGTGAGCTCGCCCGGTAGAAGCTCGGCCTTGGCTCAGGCCAGATCGTGCAAGCCACCAAGGGATTTGCTCCACAGGTGGGGTAGCAGCAGGGCAGGCGGCGGCACTTGGAAGTTCGAACCCATGCAAATGAGCTCACCATCCTACACGTACACGATCGCACGGATTCGGTCGATACACTATGCACCTAGCTATCATCCTGGATAATCGACAGGGTTCAATCAACAACTAACTTACTAGATAGATAATCAACCGGTTTGACCGGTCGCCCCCCCCCTCTCTCCCCCCCGAGACGGGGTAGGTCTAAGAGCGAACTAGATAGGAAAGCGTCGGGTCTAGACTCGGTTCTCCGTACACTGAATCGAATCGAATCAAGCAGGGAAATTCCTGTGCCCAGTACTCAGTATCAATCCCCTGCATACGATCAGTCGATAACACAAAACAAGATTTTCTTCCCCAGTAGTGTCGACGGTGCTGTACGTATCAGCGTTGGAAAGGATTTGCAATGCACCCTGTCAAAGTGCCGTGCTGTGGAACGTCACACCAAGTGCTACCGGCGAGAAATTCGCCATCGTCCCTTCCAGAAAAGAATTAGACTACTTGTTATGACATTTCGATTGCGTTGCGTTGCGTTTTGTTCTGTGTCCGCGCTTATTGACCAATGAGGTAGGTGAGGATAAAGAATCCGATGGGGGTTGACGCTGGGCGACCTAGTAGGTACAGTACCTAATGAGCACTATCTCCCGTTTTAGCTGGGTTTCCAAGTGCGGTGCGGTGCGTGCTGGCGTGATCTTGCTTGTGTGTGCCCGTTAACGGACCCGCATTGGGGAGGTGGGGGGGGAGGAAGTCATTGCCCATCTAAGGTAATCCATTACAGTAGCTACGCAGAGTAGCAAAGTATATCTGATCGAATCGACCGGAACTCTTCTTTGAGTGCGCAGGAGAAAACTGTCCAAAGCTCTGGAGGATTCGGTGAGCCGTCAATTTCTTCACCACTTCACCACCAAGTCCGAAAACGCAATGCAATAATGGTTGACCATCAACCAAACTCTCCCGGCTGAATCCATCCGAGAACGAACATCTACTTTTCTTTTTCTAGCTTTGTGAGGGAAGAAGCAGCATGGCCGAAAACGTCGACCGCCGGGTAAGTTATCCGCAGGCCGCACACCAATGAGCGCCTGAGCGCTGAGGCATCCGCCAAGATTGCACGGTCGCATTGCGAACTGACTAAAAGCATCGAAGTCAAGCATCCGGTTTTCGAAGGAACTTTGAGCCTGCCCTGCTCCATTGCTTCTCTCCACTCAAGTGTATGCAATGTGCTTTAGGTTGACCCGCACTTGAGGGAGGGGGGGAGCCGGGAGCTGGGTGGGTTGTGGGCGGGTGCGTGAGCGGACGGGTTGCAATCCGCGAGGAAGAGACGAGGTGATCCTATCTCCCCTTTACTTAGTAAAAGTACTCTCCAGTTACAGATAGATACACTCATCTGTACTTAGTATGCGTGTATACGTAGGAGGCTGTGGGATGCATCCTCACTAACGGGCCGATCTCCAGGGGGTGGTGCGGGATGGCTTCATCCAAGTGGGGACGGCAATGCTGTCCTGTACTGCTTTTGTTCTTTCATCATAGATTTTTGTCGACCCTGATACTCACTGCGTCATTTTGATCATTGAAGGTCGTGGCTCTGGTCTTGTCTTGGTCGAGAAGGGAGGGAGGGGACGGGATCGGGATCCCGCAAAAAATTCAGTGGGAAGAAGCCGTGGATCGGATAAGTACGACGAGGAGATGCGAAGGGGGGGGGGCAAGGAGGCATGTAGCAAAAACGTGCGTACGATGCGACCTGAAGACTTCGTTGAAGGTTGACTTCCTAAGGTACTGTAGGAAGTACAGTACAAAAGCATAGTGACGGCAGTAGATGATTGGGATACTCGACCATGTGAAGCATTCTGATTGGCGGAACAAGATCCCTGGGTTCGAAACGGAAGCGATCAGCAGATTAGTCATCGAGTCGGTTGCATCGAAGAACAATAGGAAAGGTAAGAATAGATTGGAAGCAGAGTGAGAGTCAATGGATAGCCATGGATACTATCAGAGACAGTAGGATAAGGATATCTCGGCAGGATCTACAGTACGCTTCTAGACAATTCGTTGCATTTGGTCCGGTACAGTACCTACCGACCTACCTTCCTACTTGGTCGGATGAGGCGGGAAGTACTGGAGTAAGCAGATCGACTGGAGACGTCATTTTCCAAATCCAAATCCAAATCCCTCTCCTCCCCGCGATCCAAGATATCAACCTCAATGAATTTTCGCTGGAGATGGACACCACCTGGATCCATCGGGTCGAGCCCACCGGAGTATTGGTGCATCCAATCATGTCCTCTGGATACATCCTCCTGCCCCCTGTCAACGTCCTTCCCATCGTTCCTTGAACTGCATTGAAGCAAAATCTCTCGCGCTCTGCTGTGAGAGCCGATCAACTGCCCATTCATAACCCCCAAGGCCTCTCCCGGAAATATCCTCTAGTTCTTTCGCCCGTCTCAACTCTTTTTCTTTTTTCTTTTCATCTTAGTGTCAAAACTGGTTGGCCCGCATGCATCGTCATTGCCGGGTCCTCAGTTGGGGAGTGCGCTCGGTTTCTAATAAAGATGTGTAATACTCCACCACACCACCCCCCTCCTACAACATACTACCTACTCATACTCACACTACCCAGCTACTATACCTTTGACATACCTTCCTGCTGTCCTACCTACCTTCCATTGGACTTACCCTGCTGAAAACTGACTACTGGTGATCACGGCAAGAACCCTCCTGTCACTATCCCATATAGTTACACAAATTCTGTCACTTCCCTGAGATTGTCTACCACGTCCCTTCCGGTTGCGCGTCTCCTTCAATCTGAACACCGTGCAGTGGCAATTAGCTTGTCCTTTGCGTAAGACGAAAAGTCCAACCCCGAATTGATTCGTGCACCGCACCACCTTTCTGTGAAAGAAAAGCATACAGTGATGTCCGTCAATCTCGACCACGCCTCCATGCCAGGGGCGCCGTCCAAGTCCGAAATTACCTGGACAGGCCCAATGCCGTTCTTCCTGGACAGCACAATCTCCTCCGAGTTCCTGACGATGCCATTGTTCGAGGGGATGCAAGAATGGTCGATGAGCGGGAGCACCCCGGGTGCTGCAGCCCCCGCCGCATCGGAGCGGTTCGACGGGTTCCAACAGCAACCGCAGCAACAAAAGCAGGCGCACCCATCACCACCACCGCAGCAACAACAAAGCTTCATGAATGCATACATTGAACCGAACCTCTTCTCGCCCGACCAACCCATGCCTGCCCACGTCCACCAACAGCAACAGCAACACCCGCACCTCGCCTCGAAAGAACCCCTCCTCGACCCCACCATGCACCCCTTCGCCGCCAGCACAACCTCCTCCTACCCCGTCCCAATGCACGAGATCACATCCCGCGGGAGCATCAGCGACCAATCGCACCGCAGCAGCTACGGCAGCATCAGCAGCATCAGCAGCAGCAGTAGCAGCGGCAGCAGCACGACGGGCTACAACGCGGCGCGCCGGCCCAGCGAGCCGGTCTTCTCGCCGACCCACGACGCGGTGGAGCAGCAGAAGCGCGAGCGGTTCCTCGAGCGCAACCGCGTGGCGGCCAACAAGTGCCGGCGCAAGAAGAAGGAGCACACGCGCCAGCTGGAGAGCCGGTGCATGGAGGTGACGCAGGCCAACACGCGGCTGGAGTCGGAGGTCAGCCAGCTGCGCAGCCAGATCCTGGAGCTGAAGAACGAGCTCCTGCGGCACTCCGGCTGCGACGACCCGGCCATCAAGGCCCATCTGGCGCGGATGGTGGCCCACCTCTCGCAGCGGAGTGCCTCGGTCTCGGGCGCCAGTGAGGCCTCGGCCAAAGAGGACGGTGGCCCGCTGGGTCGGTCATCGCGGTCCACGCCGCTGTCTCCGGCGCATCAAAGCGATGCGAAACAGGAGGTTGCGCCGGAGGCTGCGTATGGATTCGATGATATGCTTCACTTGCCTAACGCTGGTGATTCAAAAACAGATGAGCAGGAGGAGGGAGTGAAGATACAGGAGAGTCCGTGATCGTATCCGACCATGCGGACGACTACAATTTACACGACTTTCTTACGGTTTCTCTTAGGGATATATGGGATTGGTCCTCTCCTCTTTTTCTCCTTACTTTCCTTGTTGGACTTTCTACATTGAGTTGTGCGTCTGGATGTACACCAGTGCGCTGTCCGGCGACGCGGGCAGTTAAGTGTATGGGGATGGGGGCGTACCGGTTAAGTTTCTGGGACAAAGGAGGCGGCTTCACTCATTGCATTTTGTAAACCAAGCAAGCGCCAGCGGATTGATTCATTGTTTTTCTCGACTGTCAAAAAGAACTATTCATGACATGAAACACAAAAATTACCACTACAAGAAAATAACACAACATTTTCCAATCGGACAGAATTTTCCAATCAAACCTTCGAACATCTCAACCGCCAGTATCAGTAATTTCCTCTACTTCCCCCGGAGAAACGTAATGATAGGGATGGGATGTCGAGCTCTACCGAAGAATCTCACCGACGGACCACCAAAAAGCAAGCAGCCATGAATGATGTCACGACTTCGAGCTGACTCGGGACTTTGTCGGGTTTACCCAAACAGGCAAAGTCACAGTCCTTCCGCCGTCCCCAGTGCGCCCCACGCAGCGTTTAGTCGGGGCCAACTGGATTGCTGTCCTATGTAAAAAGCCTTATCCCCACTATAACTTTAGTCTACCTGCACACTTCATGTGGGCTGCAGCCAAGCATGTTTCAAAACGTCTAAGCTTGCCCTTTCCCCGTCTTGCCGTGTTTCACTCACACTAACCCTTCCGATTGATCGCTTTGGAGAATTTTTGGGGCATGGGTGGGGATTCGAGAGGACGGGGGAGGGGGAGTTGGGAAAAAGCACGATTTAGGATTTGGAGGGATTCGTGCGATCATCTTTGACTAGCCCTGGGATTGGGGGTTCAGTGTGGGTCTTGGGTTGGTGTCTGGTCTGTGCTTTGACACACGGGCTGGACATACTTATACGGAGGACGTACTATGTACGTCCTCGTAACTTTATGTAGAGATCGTGGAAGCTAAAAATGGAATGCCATCGGTATGGATGTCACGACTTGGTTGGGCTTGGTTGGGCGGTCTCCGATCGGACTCTGTACTGTAAATACATACGTATAGTACACATGCAGATGGACGGGGTCCTTGGTGGCGAACGAACAGTCCACACGAGATCTGTCCGGCTTTCTTGGATCGACTCGACGCTCGCTTCGATGCTCGCTTCGACTCTCGCAATTCAGTCCTGGCTCAGCTCGCTGTCTACAGCGCTTGGCGCTATCCTCACTCATCTCAACTCCAGACTCTTGCTGGCAACCTTAGATAGATACCTGATAAGGGAAGCCTAAGCACTAGATAGAGTAGAGGACAGGCGGTACCGTGCCTGCAGGGTGTGGGTGGGACTGCTGACGTTTTACGATATGAAAGCACCGCACACAGGTCAGTTTTAAGTTTTGTACTCGGGCCACTTTGATTCTTTCGGAGTATACAGTACGTGAATCCATGAATCCACCGCTATTTGCCATTGCCATAGCGTTCTGATAACCAGATGCCTAACGTACAGTTCCCCGATCCCTGTCAACCGCCATTCCATATCGCACAACGACAGCAAAAATACAATCAAAATCATTGCACGTCATAAGCGTCGCATCACGTCACGTTCATCATAAGATTTCCCCGAACACCCCCAACTGCTCAAAACATCGTCGGTGGGTGGTGAGGCTGAGGGGCTGCGGCCCGCTGGTTTACTGTTTACTCCTCCGGGGTGTCCGCCGTGCGGGAGCCGCCTTTCCGGCCAGCCTCGCGGGCGCGGGGGTCGCCGGGCTCGAAGCTGCCGCCGGAGTGCTGCCCGCCCTTGTGGCCGGCCTCGCGGGCGCGCGGGTCGCCCGGTTGGAAGCTGCCGCTGGACGCGTGGCCGCCCATCGAGGCGATGTTGCGCTATCATTTTTGAGTGAGTGACGGACCCCAAGAGTTAAGGAGGGGTGAAGGATCGGGGCGATGATGGAGCACCCACCTGCTTGTCCTCGTCCATGCTGGCGAACCCGCCGGAGTGGCTGGATTGGCCGCCCTTGCGGGCGATGTTCTGCACTTCCTCGTGGGGGCGGTTGGAGAAGTTGCCGGGGTTGGTGTTGTGAGCCATTTTGATGTGAACACGGGTGGTTTAAGTTGAGGGCTTGGTCGCTAGTGCTGAGTTGCGTCGGTGATGAAGATATGTCAGTGTGGTTGGATCGGCTACCGAGACCAGGGTGTCCCGGTCGGGGATATTTATGCTCGGGGACACGGTCGACCAGCCAGAACCTGATTCCTAATCGATGTCACTTCAGATCCCATTTTACGTACTATGTATCTCTGCGAGGTGTTGATACGAGGCGATGATGCGGTGGTTGAGGGGAAAGTACGGATGTGAAGTCATGCTCGACATCATCTTGGCGGGGTTTCCAGGGGACCGGCCTCTCCAGAAGAAAGGAGTGCAGTGAAACCCCGCAGTTTTGCTGGCTCTCGATCGCCAGACAGTGGCCGGCAGATCGGGGTCATGATCGGGGATTTTCGATGGTCCCTGCCCTGCTGAAATGTGGTCATCATGATGATTCGGTGCCGGGAGCTTGGGGGGATTGAGTTTCGAGGGATTTGCGCTGCAGAGGGGGAGGTGGTAGGGAGTGGTGGTGTTTGGCCTGTTGGAGGAGCTGTCCGGGAGGAGGGATTAGGGCTAGGTCACCAGTGAAGGTGTGGAGTGACCCTACTTCATCATGACGGAAGTGGGGCGCTCTCGTGGACCCAGATCTACATCTCGAATCCGACAGATCATTCGATCGGCATCCAAGGCTTGTGTCGTGCAGATTTGGGGCTTTCTCGATTCGACATAACACGGATGCCAGGGCTGGCAGGGTCCCGGAATATGGCAACGCATCTGCTGCTGCCTTGCCTTGCATGTGAGCGAGCCATGTATAGCCGGGTTCGCGACAACATATTGGCGAGAGGCCAAAGCAAGGGATATTTATGTAAGCTAACATGGCAATGATATCAACTTTCTGATGGGGAGAGACCATGTTTCGAAAAGCTCTTCATTCAAGACCAGTATCTACATTGTAGCCATAGTAGCCATTCGGTACATTACGTCCATCGTCTTACCTGTCTAAAAACGCAGAAAAGTAATCCTCCAGACCACTCACATCCTCCAAAGCCCCAATCCAACCAACATGCTGGTCCGGTCGACAAAGCACAACGCACCCAGCATTCCTGTCAATCCTATAGCCGTCGTAAGCACCACGACACCCTGGATCGTACGAGCCCTCGTCCGTGAATACCCTCGTGTAATCCCATCCCCACGTGTCGTCAAACGGGTGGAAGATTTCAGGGAGTTCAAGGAACTCGACTGATGTGCGTGGGCTTGCATGCACGAGGATCGTCTCCAGGAGCCACCCAGCATGGGTCCCGTACCGCTTCTCACACATGCGTGCAAGCAGCGGCTGCTGGCTGAACGTCTTGGCAAATGAATCCAGACGCACACGAGTGTCTGCTTGACGAATATCCCCGGCAAAGACCAGCAGTCTCCACGACCCATCGCTTGAAAGTCTGGTCATCAGGTTGATCGATGCAGCTTCGGCATGGTTGACCACATAGAACGGATCCAACCGTCTTCCTACTTTGATGTTCTTTGCCAAACCCTGTGTAGTCTGGTCTGCAATGAGGAGATCAGGACCGTAGGTCACCCCTAGACCCGATATGAACTCGGAGTACTGGTCCCGAACCGATTCAATCCCCTTGGCCGCGCCGGTGTTTTTCTCATACGCCCCGACCAGCTGCGCATCCAGCTCCAACAATTCCTCTGCCACCGGTCGTCTTTCAGACTCGTAGGTTTCCAGTATCCTTGGGCTTGCAGCTCCGGTGATGACCGCACCTAACTTCCAAACCAGGTTGTATGTATCCTGCATCGACACATTCATCCCTTGACCTGCCTTTGGGGAGTGAGTGTGGGCAGCATCGCCAGCCAGAAATATTCTTATGATGGTCAGTGGAACGTCTTGTCTGAAACCAAGTCCAGGCTTACGTTACCTGTCGTGGGGCCGGAGTTGCTTGACAAGCTGCTGTTTTATCTTTGCTTTGCTGTCAGAGTGATGAGAAGGAGGGTTCGGGATGTGACGTGCATACTGAGTATAAAGAGTACCAATCGCAATGTTTGTACTCCAACTTGTACGGTTTCATCATGCTCTCCGCCGTCCTAACCAGCTCATCAAGCGATGGCTCATGCTTTGTATCGTGGCCATTGTAGAGCTCTTTGTCGCCCTTGGGATGGATGTAGAACCGAACCAGCCGGTTCTCTCTGGGTGCGGTCATCATACTCCCACGGTCGCCGGAGCTAATCGCACACGACTGACGAATGTCCGCTATGTGATGTCTTAGCACGAATCAAGATGCAGAGTCTTGGCCTTCACCATGCACGTACGGAAATCCGTAATAGGGGCAATGTCAAATACCGCCCAGGTCGACTCCCCCAGATTCTTATCGACTGGGACATGCAACTGGTTCCGGGTCCAGCCACGTGCACCGTCACATGCAATCAGATAGCGACAGTGAATCGTCTCCGAGCCATCGGTCGTGTCTGGGTAGTGTAAGCCACGTTCCAATGCACGATAGATAAGGTCCCTCCCCAAGAAAGGCTTACCTTGCGCCTCACCCGACACGACCCCAACGGCCACTTTGTGATCCGTCTCGGACTTGGACTCCGATAGTGCCAGCTCCCGTGCTCGAGTCCTGTATTCAACGTGCATCCTCATCTCGTGGAGATAGTCGAGGAAGACCTGCTCCGTAGCGCCCTGGTTTAGCAGCCTTTGATCATACACGGAGCTCCCGGGCAACGACGGGGTTCGTTTGCGCCGCTCGATGTGCCCGGTGCTCCCATTCATCGCCTACATCCCCTTGATCAGCCTCCCGCAGCCCAATTGTAGACGGTGCGACAGTCCTTACCCAGTACGCCATCTCCGTATGTCGCACCGACTTCCGCAGGACGGGATCAACGATCCCAAAGCTGTCCAGGATCTCCAGCGTGCGACTCTGCAGCCCGTCCGCGTGACCCGTGGGTGTCCGCCCGGGCTTCTGGTCGATGATCCGCGTCTGCATCTGGAACTGCGCCGCCCAGCAGGCTGCCATTAGCCCGGCCGGGCCGGCGCCGATAATCAGCAGATCGGTGTACGATTCGTTTCCCATTGTTGCATGCTGATGGTGTTGCTCTGCCTCTGATCTGTTTCCTGAGCTTTATGCATCCAGTAGCTGTCGTGTGCGCATTGCATCACTGGTCAAGTGGTACGGTTGCGTATGAGGAGATAAACCCGGTTTCAGTTGACTTTTCTGTTTTCCGGGGGGCGCTTATCCATACCACATATCGACGTCATTGCATCACCACCCAACCCAAAACAGCTTCCTTCTTTTCTGTGTCTATGAAGAATGGCGTTGATGGAGGATGTGGGTAGGGCCATCCTCTCCATCCTCACTTCAGAGGGTGATTTTCACCTCCCACGCTCGGGTCAACGTGCACGTCTGCATAATTAGGTAATCGTTCCCATAATGCAAGTCTAAGAATGCGCATGTTTAGAAAGTGGTTGACCGCCAACTTCTTCCGGAATGAACTTTTTGATTGTGAGCCTTGTGCGAGGGATTCACGATACATCAGTTTATTCGGTAGGATAAATGGATGGATGGTAAATCAAACATAGCACTATCGCCTGAGGCACCAAGAACACATGGCCGGGCAGCTTTGATAGCGAAAGCGTATGTCGCGATAATCTGAGGCCGGAGCCTGCGGGCATTGTTCGCACGCTTTGAAACTGCCCTGTGTCCTGGGACCTTTCTCTTGTTCATTGCTGTAGAGATAAGACTTTTTTGCAAGATAATCGTACCGGTAATGTAATTCTGTTTCTGTGCATGATCATGCCCATCACGTAATTGTGATTATCTTATTCCGAAGAGTCCTATTGCAAGGATAAATTACGCAGCCGAACACTGCATGCCTCAGTAACCTTATCATTGTCGGTGTCCACCCTAGCTGTTCCCCAACATTCTCTGTATCCCAATAGTGCAGCCTGCTGTCGTCGGATGGAGAACCTCCAGGGCCTGACACATCCACAATCCCACCTATGCGCGCGACTCTGCCTGCAGGACCAACTCCTACGCAGGGATCGCACGCACCTGCCGAATTTTCCTCAGCAGGCCAAAGTAGACCCATCCCTGCCGGACGAGCACCAACCTCTCCGAGTCAACAGCGGTAAGGACCGTGCCCCCGTACAGGATCAGCCTCCCGCGATCCAGGCTGGTGCGGGCAGCCGCCGCCCCCGTGAAGATAATCCAGGCCAACGTTTCCGGCGCCTGTCGGATCCAGAACGCCGCGTCGACCTCGGTGATCCGTTGCGTGAGTTGGTTCAGCTCCGTCTGCAGCGTACTGTCCTCGTTCACGGGGCCTTCCGCACGCAGGAGTCGCGAGAAGATGGATGTTGCGAGGATACAACATGTATTGAACTTGTCCTTGGTGCTGGTGGGACGTGTTGTGATCGGTTCCAGAGGACTCACAGTTTGATAATGCCCAGCAGCGGTCCGAGCTCATCCCGCCTCGCCACCGGAAGCGACAAGACCATCGTTGTTAGCCCTTTCTGATGCGCAACGGCCGAGTCGATATCCATCTGACCTATTTGTCTACCTCACACCCAATCCCAATCCCCTGAGCAGATTTCATAGAGCCCATTTACATATGACCCGCACAAGGATCGAAGCCTTTAACATAGATTAACAGATATCGACCATGCTTAAGCGATCAATAATGCCGACTAGATAGAGAACCACGCTTGCCGGATAACCGCATCTCAAGATGGCCTCCAAGGAGGAGGCAGTCATCAACCTGAGCGATCTTTTGTGGCGCTGACAGGCGACATCATCACGCACTACCTCTACGGCCAAGACACCGGATGTCTGACCTCCAAGGAACAATCTATGACTGTTTGACGGACCCCGCCGTGCCTGTGGCGGAGCGATCCCTCCCTCGATTGCGCGATGAAGGCTTTCTCTTGCTGGTTGGAGGTACTGAGACTACCGCTGCAACTCTGACGTTTGCTATGTATCATTTGCTGCGTGACAAGGAGATGTTCATGAAGCTTCGGGAGGAGGTGAAGACAATCGTCTCACATTCCGATGACAGAGTCCCTTGGCCTCAGGTCGAGCAGTTGCCCTACCTGGTACGTTTCATCCCTCGTGACTCCTAGTATCAAATCGCCTCATAATCACTTCCTGGATAGAAGGCCGTGGTGAACACATCGCTTCGACTAGGTCCGGTTGCCATGTGTCCTCCGCGAGTGGCCCCCAACGAGACTTTGCAATACAAAGGCTATGCGATACCTCCCGCTGGGAGCGCTTACCGATGAGGCCCTGTACACGTATCTTTACTCAACGCAAATCCTCTAGACCCCGATGAGCCCGAGTAGCTACTTTCTGCACCGCAATTCTGAGATCTTTCCATAACCCGAGTCCTTCGATCCGGAACGGTGGATCGTTGCGAATGAAAGAGGTGTGAACCTTTCAAAGTATCTGGTGCCGTTCACCAGGGGTACAAGGGCCTGCGTGGGCATAAAGTAAGCCCTTCCCCCTTGACTCCGCAACGGGTAGGTTCCTACATTGGAGGGGTATTCATGAGGATTTCCACCTTTGGTAGTCTATCCGATGCAGAGGTCTACACGACGCTAGCAACAGTCGTCGGTCGCTACGCTCTGGAGCTCCACGACACCCCTCCCGAGAGGATGGATCTCACCCGTGAGATCATTGTACAGAGACCAGAGGAGGTGGCGTGGAATCTAAAAGCAAGGGCTGTGAGTGCCCAAAAAAAGCTGCTGTAAGCAAGGTTCCCATCGCGGTAACAATTTGGTCTTTCGAGAATCGAATCGTTTCTGCTGTGAGTGTATGAGTGAACTGTTTTGCTGCAATGGTCATCTGCTTTCCCGATGGAGGTGCAGCAGCATCATCTGCACCGACGTTGTGGAAAATACAGCCGCTGTATACTTGGTTGAGTCCTGCGCAACCACGGGTCCGATACGAATATTACATGTCATTCGTTGATCATATTTTGTTGTTGATCTTGGGCCGCTATTTTTCACGGCATTCTCATCATGTCTTTACTTAATGATTTATGTACAGTACTTCATTCCTTCGTGGACAATCACCAAGCAACTTTCGCCACCAGGCTGCGGGGAAACATGCCCACGACGACCTTTCTGATCTCATCCATCATCAGAACTCCCAGCGCAAGGCCCAGCGGGATACACCAGAACTCCAGCGGAATAGACGCGGTGTTGAACAATGATTGCAGGCCGGGTTCTTCCGTCACGAAGATGGCGATGGCCAGCGACACCAGCATCGCCAAGGGCAGCCACAAGTTGCGCTGCTTCTTGCGGATAGGGTCGGCCTGCAGGATGGACAGGCGCTTGTTGCGTACGGAGAGGATGTTGCCCCACTGCATGATCACCAGCGACACGAAGTAGACACTCTGGCCGACCGCGTTGAAGTGCGTCAGCTCCGCCTCGGTGTAGCCGTAGAAGCCGTCCGAGTACTTCGCGAAGGCGAAGACGAGGGCGTGGAAGGGGATGCCCGCCTTCTTGTACATATACAGGAAAAACATTGCGTGGGCGCTCACGGTCTCGATGACACCGATGAACAAGTACGACTGCCCGTAGATCTTCAGGTTGATCAAGTGGTCGGTCTTGTGGTTGCGCGGCGGGATGCTGAGCAGGTCGAACTCCTCCTTCTCCATGATCAGCGACAGCGACAGGAACAGATCCGTGAAGACACAGATGATGATCATCAGGAACGAGCTGAGCGGGAGCGGCACGCCAAAGAACACGTTCATGATCACCGGCCAGATCTCCGACCAACTGCCCGCCGGGAGCAGGTAGGCGATCACTTTCTGCAGGTTCTGGAAGACCAGACGGCCCAGACGGATGGCGTCGATGATCGAGTCGAAGCGATCCATCAGCACGAGATCCGCCGCCTCGATGGCCACGTCGCTACCGGAGACTACCGCAATACCGACGTCGGCCGCGCGCAGCGCGGGGGCATCGTTGACTCCATCGCCCGTCACGGCCACCACGTTGTCCCGGGCCTTTAGCTCCTCGACGATGCGCAGTTTCTGTTCGGGCGTGGTGCGTGCGAAGACGATTTCCTCGTACTGGCAGATTGCGTCCCATTGGGACTGGTTCAGCGCGGGGATCTGGGACCCCTCCACCAGCAGGCTGCGTCTCGAGTGTTTCTGCGACGCCTCCTCGTCCCCACCGTCCGCAGACCACGCTTGCAGGTCGGAGACAGTGTTCGGCTCGGCCGTGCCAGTGAAAATGCCAATGTCTCGGGCGATGGCGGCTGCAGTCAAGCCGAAATCACCGGTGACCATGAAGAAGCGGATGCCGGCTCGGCGACAGGCGGCAACCGTGGCCGGGATCTCGGGACGAGCAGGGTCAACGATGCCGAAGATGCCGACAATGGTGAGATCTCGCAATCCGTGGGCCAGGATCTCGTCATTGAAGTCATTCGTGCCGACTGCCGCCGTGGGGATGTAGTCCTTCTGACACAGCACGATCACGCGCTGGGCGCGACGCGAGAGCTTCTGCTGAAAGGCCGAGAAGGATTCTCGGGCGGCGGCGTCAAAGGGCTTGGGGAAACCGTCTCCGGACAGGTACGATGCACAATGCGGCACGAGAACATCGGGCGCCCCCTTGACATAGACCAGACAGCGAGTAGGGAACTGGGGAGTTTTGTGTATCGTGAGCATCCATTTGTTTTTCGAATTGAACGGGATCTGGTGGATGCGTTCGTACTCATGCAAGCCGGCATTGCCGTTCGGCCGCAGCGTCTCGACCCAGCGGAGCACAGCAGCGTCAGTGGCATTTCCATTGACCGTCCGCTCGTTGATGGGCAGGTCTTTGGTCTCTTGGTCGAAGAAAGCATCATTGCACAGGGTGGATCCTTGCACTAGCGGTTCCAAGGCAGTTGGGATCGGAATAGACTTTTCCTGGCCGCTTTTCAGGGCCTCCATGTCAAACTCCTGGTCAACCAACCCCAAAGACTGGACGAACATCTTGTTCTGGGTGAGAGTGCCCGTCTTGTCGGAGCAGATGACATTGACACAGCCCAGAGTCTCGACCGTAGCTAACCCTTTGGGTAAGATGTTGTTTGCCTTCATGCGGTTGGCCACAATCATCAGGGTGAGAGCGACACCCACCGGCATGCCTTCGGGGATGAAAGCCACAACACAGCCCATCACGTCGTTCAGCATTTCTACGACGTTCATGAAGCCGTGCTGGTCCACGCGAAGCCATCCCACCCAGGTGAACAGAATCGCCGCCGCCAGAATGACCGTCAACACCACGATAATGCGCACGAAGCGGGAAATCTCTTTCTGGATGAGCGTGGGTTTCTCCTTAACGGTGGCAGTGATCGAGGCCAGACGGCCCATCACCGATCGGCTGCCCGTCAGGACCACGACACCGACAGCATTGCCGTTGGTGACACCGGTGCCCATGAAGGCGATGTTGCGCGTCTCCAGGAAGTTCTGGTCCGTGGCATCTGTCGCTCCCTCGACCTCGTCAGACTCTCCCGTGAGGATGGACCGGTCAAATCGCACATCACCAGAGCTGCGAATGATGCGAATGTCGGCGGGAACCTTGTTGCCAATAGAGATGTGGACCAGATCGCCCGCAACCAAGTCCGCTGCCGGCACTCGAACAAGATTTCCGTCCCGCATGACCATCGCATCGGAGGGCAGGAGACCCAGGATGGAGTTCATGACACGAGAGGTGGACCAATCCTGGAAGGCGGAGAAGGAGGCTTGCAAGGCAATGACGATGATGACCAGGATGGCCATGGCGAGGTTGGTCACCGATGGCGGGTTGCTCAACGGCCGCCAGCAGAGGAAGAAGATGATCACACCGATCCACAGCACCGAGCAGAAGCCACCAAAGACGTACCAGAAGACCTTCTTGAAGTAGTTCTCACTGTGGTGGGCGATGGCATTCTTGCCGTCCCGCTGCAGGCGAGTCTGTGCTGCATCGGCGCTCAACCCTTGGTTGGTGTCGGTATTGAAGTGTTGGCATAGTGTCTCGGTGGACAGGAGATGGAAGTCCAAGCGTCCGAAGTAATCTTGGTTCGGCTTCTTCTCCTCTTCGCCGCGAGCCTTAAGAACCTCCTGAGTTGCAGCCTGGGATTCGGATATCTGGAAGGAGATGGTACGGAACTCGATGGGAATGCCAGCCGCCGGAGATGATTGGGAAATGCTGCGGGCACTACGGACGGTATCCCGGCTTCGAGACCGCGTCACATTGTAGATCGACCGGCTGTTGGTGGCGGGATGAGTTTCGTTGTCGAAGTTGATGGAGTGAAACTGCGTTGCTCGACTTCTGCCATCGGGGCTGTGGTCATCGGATTCCAAGTCCGACTCTAGGGAGGGCCGAGGCTTGTCATCCGAGGCAGCACCGCCTGCAGGAGAAGAGGACATGCCTGTGAGAGCCGAAGAAATGGGTTTGGGGCGATGCAAGGGAGGTGTCACAAAGCACGCACAGCCAGCGTAGGCCAGGGCAGCACACACGTCTCACGTTTCAAGAAAAAGAAAATAATGATGGGTTGGGTGGATTCTTGGGCAGTGATGGCAATGCAGACAACTGCAGTATTTATCTCCATAGGGGCAGCCATGACAGAAGCTTGTTGACATCGGCAAAAGCACAGCGATAATGAGGGCTAACCACGATGGCAAATGAAGAAGGGGAGACAGCTTCCGCCGATAGATTTTGCTCGCACAGCTTCTCTCTTGCTTTCCTACTGTAAGACTTCTCTAGCGAGTGGAGGAGATGCTCCCCCGGAAATCCCTCATACCGAGCATGTGGATCCCCGACAGCCCTACTCTGGCTGGGGTGGATCGGGGGGGTGTTTGTTCGTCTAACCTTTTCCATATAAACGTGGGTGGATTGATCTGTGCTTTCCCCCCTTCTGCACATTTCGGAGAAGTTTTGGCATGCACGATTGTAGAATCCCATGGTACCTAGATTATAAGGTTGGGATGCATATGGCCCGAAATTCCAAGATTTAGCGGATAAAGCTTCCAAGCAAGTGTCCCAGAGCCTCGGCCTGATCCCTTCGAGGGCTTGTCGACATCCTGAAGCGGTGTTGCCTACGGCGAGATAGAAGCCCTGAGGGAATTTCTCTGGCCAGTCAGCATGCGGAGCAGAGGATCGATGCCTCAGTGGCAGCGACCCGCCAACTCAATCGCTTAAACAAATCCCGCGTACAAAATCCCCCATCCGGCCAGATTGATGCGGCATTTGTTGTGGTTCAGTTCCGAATAGGGGGGCCTTTCGTTTTTTTGTTGGCAGCATCTCCGCCACGCTCGTCCAGCAGAGGGACCCTTGGGCGAGCGGCTGCAGGAATACTGACGGCCTAAGGCGCCAGTCAGGCATCCACCTATGAGTGCCTTAAGGCACCTAAGGTCCTAGAACGTATATGTAGTTAAAATAAAACCCCTTGAGGTCTTTCTTTTTCTTTGTTTTTACAAGAGGAAAGTTTCATTTGATTAGATTTATCTTCTTGAGCAACATTTACCTTGTCTAATATTCAGTTTGAAAGTAATCTGGCATTGCTTAGGGACTACTTAGAATATATGCGTTTATAGTCCTCCTATACCGTTGGATATTGGAGCTACAGAGGCTAAAGGAACTGAGGCTCTAAACATTGCTTAAATTAGTAGTGGAAGGAACTATCTACCGCTACTGAAGTATCTATAGATTTCTCGCGTCATGTGACCCAGTAATCCGAGGCCACACACACCTCCACATACGGTAACGACTCGTAGCTAACCTCAGACCCGGGCGTCCTCGCCGCCGTAATGGTGAAGTTATTCAACAGCTGCAACCGGAAGCTCGTCTCGGCCACGACAAACTAGTACTGCAGCAAACAACCGACAAAAGTCCAAAGACCATTAGCTATCCGCGAAGCATCACCCCCCTTCCCCCGACGTTGGGCAGGACGATCACATACCAGCCACTTCCGCCGATAGGCCTCCACCTCAAAATCGGTACACTGGCGATTCTCGGCGTGGAAATCCGCCTCGATCGCGCCCCAGTTCCGGACGAAATTGTGGCGCCACACCTCCAGCGATCGCGCGTAGTGCGAGCCGGCGCTTTCGGCCGAGGTGATCACCAGCATCTTGCCGGACCCTTCGTGGATGTGATCGAGCTGCATTCCGATGGTGGGCAGGTAGCCCCCCGGGAAGATGTATTTGAGCATGAAGAGGTCGGTGCGCGCCTGCAGGCTGTGGATCTCGACTTTGCGATCATCCATGGGTATTAGGTCGCTGAACTTTCGCCCGGTTGCTGCGGAAGTATAGGAGTAACGTGGATGTGGGGATAACCTTACCCGATTCATAGCCGTGATCCCATCTAGCACTAGGATCCCCTCCCTGGGGTGCAGTAGCCGCTTGATCGTCGCAAAGTATTCCGGCAGGTACTCGCGGCCGACGTGCTCGAACATGCCCACCGAGATGACGCGGTCGTAGTACCCGGTAGCGGCGGGCGGCCGCACGTTGCGGTAGTCGCAGAGCAGGATCTCGATGCGATCGGCCAACCCGGCGGCTTGGATGCGGTCGTCGGCCCAGCGCGTCTGCTCCTTGGAGAGGGTGACGCCCGTGACGCGGCAGTGGTACGTCTGCGCGGCCTGGATAGCCAGGTCACCCCAGTCGCAGCCGATATCGAGGATGTGATGCGCGGGGGCGATCTTGGCTTTGTGCAGGAGGGCGTGCACTTTGCGGTGCTGGGCGGCTGCCAGAGCTTCGGTCGGGTCAGCGGACCAGTGGGCGCACGAATAGTTCATGTCCGGCGACAGGAAGTTGGAGAACAGCACGTCGAGGTGTCGTAGTGGGCGGAGATTTTGATCTGGGCCTGCTCGACGTCGTTGCTGCGCTGCAGGAGCTGCGCGGCGCCGGTGGCCACTTGGTGCAGCCAGCTGCGTCGGAAGACCCCGCGCTGTTGGGAGAGGAGCTATGCCCTAATCAGCTTTGTATCTTTACACGCTGACGATATTCTCAAGGTGGGAAGCACACCGTGAAGAGTTTAAGCAATTGCTCCACCTCATAATCGATATCTTGCAGCATGTGTGACTCTGCGAAGCCCTATCTCTCCATGAGTCGAGGCGCGACTGCCCCAAGCAGTTTAACTCTCACCAAATCCGCACCAGCGAGAAGCCGGCTCCAGAACGTTGGCCTTTTGACAATCACCAACACCTCCCTCTTTGATCCTGCATCAGGACCGCCTAGATATGTCAATGGATCGTCTTCGGCATACTGCAGCGCGTACTGCACCCGATCTCCGAGTTTCTGCTTCGTAGTCTCCACCACGCGGGCTTGCATCATCTGCTGGATCATAGACGTTGCGTAGGCGGCATGGTGGCTTGGTGCGATGGATTATCGGCCCGCGCCTGAATAACAACTTGTTCATCGGGGTTGGCTCTCGACCAGTTTTCTTCAAGCAGAGGGGGAGAGTGTTGTGAATTCACGGGCGAACGGAGAGTTTTATCACCCACCATTTCCGTCTCCCGTGCCTTGGTTTCTCTCAGGTCAAAAAGTTGATTGGCGATTGATCACATCACAGGCTTTTCTCGAAGGCCCACGAACCCCGCAGCTTGGAAGGAGACATTCGGCCAAGAAATGCCCGGAGGGGACCCTTGCTATTGAGATTCACTGCATATGAATTACCTCTTCCGCTCTCTGATTCATCATGTTGTTTCCCAATTTGTCACTGCCATACAAGATTATCAGAAGAGCGGCAGATCATGATTGCCGGCATCGGACCCATACGGGCGAGGCGTCATAAGGATCTTCAGGTATTCCGCTTTGGGATACGCTACTGCATGAGAGGGTAAGACATATCCCAATATCTTACCCGTTGCGTGCCTGCAAATTCGATGCGGAAGATCCAGCCGAATAATGCGGAAGACACAGACAGAACTGAGTCTGGTCTGGATTGCCACACACCTTTCAGCCGGAGCAATTATACTATGAGCATATCACCGCTCAGGACGGATCTCGGCCTTATGTGTCAGCACGACTTCTGTGTTCTTCGAAATGAGTTCCGGTTCGACTGCAAGTATAACCTGGATTTTCATGGAATGCGACTGCAAGCCTGGTCTATTCCATTTCTTGGCTATTGAAACTTGGAGTTGTGGGCTGGGCTGGGCAGATCCCAGTGCACGGTGTCAATAAGCTCCATTCTAACCGGTCGAGGGAGACAGCTTCCACGAGCTTCGATGAATTCCGCCTCAGTTCAGCATCTGGATTTCTTTCTCTAGAATATAGGATTCGTGACAAGGGACAGCAATGGCGAATACGTTTGGCATATCATGGCACCCTCCTGTTGATTCTTTCTGTAAAGCAATCAGACGACTCTATTGGGATTCAGTCCCTGGCTTTCCACTCTCGAGTTCGGCCACCCGCACACAAGCCAGAATATTCCTTGCCACCTTCGAGTGCCTATAAATGCCCGCATGGAACGCCATCATGGCATCTTTCCCTACCCACGCCTGAATCAAATGCTCTCCCCCGGGATGCTCCGCCATGAACGCGCCGACATCATGCACCACCCCATCAACGGCCACCAAATATCGGCCCTTTTCAACCACACCCCGATACTCGGCCCAGTCTACCCGCGGCAGCTTTTCCACAGTCACAGCCTGCGGGGGGGCCTCCATTCGCCGGGTGAGCGCCTTCTGCATCTCTTGCAGCCTCGCCCTCTCAATCTCACCGTCGCCCGCCCGGCGCAGCCCATCGGCCAATCCCAGCACCGCGCACCCCGCGATCGCCCACTTGGTGCAGTCGTAATGATACCAGCGGACCCCATTGCGGTAGTCCGACGGAAAGGTATGGTGGGAGTTATGATACTTCTCGCCCAGCGTCAGCACCGCAGCCAGGAAACTGTCGCGCGGGGTGACCTAGTCATCGTAGGGCCGGTCCCCGAGGTAGTGCGCTAGTGAGTTGACGCAGAAGGTACTGTAGTAGACGAGGACCATCTTGATGATGCCCCCTTACAGTAGCCCCCCCGCCCAGCCCGGAATAAGACCCCGCCCACTACCATCGGGAACCTCCAGCCCATCAGTACGACGAGCAATGCGTAGTACCGACTCTGCCAGACGACGACCGCGTCAGCGTCGAGGTCGGAGAGGTCGATGCGGCGCCGTGTGCGCCGGGTTTTCCCGGGCGGTTGTGCTTGCGGCTTCGCCAGCACCATCCATCCGAGGTGGGCGTGGAACAACCCCTGTCGGATGCTGTAGGGGTCCTCGTCCGTGTCGGTGTAGCGGTGGAGCATCGCGCCCACCACCTGATCGGGCCTTCCAGGACCGCGTCGCCGAAGATGGCGAGGTAGAGGTTCTTCGGAGGCCTCTTCGGCAGCGCGATCATGGGCAACTCGCCCGCCTCGGTGAACGACGTGGTCTCCGACGAGCACCGCGCCATGGCGTTCGGCATCTGGTCCATCGGTCCAACGAACGGGCCCGTCTACGGTCCGATTATCGGGGGCTTTGTGTTCGAATACTTGGGGTGGAGGTGGACGAACTGGCTGGTGCTGATTATCGGCGGGGCCGTCCTGGCCCTGATGGCGTGCATCCGCGAGACTTACGCGCCGGTGATCCTGCGCCAGCGAGCCGCCAAGAGGCGCCAGCAGACCGGGGATTCCCGGTGGTGGACACAGTACGATGACGGGGAGAGTCTCTCCGCGCGACTCAGGACGGGCTTTGGCCGTCCGTTTGTCATGCTGTTCACCGAACCCATTTGGTACGAGATTGCCCTGCTCAGCTTCTCGTCAACACGTACTGACCTTCGCCATCTCCAGCATCTTCTGGGACATCTACGTCGCGCTCATCTACGGGGTCCTATACCTCTGCTTCGTCGCCTTCCCCATCGCCTTCCAGACGAAGCGGGGCTGGTCTCCGGGCCTTGGCGGTTTGGCCTTCGTGGGCATCGGAGTCGGCGTCCTGATCGCCATCGCGTGCGAACCGCTCTTCCGCCGTGTCATCAACCTGCATCGCAAGGATCCAGCCACCGGGCTTGTGGCCCCCGAGGCCATGGCCAGCGTGGTCTGCCTGGGGGCCACGCTGCTTGCCGTCGGGCAGCTGTGGTTTGCCTGGACGTGCACGCCCAACGTGCACTGGATCGTGCCCATCCTCTCCGGGGTGCCCTTCGGGGCCGGCAACGCCTGTGTCTTCATCTACGCCAGTAACTACATCGCCCGCTCGTACGGAATCTACACGGCCTCGGCGCTGGCTGGCAACATGCTCACCCGCAGCATCGTGGGGGCGTGCCTGCCCCTGGCCGAACCGTCCATGTATGCGACGCTGGGGCTGAACTGGGCGAGTACTCTGCTGGGGCTGGTGGAGGCGGGGTGCATCTCCATCCCGGTGGTGTTCTACTTCTACGGGCATCGCATCCGGAAGGCCAGTCCGATGATCCAGGAGTTAAAGAGGATGCAGGCCAAGGCGTGATTCCATTAAGAAGTACGTGGTAGTGATAAATATAGAGTATTGTTTGGCTAATCTTTTCGATGAATTCAAAATATAGGGATATCAAGTAAAGGCTCATCTGTATCGCCTAGAGCGCTTATTTTATGTACTGTCCCTCATCAAGCCCGACGCTAAACCTCTTTCGGGTCTACATCGGCGCTGGGTGCACAAGCCCTAAGTGCAGTTCCCGTAGCCTTTTCTCTCTTGAGCTTCATGAGAAGTCAGACCAAGATCCAGCTTCGGAAGAGGTCAAGTTTGGAGAGGTACTTGATGTATATGTCCAGCCGGTCAGGCTTTTTGACAGCTGTGAAACGATACAACTCAGATACCCCAAGCATGGATAGTATAGGATCGGGTGAAGGGCCTATTTCTCACTCCGATTTAGTTTAGTGCTCACTTGTACCTTGGTCTGTACTCCACCTGAGCTTTGCGTCCCAGCGAAGTGGTAATGTGAACTCGTAGGCTAAGCTTAGTTACCGATTCCATGATAACGGGTGCACAATTTGTCAATATGACTATCCCGCCGGCCGGCATCCCATTTGCCGTCATTCTACCCATTGACGACGTCAAGGCTCATTAGTCACTTGGGGCTGATGACAAAACCCTGTAACCTTCGGTAACCAACTCCATGCCCCGAAGATCCCGAGCGGGATGCCGGCATAGTAATCCATCTGTCGGGCTCAACTTTGACAAATTCGTCATGGATTTCGGCTCAGTATAGACTTTTGACCTCAGGTGTAGAAGCTATAAGTACCTCGCTCTGATCCCCTCACTCGACACGACCAGCATATCCGAGGACTGTACATCACATCCCACTTAGTAAGGTCCAACTCTCTCTTCCACCACCAACACCACTATGGCCCTCACTGTGAACGTCACGCACATCGGCACCGCCACCGCCATTCTCGAGATCAACGGCGTCAATTTCCTGACGGACCCCTTCTTCTCCCCGGGCGGCTCGGAGTTCCCCGTCGGCGGCCTGGTCCTCCGCGTCGAAGACGACCCGGCCCTGCGCCTGGACCAGCTCCCCGTGATCGACGCCGTCCTCCTCAGCCACGAGGACCACCCGGACAACCTCGACGCGCTCGGCCGCCAGCTCCTCGACGCACGCCCGGTCTTCACGACCGTCGACGGCGCGCGCAACCTCGCCCCGCGGCCTGCGGTCCGCGGCATGCAGCCCTGGTCCGAGATCACGACCCGCATCGCCGGCCAGACCTTCACCATCATCGCGACGCCGACGCAGCACGTCCCCGGCCAGGAATGCACGGGCTTCATCGTCACGGCCGAGACCTTCGGCCGTGGGCGCGACAACCTCCCCAACGCCATCTACTTCACCGGCGACACGGTGTACATCGAGGAGCTCGAGCAAATTGCGGACCGGTACCACGTGTGCGCCGCCGTGATGAACCTGGGCAACGCGCACGCGGCGCGGCCCGAGGACCCCCACGGCCCCAAGTTGAAGATCACGATGGGCGGCGAGGATGGCGCGCGGCTGTTCCGCGCGCTGCGGGCGGATGTGCTGGTGCCGATGCATTACGAGTCCTGGGGCCATTTTACGCAGTTCGGCGAGGAGTTGCGCGCCGTGTTTAAGGCGGAGGGGATCAGTGAGAAGGTGTGCTGGTTGAAGGGCGGGGAGACGGTGGCTGTGTTGTAGGCATGGTCTCTGTTGAGGGGGGGTTGTTCTGTGTTTCGTGGCTAGACAAACCATGTTTGATAGGCTTGTTTGGGATAGGGGGAGCATGAGATCTAGTGTTTTCTCGCTTTGGGGGTTGAATCTTTATGAAACTTGTATGCAAGATACTTGCGGCCGCCTCTGGTGTTTCCGCGAGGTTGAGCTCCGCTGTCCCCTTGTATCTCTTTCTGTCGCGACATGTAGTATTGCAGGGCGAACTCCAACTTCAAGGTCCAACCGTTGCCGATCCGTATCGTCCCTCTAATTTAACTTCGGTAGACATAAGATTGGCGAGTCTTGGTATCAGGGTCTAGATCTCCGCTGCATGGCGGGTCACGCAAAACAACCCCACTGCACTGTGTCAGGGGGTCACGCCAAGCCCTAACCGCTCATCTGACAGGGGAGATTAAAGGGTGCGCGATAATCGCAACGAGAACGTGCCGTGTCTTGGTGTCATTTCTGTTCTCCTCGCAAGGGTTTGACAACCCCACAGTGATCGTAGAACTGCGTATTTCAAGTGCCGGTCTAGATCGGCGGGCGCATCTTGCCGAGTTGTTGAGCAGCGTGAAGTATCACTTTGGAGGAGTATCTATGCCCAGTCAGGATTCGAACTCGGTTATGTGATGAGTGTTGCAATGTCACCACCATCGCCATAACAGCTCCGAGAGGAGATTTCGCTTGATCTGCCAGGTCGAATCCAGGGTTCGCTCGAGTCATCATCGCAGCCCAAGAATGATCGCAAATAGGGTCATGCACTCCTCGCAAAGTCCAGGCTCCCGCAGGATTCCCCTACAAGAGCCACAATTAATGCATGCGTTGAAACTGCAAGCAGCATGCAAACCGCCACACCAGCACAGCTTCCCCTTGCACTTCCCCCCTCCCCGTTCAACACCTGATACACCCAGCACCACCGAACCCTCATTCCAACGCTGCATAACCAGCCCATGCATCACGCGTGTCCAAAACACCTTTACCAGATCGCCAAGAAAACACCCTAACCCCCCCCCTCCAACCCTCACCCTCACTCACCCAAACCCTCCCGTCTCCTCAGAACAACACAAACCTCATACCCCGCCACGCCCTCCTCCTCCCCCAACTCCTCCCCCACCCAAACCCCCTCCTCAAAACACCCAACATAATCCCCCCAATCCGCCCGGGGCCCCAACCACACCACCATCTGCACCGCACCTCGCCCAAACTCCTCCAAATACCTCCGCACCAACCCCGGCTCCCGCGGATACACAAACATCCACGCCGCCGCCCCCGCCGCCCGGGGATGCAGATCCCACGTCCCCTGCACGACGTTCAGATCCCACTCCTCGAGGTACCGGTTCACGCCGCCGCTGACCTCGACCCCCTCCACCGGCACGGTGGGGTGGCGCAGTGCGATCAGCGCCTCCAGCAGGCCGGATCCGCTGCCTATCGAGAGGGTGAATCCCGGGTGGGTGGGGAGGAGCTTGCCCAAATAGGTGATCAGGGTGCTGGAGAGGGCGAGGCAGCAGGTGGGGAAAGGGTGCGGGGTGGGGGACAACTGGGCTGAGATTTGGGGGAGGGACATTTTGGGTGGTGGATGGCAGCTTGCACGGTGGCCTGGCCTGGTGTGGCTGTATTTTTAGGGAAGTCTTAGGGGTTCAAGTTGTTTTGTATGATCGGGGAGAGGGGGAAAGGGGCTGGTTGAGATAAAGTTGGGGCTGTGTGGGCTTGTCCCCGGATTTTGGTGGCGTTTTCTGGAACTGGAAAAGGAAGGGGAGAGATATACTCGGCCAGGTTTGGAATGTGGTGGCTGGGGATTTGACTTTCTGTGTTCATTAGATGCAGATTTAGTGGTGGCGTGAGTGATTGTGGGCGGGACGAGGCCGGCGGCCGGGTTTATCCGGTGCGTGATGCGGGGGTGGGTTGTTTCCACATTTTTTTGGCGGTATTTCCACTGCTGCCTAGGGTATGCAGGGTAGAGCTCCGGTGATGCTCGGTGGTGTTGAAAGTGATATTATCACTGTTTTAAGCTAAAGATAGGATCGCGAGCGGGCGGAGCTCTACAGCTCTGTAGCTAAATTGAGTGCTCCCAGCATTTACCAGCGATCACGTGACCTACGTGCCAGATGAGCGTTGGATCCCTCGATAACCGGGTGGACAAAGTTCGCTTTCCATGATGTCTTTCTGTATAAGGGCAGGACGGCAAAGTAAACAGTCATATACGCCAATAGTATTGCTCAGCTCTATATATACAAGCCTCAATTCCATCCCCTCACGGAATCTCCTCGTACACCCGATCCGTCAACAAGGGCGGCTCCAGAAAGTCCGACGGCACCGTCTCCGGCAGCTGGTGCTTCTCCGCCCATTCCCGGATCTCCTCAAAGTTCCGGCACTGGTGCTTTGTGTTGAAGTCCACGAAGGGCTCCGGGTGCTCGGGATGCACCCAGACCTGGCCGAGGACGCCGACGTCGAGACTGCACATGAGCTCCTGGCGGAGGACGTCGAGGCAGTGCGCTGCTGCTGTCAGTCTAGGGCCATTAACTCCAGACACAAATTCACTTACAGACGTGGTGTCGAACAATGTAGTCGTCGTTGGTGAAGGCACCGGTGCCAAGGTTGTGATAGTAGTCGTAGTTGTAGTACAAGGACTGACGGAGGAGGTTCTGTTCGGGTTAGCTGCATGACGGTACCAGCGGTGTATCACCAGACATACCAGGCAGTGCAAATGGTGGAAGCCCTCCACGTTGGCGGGATACCCCCCGCCATACTTCTCCCGGATCTTGACTTGGTCCTTCGCCAAGCCAGATTTCTGGGCATCCTCGGCGGGGACCCTGATGGCGCGGACTGAGAGCTGGTCAGCATGCAGACAATTACAGCTAAGAGGGGATAAACACACAGTTGGCACCGAGGGACTCCCATGCTGCGTCCACTTCAGGGCTTGCATCTTGCCGGAAGATGTTTTGCTTCAGCAGAGAGCCGTTGAAGGGTTGTTGGTGGTATTTGAGCCCAACTTGTCCGATGACAGGTGCTGCGATCGCGTTAGCTGGGGACTGGCTCCAAATCTCGGGCATAGGTAACTTACAATATTGTGTCGTCCGCCGCGTGCACGACTTGTCCAAGTCCCTCTGGTTGTGCCCTAGGAAAACCCCCACCAAACACGACAAAACCGCCACCGCAACCACAAACAACACTCGTAACCATCCTCCAAGAAAGGACTTGGAGGAACGGTTGTTTTGCGACCAGTGAGTAGCCTCCTCATCTATGAGGAGCCTCTCCCTGTCGGTTGAGGTGGAGCGTTCGGAGGAGGGCATCTTGTCCTCGAAGGGGTTGGTATCTCTGGAGAGATTCATCGTGAAAACAGCCCACCGAAAGTGTCAAGAGAAAACCCAACAACATGCAGAAACAGAAAAGAATCTTCAGGAAAACGGGAGTAGATGTGAGAAAGGCGATCAAGCGGGATGTTTATTCCTAGTCTTGGACCGACCAAGTCGGATGGCCTGAGGTGTGGATATCCTCTTCTTGGGGTATCTCCGTGACTCTCCGCTGCTAATAATATCTCATCTTAGACTTTCATCCTGAGTAATACTTCCCCAATTTGCCATCAATACTTGGAGACTTGGAAAGTAAGACATGGCCAGTGCAGGGTACCCCGTCGACGGGAAGGCCGCTCATTTGCTGCAACTGAGACATCCGCCGCTTAGCTGCATGTCTGTCTCATATCCGGCTGTTGCTGTGTTGCCCGCCTTACAGCTTGCTTACAGCTTGCTCAGCACTCAGTAGAAGCAGAGGCAAAGCCGAGAAAGCACATCTGAGACATGACGCAAAGATGCCTTACTTTGCTTTCCACCGCCCTCCGAATCCTGCTTCTAGCCTGTTGCATCTTAAGTTTGTTTGTCGACATCATCCACTCTTCCCCCCCCGCTTCGGACCATTTCTCTCGTCCAACCGAGGCTTTGCACCCCTCCTCCTCCTCTCTCTCACCTGCAGAGAGGCTCATCTCTCGGCCTGCAGAATAATCTGAGTCAATTCTATATTCGTGCTCCACGGGACAGACTGTGAGGCAAGCAACATGTAACCGGGTCCCCTGATGGATCCCATTTGCTCGCCATCGTCTTGTGATTGGCATAAGCTGGGTGATCGCCTCTCTTCACACATCCATGCGATGGTACAATCCGAGACGTGGCCAATCAGTCTGGTTCCTGACCTGTCGGTTGCCTTCCCCACGCCGGTCGATAGACTGCAGTCTAGCAGACCTTGTGCTGTGACTGCTTTGGCTGCGGATGTTTCTTTCTCCTGCTGCTAAATATGGATCATCAAGAGGATGAAAGAAATCTCGCAGACACAGTTATAAATACAGCCTGCTATCCGGCCTTTGCCTTGCAGTTCCCCCAACCACCCATCTGCAGTTGCCCTAGATCTCCTGTCCCTCTCCTCTCTTCAGTCTGAGACGTCCATTCACCATGCATTCTCTTTCCAAGAGCCTCCTGCTCGTTCTGGGCAGCAACATGCTGGGCGTGAGCGCCGCTCCAGTGGCCGAGGCCGCCACCTCGACCGCTACCACTGCTGCCACCACCACGACTGCCCCCGCCAACTATGGCAACTACGGCAACTATGGCGACTACGGTGCCTATGCCAACTACCAGAACTACAAGCGTGCTGACGAGGATGACGC